>NC_061837.1:37463908-37468908 GCF_019202785.1 Penaeus chinensis
AAAAAATGCAAATCTACTGTATCGAGGAAAACATGTGATATATTACTTAAAAGTAATCACTAAGTTGAATGATGTTGCAGTATCGATTTTGATATACCAACGTTGGCGTTAAACTTCGACGCGAATAAAAGGAAGTTTACATCACGGCTTCCTCCTCCTTTCGCCAGCTGACCAAGAACTCTTTCGCGTTTCAGGCCATTATTCTCACATTCGTTTTAATCTCTTCTTGTTCGGTTTTAGTATTCGTTTGGAGAATTTATAGTACGATGTTCTCAAAATTTTATTTTCTCTATATTCTTGCAATATATATATATATATATATATATATATATATATATATATATATATATATATATGTATATATAGATAGATAGATAGATACATATACATATATATATTTTTTTTTTTGAGGGGGGGGGGGGGAGGTTCATGGCGAACGCAGCGTGGAGCACCGATTAATTTCTTGAAATCTACCCGTGACCTATTATTAAATAGTGCTATTGAGAAGAACGCGAGAAGGTAACGAAAATATCAATAACGATAATACTGATAATTTATCATCTTTATCATAATGATTCGGGGGCATGTTCCCAGATGCCTCCTAGATCTGCGTGAGTAATCAAACGACGTTTCTGAAAACGAATATGTGCAGTGGTATAGCTTATGCCTTCTGCCAGATGGGAAAGTGAGAGTATTGCA
This sequence comes from Penaeus chinensis, assembly GCF_019202785.1. Classification (NCBI taxonomy): domain Eukaryota; kingdom Metazoa; phylum Arthropoda; class Malacostraca; order Decapoda; family Penaeidae; genus Penaeus; species Penaeus chinensis. The sequence continues at coordinate 37,464,608 of NC_061837.1, forward strand.
CACTGGAAATTTTGTTTTATACTTGACGAAGTTTTGTGCCATATTAATTGCAATAAAAATGCATCAATTACTCCATACATTTTAGAATTTTCCTCTAACAGTTTCTGCATTTCTTGACAAATACACATAACACACTGTAATCATATACAAACACACTTGCAAGTAAACTAAACTGTCGACATTTCATCCATTCCCGACAGTATACACGCAAACACACCGGCCAAACTATTCTTACCCGTGATGACATGGAGGGACACTGAAGCAGGGCGAGCGTTGGCAGGCTGGCAGGTGTAGTTCCCACTATCGTGTTTTGTGACCTTTGAAATCCTCAGCTCGCTCACTCCATCTCCGTTGGACACGGCTATCTGTTGAGGGAGATTGAGGCTGCTGAGACCCTGGTAGCAAGAGAAGAGGGAAAGAGGGAGAGACGGAGGAGGAGAAAGGGGAAAGTGGGAAAGCCAGAGGAAGAGAAGAGGAAAGTGGGGAAGATAGAGGAAGAGAAGAGGAAAGTGGGAAAGACGGAGGAAGAGAAGAGGCAAAATGGGAGAGACGGAGGGAGAGAAAAGGTAAAGCGGGAAAGACAGAGGAAGAGAAGAGGAAAGTGGGTAAGGCGGAGGATGAGAAAGGGCAAAGTGGAAAAAGAAGGATCGGCAAAGAAGGAAAGACAAGGAACAGAAATACAAAGTGGAAAGACGGAAAAAGAGAAGACAGAGGAAGAGAAGAGGCATAGGGGGAAAGACGGAGGAAGAAATATATATGAAATATGAAACTATATATATATATATATATATATATATATATATATATATATATATATATATATATATATATATATATATATATATATATATGTATATACATATACATATATATATATATATATATATATATATATATATATATATATATATATATATATATATATATATATATATATATAGTGAGAGGGGGGGGGGGGCTAAAAAGAGAGACATACTGGCAGATAGAGACAGAGACAGATGGAGATAATGATAGAGCTGCAGAGCGGAATCGGTAAATAAACGAACAGGAAAGAGAAACAGAAAGAAGAAAAAGAATGGAGGAATATTTGATATAATGAGCGTAACAAGGGAGACAGTAAAAGGAAGGAAAGATTATTTGGTTTTGGAAAGTTAATAAAAGAAGGGAGGGAGAACGAACAAAGGAAAGAAACACGAGTGAAGTGGGCGAGAAAGTTTTCCTTGTTTTCCTGGACAAAGAAGCGAACGAGGAGGAAGGAGGAGAGGCGATTAAGAGGTAAACAAAAAACAAAACAAACAAAAGAGAAGAGGGAAAGCGAAGGTGGAAAAGCAAAGCAGAAAAACAAAGATGACAAATGTAAAGAAACAGAATGGGAAGAGCAGCGTTGAATAGAAAGATAATTATAACACACAAAACGAACTTAAGATGGAGGACAAAAGCCAAAAAGATGTATAAAGAAGAAAATAAAATACAAATCACATAATAATAATAATAATTATTATAATAATAATGGTGGCGGTGGTGCTGAGAATGGCAATGACAGTAATAACAATAAAATAAAGACATAAAAATAATGCATATAGAAGTTACCTATAATAATGTCTACGGTAATAATAGTAGCAGGGATAGGCCTACTACTAATGCCAATATTGATTTATGATAATTATTCAGATAACAATAGTGATAATAACAATAACGCAATTACAGTTATGAACATGTCTATTCACTAAAATAAAACCTAAGACATTGAAATATAATTGTGAGCGACACAAGGTAATTCCACAAAGCACAATTAAGTATTTAATACCCCGCCTCAATATTGTATCTTCAATATAATCCGGATGGATATATGATATCAAAACATTAATTAAACTTCTTACAGTAGGAGATTATTCATTCTCTCTCATACATCGTCTACTTTTACCACACACACACACACACACACACACACACTCACACACACACACACACACACACACACACACACACACACACACACACACACACATACACGCACGCACACACACACATACACACACACAAACATACACGCACGCACACACACACATACACACACACAAACACACACATACACACACACACACGCACACACACACACACACACACACACAAACACACACACACGCACACACACACACACACACACACACACACACACACACACACAAAAACATACACACACACACACACACACACAAATTCTTACCCTTTTGTTCGAGTCGTAGTTGACCATGTGTTCGGCATGAAACCAAAACACGTACGTAGGGGGCTCAGTAAAGTCCTTCAACTTGCAAGTAAGTTGCACGGAGCTCCCAGTCTGCACGTAGATCTCTGATTCCCCTTCGATCTCCGCCTTAGCCTCTGTTTGAAGACGGAAGAGAAAAGAAAGAGAAATGAGGATTAGAAAGGAGTGTGAGAGAGAAAGAGAATGTGGAAAAAATTTGTTTTTTTTATTGAAGTTGATGGGGGAATTGGGGAGGGGAGGGGGATGGGGTCCTTCGAAGGAATCAAGAGATAGAGTGAAGGACTTGAAATAAAACTTACAGCACATTGGAGGATGGGGGGGGGGCCCCCCCCCCCCCTTCGAAGGAATTCATAAGATAGAGTGAAGTACTTAAGTAAAACTGACAGCACGTTTGGTCTTTATGGCTGATAATAAGTTCGTTACTGCTGCTGACGACGATACTGTGGCCATTCTCCATGATAGTGATTTAGAGAGTAATATAGATATATCTCAGTGAAAATAGCAAACCTAATTACTTTGATATTAATTACGATAACAAAAATTATATAAATTATTATAATAACTACAGTGATTATGAGAATTGTCTGTAGAATCATATAGAAATAAAAATAATGTTTGTAGTAATCAAAGTTCTAAATAGCACTTCTACAGACCAAAACATAAATGAATAAATAAATAAATAAATAACGAAAGAAAAACCGTCAGCTCTGATTTTCCTTCACCAAATTTAGAGAAAAAAAATGCATCAAAATATATTGTTTACGACTATTGATTCCAGTGCATCTTTATCTCCTATTCATACATTCACTTTCCTTTTGCATTTCCTCTTGTAAAGTTAAAACGTAATTGAGTCATTCGGGAAATATTCGCGGCAGTTAAAGAGTGCAGCTTTAGCTAAATAATCAAAGGCTAGCAGATGAGGTCAAGTAGGCGGTGGGGGTGGGGGTGGGGGGGTCATGGTGGGGGGAGGGAAATTGGGGTTGTGGGCGGGGGAAGGATGTGGGGGGATAGGTGTGTGTGTGGGGGGGGGGGGTATGGTGGGGAGTGGGGTGTAGGGGAGTTCATGGTGGGAAAAGGGTTTGGGGGGTCCTGGTAGGCGGGGGGTGGGGGTCCAGGTAGGGGGGAGGGGTGCGAAGGGGTTCCTGGTGGGGGGAAGGGTGTGAGGGCTTCCTAGGGAGAGAGAGGGAAGGGTGCGGGGGAGTTCCATATGAGGGGAAGGGTTAGGGGGGCGGGTTCAGGGAAGTGCCCTGTGGGGGGAGATAGTGAATATGAAGGGTCGAAAGTATAGAACTGGAGAGAGGAAAAGGAAAAGGAGATAGATGGGAGAGAGAGGCGAGAAACTGGAAAAGGAGAGAGGAGGGAGGGGGGGGGGGAGAGGGTACTGTTAAACCAGAGAGGCCGGAGGGAGAGGATTAGAAAGACTGGTGAAAGGAATATAAGATAGATGAGGAGGGAGGGAGATTTAAAATGGTGCGAGATGAGATCGAGGAATCTGAAACGATTAGGGGGGATATGAAAGGGCGGGGGGGGGGGGGCAGGAAGGAGGAGGGGGGGGAGGGCAAGTTAGCTACCGGTGAGCGTCATCTGTATACGGAATGTACATGTATCTTTATCACCATTTGTAACTGTTATTTTCTTGGTCATACTTTCGTCTTCGAATTTGTCGATCCATCCATCTATCTAGCTATCTACATCACTTTCTCTTCCCGTCTATGTATGTATGTATGAATGTATGTATGTATGTATGTATGTATGTGTGTGTGTGTGTGCAGGTGTATCTATCTACTTATCTGTTTGATATGTCTAGCTACCTATTTACCTACCTACCTATCTGTCAATCTATCTCCATACGTTTCACATTAAGAATCCTCTATACAAGATTAAAACAAATATCTGAAAAAGAACAATTACATTCCAGGGGATTATGCACCAGGAAAGTGATAATCAAATACCCCAGACACTTTCAGTTACAAATTCCACATGCAAACTTAAAGCCACAACTCAGACAGCGTCCTATACGCAGATAAACCAGCGC
>NC_061837.1:37473908-37476408 GCF_019202785.1 Penaeus chinensis
GGAGATTGGAAACGCCACAACGACTCTAATTTGGCTCAGAGCGACGGTTTCGGATGCGGTGGAAACGCGGGGCTAGCGTGTGTGTGTGTGTGGATGTGTTCGTGCGTGTTCATGTTCTTTTATTTATTTATTTGACTGTTTTTATTGTTGTTTTTTGTGTGTGTTTTTTTTTCATCTGTTTAAATGATTAAAAAACATGATATGGCGAAAAAAGGAAAGACATGCAAACATATATTTTCACAAATCTATCGGTGGCAAGATAAAAAGAAAAAAAAAAAAGAAAGCAGGAAGAAGAGCAACACAAAAGGATAAAACACATGGAAATTTACAAAGCAAACTTAAAAAAGTTTTTAAAAGATCACAAAAAAAAAAAACGAAAAAAAAAAACTGAACTCAAACTATGTCATTTCTTAAGACATATAAGACAATATTATTTTTCCATAAACTCCTCACAAACCACCATCATTTTTTCTCCTCCCTATGTCATCATCTGTGATCTAGCATGTGTCCTCCTCGAAGGCCTAGGGGAAGGTAGGCCTAATGCCCGATGAAACGTCGTAGTTTGGACAAAAAGGGACAGTTGTGTGAGTGGGTGGGCGAGGCAAAGGCGCTTATGAAAAGAAGTTGTGTTGTAGTTTGTGCATTAAGTACCCTCGAGCAAAGTGTAGGGGAGGGGTGGAAGGAGGGGGAGGGGGGGAAAGAGGGAGGAGGGGAGGAAGGAGGGGGAGGTGGGGTACGTGGCTGGGTTTTTGAGGGAGAAGAGCAATGGGGTGGGAAGTAGGAGGAGTTTTTTTTATGGGTGTGTGTATGTGTGTACGGGTTAGTTTCTTTGTCTGTCAGTCTGTTTGGGAAAGCCTGTGTGTGTGTGTGTGTGTGTGTGTGTGTGTATGTGCACGCGCGCGCGTACATGTGTGTGTAAGTGTGTGTATTTGTGGATGTGCTTGGATGCGCACGAACTCGTGTGTAGAATATTATGTAGAAATGAAGCAGCATACTATGGACTGCGGAATGGAATATATATTTATGCATTCATAGAATGTGTATATAAAGTGTTGGCAGTACGCAGTAAAGTACGAAACATTAACCAGTAAAAACTCCATACATAAAATCTGATATGGGAGAGCTAGTACCGAATGATGGTTGAAGACGAGAGAAGAGAGAGAGGGAGAGAGAGAGTGGGAGAGAGAGAGAGAGAGAGAGAGAGAGAGAGAGAGAGAGAGAGAGAGAGAGAGAGAGAGAGAGAGAGAGAGAGAGAGAGAGAGAGAGAGAGAAAATCAAAGAGGAAGACAAAAAGAAAGAAAGACAGAGGCAGCCAGACAGACAGACAAAACAAAAAGCCAAATAGACGAAGACTGAAGACATCCATCCAAGCGTCAGAACTTACTTGCGAATTCTCCGAAAAGGTGACCTGGAATCTCTCGTCGTTGGAGTAGGTCGCAGCTCCCACGGTGATGAGGTGGTGATCACGCCGTCTGATCCAAGATACCTTTCGGAAGGGAAGAAGGGAAGAGAGAGATAGAGAGCGATAAGAATAACATGATTGACACCTTTCTTCGTGATGAATTGGGGAGGCGTTGATGGAGGATGAAAGTGCGTCGAAGGAGAGACAATGGAAGAAGCTAAAAGAAAAACAGAGAGAAAAGGATAAGACCGAGGAGATTAGGAAAGGATGATTTGAAAGTATTATTGATGAAGGAACAAAACAAGAGAGAGATGGTTGAGAGGATAATGAGATGCAGGAGAGAAAAAAAAAATAAATAGATGAAAGCTTAAAAAATGATAAAGATCTTCGAAATAAAAAAAAAGACTATTATTAAAAGGCCCTTTTCATTTAGGAGAAAAAGTTAAAAAGTATTTTATTATACCAGAATATGAAATCCAAGTTGGCAACTCTGCCACCTTTTTCGTTAAGCATATAACAAATATTCACTATTCACTTATCTATTATATGGACTTATCTAAATCTATAAAATATAAAAGGCTTTAAAAGGGAATGTATCTATTTTATCTACTGTCTTAAGTAACGTCATTTTTTTTATCCTGTCAAGTATCTCCTTGACTGAACATTTTGTAAATATACATCTTTATTCCCGTACCTTTTCCTGGAAATCAGTTAACTATTTACAAATTTAGGTCACTCATATTTCTTTTTCCCTGAACAAATTTGTCAGAAGTTTGATCCGCTATACGTTTTGAATAGATCATACCTTGAAATTAATTTTTAAAAATAATCTTTCACATTAGGGATGTCTTTAGGCTTCAGTGTCCCAGCAGTTAACAATTTCAGTTCACTTGAGCCTCTGAAGCAGTTGCTCAAACTGCTGACTTGGACACTCTAACGGATTTACACGCCAATAAACAGAGCGGATTCAATCAATATCCACTACCCAGGAGGAATAAAAGACATGGAAAATCTCCTCGTTATGGGATATCCGTTTGTCTTACTGTCACTCATTTCACCAAAACAGACCCGGGAATAAGGAGGAACAACCTATATATA
>NC_061837.1:37491408-37493908 GCF_019202785.1 Penaeus chinensis
TCTGGATGACACGTGCGTCCCGCCGACCTGCAGATGGGCCTTCTCCGTGCTGCCATAACGACCACTACAATTACTTGTATGATTAAGTGATTAGAAGTCCACGTTTTTGTGTCCAAGCCCCGCGTCTCAATGGTCTCTTATCACGCTTATAGCTAGGCCTGACCATTGTCCTTGTTCGAGATGTGGACGGGTAAATGTTCGGACGGTTGAGGGAATTTATGATTTCTGGGGAACGACTATTCATCTGCTCTTGCCAAGGGTCAAGACGACGAATAGCCTTGTTATTCTTGATTTACTGAGCCTGAACGGATAAATTTGCGGTTGTCAAACATATTTCTTGCGCTCGTGAAGAACTCGAATGTACATTGCTGTCAGGGGTGTGTTTATTAACTAAAGTAATGTTGTGCTGTTATTGCAGTTCTCTTGAATAAACACTTAATCATATGTCTGGATAATGATTAAAGGCACACTAAACTAGCTTGTTAAAGAGAAAATAAAACGCCTAAAAGGGTATCAAATAGGAGAAAAGCGACCACTTATTCATCTTACAAGACGATAACGTATTCACAACGAACATACCCGTCGTGAAAATGTATTAAAAAAAATGTTTTGAATTTCACATTATACCTAAACGAGGGGGGAAAGTTTTCGTGACCACCTTAAAATACCTCAAATAAACCACAAGTAAGAGACCCCGCTTCGTAGAATATCAAGGAGAGAGAAAGGGCCAAGTAAGTCTACGGCCGAAAACAGCTTAAGAGTTTAGAGTCATGAGATGGACCGAGGTTCCGCTGAGGTTCTCACGACACGACGCGGAATGACAAAACATGAACATAAACACTGACATGGAGTTTATGGAGGGCAGAGGAAGGGCCGGGGACATTATGACCGGCTTAGATAGGAACATTTAGGACATGAAGAATGGGGTCATGCGACGGTGCGGGAACTGAACAATACATGGCTTATAGGCTCTATTTAGATGCAAATATTATTGGTAATATTGGTAATATTGTTATGATATCATTATCATAACAATACTTCCATTACTTCTGCTACTATTACCACTCCTACTACTACCACTATTGCTGCTACTACTACCACCACTACTACTTCTACTTCTTCTACTACTTCGGTTACAAAAACTACTACTGCTACTACTACTACTATTTCACATCATGATGATAATGACAATATCCATAAAGATAATAGAAAAAATGATTATACTACTATTGCTACAACTAGTAATAATAATAATAATAATATTAATACTACTACCAATAATAATAATATAATGATGATAATGATAATAGTTATAATTATGATCATGATAACAACGATAATGATAATAATGACAATAATGATAAAAATTATAATAATAATAGTAATAACAGTAATGATAATAATTAATAATGATGTTGATAACATAATAATATAATAAGGATAATACCATAATATAATAATAATAATAATAATAATAATAAGAGTAATGATAACAATAATAATAATGATAATGATAATAATGATAATGATAATAGTGATAATGATAATAATAATAATAACAACAGCAACAACAACAATAATGATAATAATAATAACAATAATAATAATAATAATAATAATAATAATAATAATAATAATGATAATGATAATAATGATGATAATAATAGTATTGATAATACAACGAAATAATAAACATGATAATGATAATAATGATGACAATAAAAATTATAATAATGATAATGATGATAACAATAGTGAAGATTATGACAATGATAATGATGATGAAGGTGAAGATTAAAATGAAGATGAAAACAAAGATAAATGACAATGATATTGACTAAAATGATAGTAATAGCAACAGCGACAGCAGAAACAGTATGAACAAAGCACCAATAATCCTTTACATTCTGATAACACCAACAACAATAATAATCCTCACTATTCTTATAATAACCATAAGACATTATCGCCATCATAACAGCAATTCCCTTAACCATAAATACATAAAGGGAACGCAGAGGCCATGCTTCCGAGAGGCCGGGGCAGGAGACCGATGTGAACGAGGGTCAACTCCTCTGCTTATTGGCTCATGAAAGCTCTAGTAAAGCGGCATTATAACTTTATGGTCGTGATAAACCGCTACTTCACGCACGAGCCAACAGCCCTGTGTGGTCATGCACGGGGCTTATTTATCTGCATGTCCAACGCTAATGTGATTTACTAATTTCATGCACCAAATGGGATGGGGTTCGTTGAGAGTGTGAGGGCGTGTGCTGCAGGAGATGAGGTTCCTTGGGGCTCTCGTGCTTGGGTTTATGCTTCGTGTTTTGCTTTGTTTTTTGTTTTTCTGTCTCTCGCTCCTTCTGTCTCTCTCTTTATCTGTCTGTTTGTCAGTTTGTTTCTTTCTATCTCAGTGTCTTTGTCTGTCTGATTTATTCTCTTTCTCTCGTTCTCTCTCTCTCTCTCTCTCTCTCTCTCTCTCTCTCTCTCTCTCTCTCTC
>NC_061837.1:37531408-37543908 GCF_019202785.1 Penaeus chinensis
GTCCGTTGTCAATGTCGAAACGATGTCGAAATACCTCTTCGATCTTTTTCCACTTGAATATCTCTTCGCTCTTTTTTTTTTTTTTTTTTTCCTGTGGGAAGTATTCATTCATCTAGCGCCTAGATGAATGGATAGATAGATAGATATATGGATAGGTTGATGTATAGATAGATAGATATATGGATAGACTGAGAAAAACAGTCAAGCAGTCGATTAAAGAAAGAGAGATAGATAGATAGATAGATAGATAGATAGATAGAGAGAGAGAGAGAGAGAGATAGAAAGAGAGAGAGAGAGAGAGAGAGAGAGAGAGAGAGAGAGAGAGAGAGAGAGAGAGAGAGACCGACCGACCGACAGACAAACAGACAGATAGACAGACAGACAGTCCATTATAGAGAGAGAGAGAGACAGAGAGAGAGAGAGAGAGAGACAGAGAGAGAGAGAGAGAGAGAGAGGGGGAGAGAGAGAGAAAGAGAAAGAGAAAGAGAAAGAGAGAGAGAGAGAGAGAGAGAGAGAGAGAGAGAGAGAGAGAGAGAGAGAGAGAGAGAGGGAGAGAGAGAGAGAGAGAGAGAGAGAGAGAGAGAGAGAGAGAGAGAGAGAGAGAGAGAGAGAGAGAGAGAGAGAGAGAGAGAGAGAGAGAGAAGAATGCTTACATCACTCGCCCTGACAGCAACCCATAACACAGGCAGCAAGGAAGGACATGCTGCGTTCTGGAATCGATAAGCGTTATCCAGGATCAACACCGTCATCCGGCCTTGCACGAACGATGGACAGAGAGAGGGAGTAGGGGCAGAGAGAGGGAGTGTGGGAAAGAGAAGGAGAGGAGGTAAGGGAAGGAGAGGAAGGAAAATGGAAAGGGAGGGAAGGGGAGGATGATAAAGGAAAGGGAGAAGGGTAAGAAAAGATAAGAGGTAGGTGGGGGAGAGTTAAAAGGTGGGGAGAGAAGTTGGGAGGTAGGTAAGGGAAGGGGAAGATATAGAGACGGAGAAGGGAAAGAGAAGGGAGTGAGAAAGAAGGTGGGGAATGGCAGAAAAGAGGAGAAGAGAAGAAGAAAAGGGAAGAAAAGAAATGGTGGCGTTTAAGGTGGGGGAAGGCAAAGATAGGAAAAGAAAGGGGAAAAGAGAAGAGAAGATAAAAGTAGGGAGAGGCAAGGAGAAGGAGAAAAGAAGACCTGACAATGGGAAAGGGGTAAAGAAAGAACGGAAGGAGCTAAAAGGAAAGGGAAAGGGGGTGTAGAATGGAAAGGGAAAGGAGGGGAAAAAGGGGGAGGGGAAGGATACGAAAGGGAGAGAGGAGAAAAGAGAGAGGAGGAAGGGCAGCAGAAGCTCTGATGCGACCTGATAATACACACAAAGACTATTTTCTCGGTCGTTTCAGCGCTGGGGCCAGGAAGTTGGGGGTGAGGGAGAGGGAGGTAGAGGGAGGGGAGGGGAAGGGGGATAGGAAACGCAACCATAAGGTCGCTCTAGGCCTGGCAGGGGTAGGCCTACATCGAAAGGGCGGAGGAATCGTTTTAGGGGGAATATTAGGCTCGACGAGATTGGATGAAAAGAGAAAATGGAAATGGCGGGAGATGATAAAGTGACGGAGATAAATTGACATGACTGTATTGGAGGAAAAAGAGAAAAAGAGGAATATATAAGAGAGGAAGGAAGATAGATAGATAGAGAGAGAGAGAGATAGAGAGAGAGAGAGAAGGAAGAGAGAGAGAGAGAGAGAGAGAGAGAGAGAGAGAGAGAGAGAGAGAGAGAGAAGGAAGAGAGAGAGAAAGAGAGAGAAAGAGAGAGGGAGAGAGAGAAAGAAAGAAAGAGAGAGAGAGAGAGAGAGAGAGAGAGAGAGAGAGAGAGAGAGAGAGAGAGAGAGAGAGAGAGAGAGAGAGAGAGAGAGAGAGAGAAAGAGGAAGAGAGAGAGAGAAAGGGAGAGAAATAGATACATAGACAGAATGAATGCGAGAGAGAGAGAGAAGAGAGCCAGGCAGACAGACAGACAAATAGGCAAACAGACAAAGGCAGACAGACAGACAAATAGGCAAACAGACAAAGGCAGACAGACAAACGCAGAGAGAGGAGAGGTTAGAAAAAGCATGGTGCAGAAATAAATCAAAAAGGTCGTATTGCCACAACAAAAGCCTCCCTAGTGTGTTGCAACTCTGCGTAACGATGCAATGATTACCCGACTTACGTTAAAGGAAATAGAAAAAGAATAGGATAAAAAGGAAAATAAGAAAGAAAAAGGGAAATAATAGAAAGAGGGAAATGAAAAAGGTAAAATAAATATAGTAAAAGAAAAAAGGAATATGATAAGGAAATGAAAAAGTAAAAGAAAAAAAAATGGATAAAAAGTGAAATAAGAAAGAAAAAGTAATAGAGGAAATGAAGAAAGTAAAAGAAAAAGGAATATAATAAGAAAAAAATGAAAAAAGTAAAAGAAAAATCAATAAGATAAGAAAGAAATGAGAAACTAAAAGAAAACGAAGGCGAGAAAAAAAAAGAGTAAACAAAAATAAGATAAAACAGAAAAGAAAAAAAGAAAACTAAAACAAATCTAAACAAAAACAGAAAAGAAAGAGAAAAGAAAACTGAAACAAATCTAAACAAAAAAGAAAAGAAAATGAAGAAGAAAGAATGAGAAAAATGAAAAAAAAAAAAAAAAAAAATCTCTATAAGAAAGCATGCAGCAATGAGCCAATTCGTCTCCTGCTAAACTTTAATGAAAGACGTCGGAGGCGCTAGACACTACACAAGCAGCAGCACCGACTCCCAGCACCCATTCCAAGGACCCCCCCCCTCCATCCCCTTCCCCCCCACCCCCCCTCCATCCCCTTGCCCCCCCCTCCATCCCCTAAACCCCCACCCCCACCCTCCACACCCACCTGGATCTTCCCGAAACCAGTCCCTATTTCTCTGATTTTTTCCCACCTCAGATGTCTACCTTTCCCTCCCTTTCATATTTCAGCCTTTCCCCAACACTTTCTCCAACATCAGCAACTTTGTTATCATCATCCCCAATCTTAATCCCTTTTAATCACTCCCCAACACTTGCCTCGAAACCCCAACTCCTAAATCCTCAATTTCTCCCTCAATCCCCCTTTTTTCCCCCAACACGTTAAGTAAAATACACCAACACTTATCCCAACCCTCCCCCATTACCCCCGACCCCCTCCTAATCTCCCCCAACACATCAAGTAAAAAGCCTCAATAATGACGCATCCCTCTCGGCACAATGGCCATTACAGAGGGGGGCAATAAAGCATTTTTTCCCTTGATGAACAAGTTTGCTGAAATGGGAATGACCTCTCTGTGACGTCATTAGGGGAGGAGGGGGGTGGAGGAGGAGGAGAGGGTAAAGGTAAGGGGGGAAAGTTGGTGTTGTTTCATTTAATTCTTATCTGTCCATATCATTATCTTTAACCCCCGTTCTTATTTGCAATTTTTCGTTATCTTATCATTTATCATCTTCTCTTCGCCCCCACTTCCGCTCCACAACATCTCTAGCTTCCCAGTCTTCCGTGCATTTATTTTGTAATTCTTTTTATTTCGTTTCTCTCATTCTTTCCTCACGTGGCATTTGCATTTCGACAATTCATTTCTCTCTCTCTCTTTTTTTTCGTTTTTTCCCCTTCGTGTTTTCCCCTCTCTGGTGGTTTCTCTTCACATCATAGATAATTGTTTCTCATATTTCACCTTTCGTATAAATGTTAAATTTTCTGTCCCTTTAGTGAGAAGGGGAGAGATAGCTAGATGGATGGATAGAAGGATAGATAGATAGATAGATGAGCATTTAGATGGATGGATAGATAGATGAGCATATAGATAGATGGATGGATAGATAGATAGATGAGTAGATAGATCGAGAGAGAGAGTGAGACAGACAGACAGACAGAGACTGACAGGTAGCCTGACAAACAGAAGCAGAGAAATAGTAGGAATTCGAAAGAGAAAACAAATGGAAACAGATAAAAACTGACAAACAAAGATATATCACATATAGGAGCCCTCTTCCCAAAAAAGAGAAAGAAAAAAGAAAATGAAAGAAAGAGAGATAGAAAGGAAGAATTAATTAATGAAAAAAATAGGAAAGAAAAATAAAGAAAACAATAATGAAAAAAAAAGAAGGAAAGAAAATGAAAGACGGAATATAGAATAAGAGAAAATGGAAAAAAAGATAGAAATATAGAAAGATGGAAGAAAACAAAGTCAGAAAGAATTAATAAAAGAAAGAAAGAAATATAAAGAAAAAGAAGAAGTAAGGAAGGAAATACAGAATAAAAGAAAGAAAGACAGAAAGAAAGAAAGGAAGAATTTCAGAAAGAGAGAAAGAAGAAAAGGAAGAAAGAAAAAGAGAAAGAAAGAAAAAATTAAGAAAGAAAGAAAGAAAGAAAGAAGAAAGAAAGAAAGCATTTAAGAAAGAGAGAAAGAAAAAAAGAAAGAAAAAGAGAAAGAAAATAAGAATTTAAGAAAGAGAGAAAGAAAGAATTTAAGAAAGAAAGAAAGAAAGAAAGAAGAAGATAGATTTTTTTTTTTTTTTTTTTTTTTTTTTTTTTTTTTTTTTAATAAATCTCCCTGACGCGTAATGCATTGTAGTCATGGCTGTATCTTATCTGTCTCGTCCGCATGGCTCACAACAGAATACCATAAATCCTCACGAGTCTCGACGCTCCGAGGGCTAAACAGGCACGAAGGGGGAGGGAAGGATGGAGGGGGAGAAAGGGAGGGAAGGGGTAACGAGAAAGGGAGGGAAGGGGTAACGAGAAAGGGAGGGAATGGGGGAAAGGAGGGAAGGGGGGAGAAGGGAAGGGAGGAAGGGGGGAAGGGAGGGAAGGATGGATGGGAATAAAAGGAGAGAAGGGGGGGAGGAGGGAGGGGAACGGGGAAAGGGAGGGAAGGATGGATGGGAAGAAAGGGAGGGAAGGGGGAAAGGGGGACGGGAGGGAAAGAGGGGAAGGGGGAAAGGGAGGGAAGGGGGGAGGAGGGAGGGGGAGGGGGAAAGGGAGGGAGGGAAGAGGGAAATGGGGAATGGGAAAGGGAGGGAAGGGGGAAGGGAGAGAAAGGGGAAAGGGAGGGAAAGGGGAAAGGGAGGGAAGGATGGATGGGAAGAAAGGGAGGGAAGGATGGATGGGAAGAAAGGGAGGGAAGGATAGATGGGAAGAAAAGGGGGGAAGGGGGGAGGGACGACGGGGGAAAGGGGGGAGGGGAAAAGAGGGAAGGATGCATGGGAAGGAAGGGAGGGAAGGGGGAAAGGGAAGAAAGGAGGGAAGGGAGGTACGGGGAAAAGGAGGGAAGGGGGAAGGGTGGGAAGGATGAATGGGAAGAAAGGGAGGGGAAGGGGGAAGGGAGGGAAGGGGGAAAGGGAGGGAAGGGGGAAGGGGGAAGGGAGTTAAAGTAAGGGGGAGGAAAAGGACGAGGGGGGGGGGGGAAGGGAGATTGAAGAGATAGTGAATAAAGGTAAGATGGGAAAAAAAGGGGGTTAAAGGAAGGGAAGGAGGGAAGGAGGAAAGAGGGGAAGGGAAGGAGGGAAGGAGGAAGGAGGAAAGAGGGGAAGGGAAGGACAGGGGGAAAGGGAAGTTAGAGAACGGAAGTTAGGAGGGAAAAGAAGGAGGAAGAGGGGAGAGGAGGAGGAGGAGGAGGAGGGGAGGAGGGGAGAGGAGCAAGGGGAGGGGAAGGGAGGTTGAAAGAAGGGAGGGAAGGAGGAAGGGGAAGGTGGGAAAGGGAGGGAAGGGAAGGCTTAGAAGAAGAAAGCAGTTAAAGGTGAAGGGAGGAAGGGATGGAAGGAGGAAAGAAAGAAGGAAGAGAGAGGGATAAAAAGAAGGAGGAAAGAAAGAAGGAAGAGAGAGGGATAAAAAGAATGAGAATAGGAGTAAAGGAGACAAGGAAAAAGGAAATATGGAGAAGGAAGTAGAAGAAAAGAGGAAAAGAAAAAGGAGTGGAACGGGAAGAGAAAGAAAAAGATTAAGAAAAGAAAAAGGAAGTTACAGAGGAGGGAATAAAAAAAAAAAAAAAAAAAAAGATGGAAGAAGAGTGAGAAAAAAACAAATCTTACACAAAAAGATAAAGAAAATATCAGAGGAGATGTAAAAGAAAGCGAAAGAAAGAGAAAAAGAATGAAACCTTATTTTGAAAATATATATGAAATAAAGTAAAACAGGATAAGGCACAAACTGTATACCATCTTTTAAAACAAAAAATCTACATAAAATACGACAACCAGACAAAGAGAATGTACAAAAATGAAATAAAAGAATAGAAGAGAGAGAGAAACCAGAAGCAAGTCAGAATAGGAAAAGAGGTTTCCAGTGCATGTTTCCCCCGAGCATTGGCATGAACAAGAAAGTAGGGGGGGGGGGATTGGGGGGAGAGGAGAGAGGGGGAATGGAGGAGAGGCAAACACGAAGAAGGGTGGTGGAGGAGAAGCCAGGGGAGGCAGGAAGGGAGGGAGGGAGGGTGGGTGGGAGGGAGAGAGAGAGGGAGGGAGAGAGAGAGGGAGGGAGGGAGGAGGGAAGGGAGGAAGGAGGGGAGGGAGGGAGGAGGGGAGGGAGGAAGGAGGGGAGGGAGGAAGAGAGGGAGGGGGAAAGGGGAAAGAGTAAAGGGAATATGTAGGGGAGGAGATGGGAAAAAGATGAGGAGCTGAGGGAGGTAGGTAGGTAGGGAGGGAGGGAGGGAGGGAGGGAGGAAGGGAGGCATCTAGGATGGAGAAAGAGAAAAGATTGAATGTAAGGAAGACAGGAACGGGAGGAAAGGACGGAGAGTTCGATAAGGAAGCCAGAGGGAAGAAAGAATGTGGGAGAGAGAAAGAGAGGGAGATAAGAAAGAAGAACGAAGAATGGGAGAGGAGATAGATAATAAGAAAAAAAAAAGAGTGTAAGAAAGAAGACAGGAGGAGGGGGGAAGGGGTGGGGGGGAGGGGCAAAAAACAGGCCACCGCCAGACCACCAGATTTGCTCCAGAGTGTAAATGTTGATTGCGTCACGAACTGTAAATATCAACGCCCTGTGTGTGTGTGAATATTAATAGACATGTCGGAACACTGGGGGTAAATTGAATTGGGGGACGGACGATGGTGAGCATGAAGGTAAGGGTAGAGGAGGTGAGGGAAGGGAGAAGGAAGGAGGGAGGGAGAGGGAAGACGGGTAGGGGAGGTAGGGAAAGGGAGAAGGAAGGGGAAAAGGGGGAGAAGGAAGACGGGTAAGGGAGGTAGGGGAAGGGAGAAGGAAGGGGAAAAGGGGGGAAGGAAGACGGGTAGAGGAGGTATGGGAAGGGAGAAGGAAGGGGAAAAGGGGGGAAGGAAGACGGGTAGGGGAGGTGTGGGAAGGGAGAAGGAAGGGGAAAAGGGGGGGGGAGACGGGTAGGGGATGTAGGGGAAGGGAGAAGGAAGGAGAGAGGGGGAAGGAAGACGGGTAGGGGAGGTGAGGGAAGGGAGAAGGAAGGGGAAAAGGGGGGAGGAAGCCGGGTAGGGGAAGGGAGAAGGAAGGAGAGAGGGGGAGGGAAGACGAGTAGGGGAGGTAGGGGAAGGGAAAAGGGAGGGGAAAAGGGGGAAGGAAGACGGGTAGGGGAGGTAGGGGATGGGAGAAGGGAGGGGGAAGAGGAAGGTAAAAGAAGGTTGCATAAGGGAGAAAGGTAGGGATGTAGGGGAAGGGAGAAGAATAGGAAGAGGGGAAGGGAGAGAAAGGTAGGGCAAGGAAGAAAGGTGGGGAGGTGGGGAAGGGATAAAGATAGGGAAAGAGGAAAGGAGAGGAAGATATGGGAAGGGAGAAGGCAAGGGAAAGCGGAAGGGTAAAGGAGGTAGGGGAAGGGAGGAGGAAGGAGGGAAGTGAAATAGCAAGCAAAGAAAAAGAAGATAGGGCAAAGGAGAAGGCAGGGGGAAGGGGGAGGGAGAGGAAGAGAGGGACGAGAAGGAGGTTAGAGAAAAATGTGCATATCAATCTGTGTCGTGTGACTAGAAATGATTTCCAATAGGTTGGAGGATAGGGTGGAAATGAGTAGGTCACAGTGTATGAGGAAGAGAGGAAGAAAGGGGGAGGAAAAGACGTAGGAAAAGAGTGTGAAAGGGAGGAAGAGATGCAGAGAGAAAAGGAGAGGGGGAAGAAAGAATTCCCATCTCCTCTCTCTTCATCTCTCCGTCTTTCGACCCTCTCTCCCGCTTTCCCTTGCTCTCTCTCTTTCGCCTTCCCTCTCCCTATCCAGCTCCCCCTCTCCCTCGCTCCTTCCGTTTCTTAATCACCCTTGTATGAACAACATTATCTTCCCCCTTTCTCTTTCATTTCCTTACCCTGTTTTTTCTCTGTCGCAAACTCATACCGTTTGGACTTTCAAAGTATATCATCTTTACGACGCCAGGCTGGCCTCCCTCTTGATTATGTTTGGCCCAAGAATGTCTTTATCTTATCGTCGGCTCCGCTAGTTAGGGCTTTTTGTCTCCTTGGAAAAGAGGAAGGGGATTATATATATATATATATATATATATATATATATATATATATATATATATATATATATATATATATATATATATATATATATATATATATTTATATGTATGTCTATACACACACACACACACACACACACACACACACACACACACACACACACATACACACAAACACACATTCACACACACACACAAACATATAGGTGTGTGTGTGTGTCTGTGTGTGTGTGATTGAAATGAATCAGTTTTACCATAAGCAAACAGGCTGTATGTGTTCAGAACCAAGTACAGCTTAGCGGCTTCAGAACGCCAAAAGTCAACCCAAACGCGGCGCCTGCAGTGTCCTAACGGCCAATAATGTGTATGTACAAAAATCACCACCATCATCACATCATCACCCCCTTTCCCTCACCGCCCTCGCCCCTATCATGTACCATCATCATTATCATCAGCCACGTAATCATGTCATCATTTTCTGTAATGGTCTGGTGGCGGTGGTGCGTCTCACACCCCTGCTCGCGGCCGCTTTGTTATCATTAACTGTCTCGACGTAACAAGGCAAAGGTAAAGTGCTGTCGGAACTCTCGAGGCCTGCTCGCATGACCTAGTTTGCCTTCACGTCTCGGCGTTCGGGAAAATGGCGCCTGTAGGCATATGTATATGCGTATGTATACAGACACATATATAATTATATATATATATATATATATATATATATATATATATATATATATATATATATATATATATATATATATATATATATCCCCCTCCCACACACACACACACACACACACACACACACACACACACACACATATATATATATATATATATATATATATATATATATATATATATATATATATATATGTATATATATATATATATATATATATATATATATATATATATATATATATATATATACATTCATACACACACGCTCAGGCATACATGTCGCCACAAAAGTGGGATCGGACGCCGCTTTGTGCGTCAGCCCCATAACACGGGTCCGGTGCGCATTCTTCACATGGCCTCATGCACGGAGGGAAAATTCAGGGAGATGATAAAGGAGATACATTTAGCAAGAGTGAGAAGGGGAGAAATATATGTACGACGAGAAATGTTGATAAAAATGGGAACACACACGACACGAAAGAGAGGGAGAGAGAGAGAGAGAGAGAGAGAGAGAGAGAGAGAGAGAGAGAGAGAGAGAGAGAGAGAGAGAGAGAGAGAGAGAGAGAGATAAAGGAATGCAATAATGTGGTGTGAGAGACAGACAATAAGACAAAAAGACAAACAGACAATAAGACAAAAAGACAATAAACACGAACAGAGATACAGACAAAGATACACGCACAAACACACAGACAGACAACCAAACAAAGAAAACGACCTCAAGAGAGAACGAGAGCGCGAGAGAGAGCTTCCCCGAGCTTCCCCAGCATCCGAAATGACTAACAAGGGAAACCGTAGACGTCTCTCGCAGCTCCCGGGGTTGAAGCAGGTTTCCTCTCGACTCATAGCTTTAGACTCTACTTGGACTAAAGCTATTTGGTGGAGAATCGATGTCGACCGGCGTGTTCTGTGTGATGCGGTTCTTGTCGAAATTAACCAATGAATGCGTGGGTATATAAATGGGTAGATATATATATATATATATATATATATATATATATATATAGAAAGACAGAGGTAGATAGATAGGTAAATAGATAGAAAGATAGATAGATAGATAGATAGATAGATAGATAGAGAGAGAGAGAGAGAGGAGAAGAAGAATTAAAAGGAGAGGAGAAAGAGGAGGAGGGAGAGAGAGAGAGAGAGAGAGAGAGAGAGAGAGAGAGAGAGAGAGAGAGAGAGAGAGGGGGGGAGAGAGAGAGAGAGAGAGAGAGAGAGAGAGAGAGAGAGAGAGAGAGAGAGAGAGAGAGAGAGAGAGAGAGAGAGAGAGAGAGGAGAGAGAGAGAGAGAGAGAGAGAGAGAGAGAGAGAGAGAGAGAGAGAGAGAGAGAGAGAGAGAGAGAGGGGGGGGGAGGGAGAGGGAGAGAGAGAGAGAGAGAGAGAGAGAGAGAGAGAGAGAGAGAGAGAGAGAGAGAGAGAGAGAGAGAGAGAGAGAGAGAGAGAGAGAGATCAACTACAACTTTATCAATAACAGCATTCACAAAGCAAAGAAGAGCAACAGCAATGGTGATGGTAATCATGTTGATAATAATAATAACAACGATGATAATAATGATAATAATAATGATGATGATGATAATGTTTACAATAATAATAACAAAAATATTAATAATGATAGTAATATTTATGATACTGGTAATGATAAGAAAATAAAGATAATAATAACAATAATGATAGCAATAACAACAACAGCATATATAATGATAACAATAACAATAACACCAGCAATTATAATGATAAAAATAATGATAATAATAATAATAATGATAATAATAATAAAATAATAATAATAACAACAACAACAACAACAACAATAATAACAATTACAATAATAAATACTAATGAAAATATTCGAAATCTTAAACATCACCCATCCTCACAAAGACAGACGTAAAATCACAACATACACAGATATGAGACAGTAAAAACAACCGCTCTGTCTTGTACACGAACGAGAATACCAGACTTCAAAGAATCCCACAGATAAAAAAAAAAAAAAAAGATAGAGAACGAGAAAAAAAAAGTACACGAAAGGAATTCATGGAGAGAAAGATTCTTTTCCTTTCCCTCACTCTATGAATAATGGAAAGATGACATGAGGCGATGGAATAGCTTGCGAGAGGACGAAAAAAATCAGAGACAGGATTTGGAAGAAGGAGAGAAAGGGAGAGAAGGAGAGGGGGAGAGAGGGGGTAATCGAGAAGGGGAGGGATAGGAAGACAGGAGAGAGAAAGACAGAGAAGGAGAGGGACAGTAAGAGAGCAAGAATTGGAGGGATATGGTGAGGGGACTGAGAAAGAGAGATAAAGAGGAGAAAGAAAAGGAGAGGATAGTGGAGGTGAGGGGAGGGAGAGAGAGAGAGAGAGAGAGAGAGAGAGAGAGAGAGAGAGAGAGAGAGAGAGAGAGAGAGAGAGAGAGAGAGAGAGAGAGAGAGAGACTCAGACAGAGAGGCAGACAAACAGACAGACAGACATACAAACAAACAGAAAGACAGACAGACAGATAGACAGGCAAAAAGACAGAAATATTAAAAAAGGCAAACAAAAGGAGACAGAAATAATCTAACAAACAAATATAGGGTGAGGGAGAAGGGGGAGAAGAGAGAGAGGGAGGAGAGGAAGAGAGGGGCGAGGGGGGAGGGGAAATATTCCCCCCCCCCACCATATCCCTCAGGAGCAACATGTATGCCCAAGGTCTCAGCTCGTGGGGAGTTATATCCTATGAATCATCGTACGTGTGTGTGTTTTAGGTGGGGGTAGGGGCAGTGGGGTGAGGAGGGAGAGGGGGATTGGGAAGTGAGCAGGAGATAGAGAAAAGGCGTGATCTATATGTCTTCCATTTTCTCTGATCCTCCAGACTGCATCTGGGACGATATATGTTACAGATATTTTTCTGCTTTTTCCCCATCTGTATTTATTTGTATTGCTATGGAGAAAAATCCCACACTACATATGCTCAGGCATGTTCGCGTGTGTCGTAATATTTCTACACATTCATACATATTCAGGGGAGCTGACGTTATACCCAGTCGAAGATCCGGGTTACAGAACGGTGATGTTCGGAAAAGCAAAAAATGAATAACCCATTTATTTATTCTTTTTTTTTTTCTTGTTTTTTCTCAATAATCCGGCGAGATGATACCCGTAGTTCTATTACCAATTATCCCCGACACGGAATAGGGTTCCCTTAAAAATGGCGGAAAAATGGCTCGTAATCGCACGTCATATAGTTCAAGGTTACACAGTGGAGAAAGGCCAGGGGTGGTCCACCAATAAAAAATAAAATAATAAAAAAAATGTCATGACCAAAAAGGGAAAAAACGAAACTGAATAGATTATAGATAAAAGAAATAGAGTATTTTCTTTTTATTTTTTTTATTTTTTTATTTTT
>NC_061837.1:37561408-37563908 GCF_019202785.1 Penaeus chinensis
ATATATATATATATATATATATATATATATATATTTATACATATACATATGCATATGTATATATGTATATATATACACATGTGTGTGTATATATATATATATATATATATATATATATATATATATATATATATATATACATGTATATATTTATATATGTATATATATATATATATATATATATATATATATATATATATATATATATATACATATGCATATGTATATATATACATATACATATGTGTGTGTAGATATATATATATATATATATATATATATATATATATATATATATATACATATATATATATATATATATATATATATATATATATATATATATATATATATATATATATGTATATGTACATACATACATACACGACACACATATATATGTACTATATGTACATACATACACACACACACACACACATAAACGTATGTGTATGCACATGCGTTTCCGATTTCTCTGAACGACGATAATGCACTTTTTTTCATCACATCAGATAAAAAAAAAAAAAAGGTACTCAAACCGCTAATTACCGCCAATCCCCTTGGTAAGTATCCCCCGCAAAGCTAATAAAGATTCCGAATCCTTCCATCGGCGCTGTTTAATAGATTCCCTTTTCCCCAATCCCCTTCCCCATTTCTCGCCGTAAAATGGGCTTCATATGGCTGACCCAATTAGCCTCAGCATCGTTAATGGGCGACGAAGCTCTTGTCATCAGCGTTCACCATTAGCATAAAGGGGTTAAGTGCCACTGCGGTTGGGATTGAAGAGGAGGGAGAGGGAAGGAGAGGGAGTGAGAGAAAAAGAGGGAGAGAGAGAGAAAGGGAATAGTGATGAGATGAGAAGTATGAGAATAATGGGAGGGAGGGGGAGGAGGGATGAGAAGATGGATGAGAGGAAGAATAAGGGAGGGAAGACAAGGCGATTGGATGGGTCAAAGGGATAGAGGGATAGGAAGGGGAGGGAGGGAGGAGGGGAAGGGGGGAGAGGCAGGGTGACAGCTGTGATGAAGGGCTACATTAATCACTTTCATTGCCACACAGCTTGCACGTCACCCCCTCTCCTCCCTCCCCCCCCTCTCCCTCCCCTCCTTATGTTCCTTCCCCGCCCCTTCCCCTCCTCCGCCTCCTCCCTCTTCCTTTCCCTCCATTTCCCTATCTACCTCTTCCTTCTCACGCATCAACCATTTTCCATATTTTTATTCACATCCGTTATTACGATGCAGATAATTAATATAATGATGGAACTTTGCTTAATCATCTAAAATACATTTTATAATGTGAATAATTAAACGCCCTATTAAATAATGAATATTACCCAATCAAACTAAACTACCTCGTTTGTTAACCACCTTCCTACACCGGCCCCCTCCCTCAAAAAAAAAAAAGGGGGGGGGGGGGGGAATCATATAGGAAAACACGAGTGCCATAACGATTCCCAAAGACCGAGACAATTTTTTATGATCCGAAAATAACCACCGCCTATCATGAGAACGACAGTTTATCCGAATATCATTATAGTTGAGTGATAATCCACATGAATAAGTATCGACGTCCGGTGTAAGAGGTTGACACATGCGCTACGGAGCTCGAGCCTAAAGAAAAAAAAAAATAAAAAAAAATCCCTGATTGATTTTCGAGAGTAAGACGTGACTAGGTGAAGAAACGGGAATTGATTTCAAATGCATTTATACTTAAAATCAGTGTAATATTTAGAGATCGCCTCAATTAAATAACTTCAATGAAATGATGCAGCGCCATAATCCTATATGATTATCCGGAAATTGGATTTAGAATATGATTTCATATGTGGACTGCGTTATTTGAAAAGCATGATATTAGGTGGTATGAAACCTTTAATTATATTTGAAATCAACAGAACCAGCTATTCCTTTTTCCCAAATCGTATAATACTAACACAGAAGCATACACATCTTGTCTTACTCATTTTTTCGTCTACATATACGCACATACTTTTTAGAAAATCTCATAAACTGACTAAAGAAAGAAAGGAAAAGGAACAGAAAACCTTGAACTATTTTTTTCTCCCGAGGTGTGATCTCTCTCCCTCAAATTACTCTCCATAAATTTTGCAAGATACACAGTCTGCACACACACACACACACACACACACAAAATAGAATGTGCCTAGAAACCGAGTTTAATCACAGCTATAACATGACACCGTTTTTATTTTTAATTTCCTACATTTGTTGATAGACAGTGACTAGCCAAAATCTGCAGTCAAAAAAATAGCAGCTAGCAACCGTAAGGCAACCAAAAGCTATCACATTTCCGCTTGTGAAATGAAGGGGTAAATGATCATACGACGCATAATTTGACGCCGGAACGTGTTAGTCCACCAGCGGGAATAATATTATCAAATCATTCGTAGGAACAAAAAGAATATAGATTGGATTATGGTGAAGGTCGGCGCCTCGTGGTCATCAACTACGGCGAGGTTTGCGTGTTTGACGTTGTGGGG
>NC_061837.1:37568908-37571408 GCF_019202785.1 Penaeus chinensis
TAAATATATATATATATATATATATATATATATATATATATATATATATATATATATATGACACAAACACAAACACAGTAATGTGTAAACAGAGATTAAAGGAAAACAGCCACGGTAAGAAATGAAATTGAATAGATTCAATTTCAATTTTTACGGTGGCTGTTTTCCTTTCATATATATATATATATATATATATATATATATATATATATATATATATATATATATATATATATATGCACACATATACATATATATATATATATATATATATATATATATATATATATATATATATATATATATATATATATATACATAAATATATATATATATATATATATATATATATATATATATATATATATATGTATATATATATATATATATATATATATATATATATATATATATATTTATATATACACACACGTGTGTGTGTTTGTCTTTGTGTGTATGTGTGTGTGTGTGTCCGTTTGCTTGTATGTATGTATGTATGTATGTATGTATGTATATATTGTTTTTTAGCAAATGCATATTCTTAATTTGCATAATTCACATTATATCCCAAATATATTTGACATAAAAGGTACCGTATACTTCAGCAGAATGTGACGTAAAAGCCTTAACCCTTTTCTCGCACAAATTTTTATGCCAGCTAGTGACAAAGTGAGCTGAAGGCGTTTACACAAGGGAAGTAAAATAAACAGGTAAAACTGCTGGCTAACAAAATATTTCGCAGAAGTGCAGAAAAAAATAGATGCACGAGTTTGCGAGTTTTACATGTTTTCACTGGTTGTTCGCCCATTCTTGTGACTTAAAACCTCTGACCTGTATGCAAATTGATTTTCTTCTTGAAAATACTGGGAGCCTGAGATACTTTACTACATTACCATATTAATGTAACTAAGAACCAGGGCAGAATGCAACATGACTTGAGGAGGAAAAAATCAGAAGCGTATATTAGTTTTTCACTTATATAATTCAAGAGATTAAAAAATCCACTTTTTGGGTAAACGTTATAGATTGGAATCTTCTAAATTTCCGCGAAAAAAAAAAAAAAAAAAAAAAAAAAAAAAAAAAAAAAAAAATATATATATATATATATATATGTATATATATATATATATATATATATATATATATATATATATATATATAGGCGATGAAAAGACCAAAGGTAAGGAACGCTATGAAAATGGAACGTCTTTGGAAACGTAAATGTAAAAGCAAATTAAAATTTATAAGCAAAACGCAATAAAAGCATCGTATCAAAGAGCGGTCTAAATGGGCCATGAATTTTATTACCACAAGCCAGTATTTACTTTCCTTCCCTCTCTTCTTTCTTTCTTTCCTTTTTTTCTCTTATTTCTTAGCTTTATATCACACGCCTTCCTTCCTCTCTCATCTTCATTTCTCTCTTTTTTTTTTCTGCTTCTCCATTCCCCATCTTTATCGCGCTGCCACTCTTACTTTCCCGTTTTCCTTTTTTCACTTTATTTTTCCCTTGCCATCATATCTCGTCCTTCTTTCTGTTTCCCCTGTATTATTTTTCGTTTCCCTTCTTTTTTTCTCCTTATATTTATTTCTATGTCTTATATTGTTCCTTTATTGCTTTCTTTAATCGATTTCCTTGCTTACTCTTTCTCTTTCTTCCTCTCATCTCTTTTTATTCCCTTTCTCTTCACAGATTTTCCTTTTCTCCCTCTTCTTTTTGTTCTCACACTGACTGGACTCCCTTATTTTTTTTCTCACAATCGTTCTTCACTTTTCTCTCTTCTCTTTTCTTTCTTCTCTGTCTCACTCACCCTTTCCTTCCCGTTTTTCTCCCGCCGATGGCACGGAATAGAGTGGCACCCAGAAAGTCACGGTACGTCAGTTAGGCAAACCCGAGAGTTAAAACTGTCATTTCTTTTAACAATTGCCCAAACGAGTTCTTTTCCTACTTTTTTTTTACTCGCCTTGACAGTCTAGTCGAAATATCCCCCCCCCCCTACTTCCCCATATACCCCCCTCCCCCCCTTTTCGGAAAACGTCTAAGGACTCTTAATTTCGGAAGATACCGTTCCCCCCCCCCCCTTTTTTTTTCTCTCCTTTGTCGGGTAGGGAAAGGAGAGAGAAAGGGGGGTAGGGGAGATAAGTACACGTACAGGGGGAAGGGAAGGGGGAGTGAGTTAGGATATGTAATGAATATATTTAAAAGCCGAGCGAAATATAGGCGGGGTGAGACCTTTTTTTTTTTTTTTTTTTCGTTCGCTCTGTCACTAGCAGCTTTGGTCTGAGGCCGCTTTGATATCTGACAAAACTCTCAATTTCAGTGAGAAATAAATAATATCTGGCGCTCTTCACTTTCCTCTGTCCTTTGTGCCCGCGTCTCTCTTTCTAGCATTTCCTTTTTTTCTTTCTATCTTTTTTTGATGTTCTTGTTTGTGCCTGTCTTCCTCCTCATATTTTTCTTCTATGTTCTTGACCGTCCGTATATTTTTCCCTTTCCTGTGTA
>NC_061837.1:37583908-37586408 GCF_019202785.1 Penaeus chinensis
ATTATTATTATTATTGTTATTGTTATTATTACTATTATTATTGTTACTACAATAATTTATTATTATTTTTGCTATTATTATTATTATTATGATGATTATTATTATCGTTGCTTTTATTATTATTATTATTATTATTGTTATTATTAATATCGTTGCTTTTATTATTATTATTATTATTATTATTATTATTATTATTATAGTTACTATTATCATTACTATTATTATTATCATTATTATTATTATTATTATTATTATTATTATTATTATTATTATAATTATCATTACTGTTGTTGTTGTTGTTGTTGTTGTTATTGTTATTGTTATTGTTATTGTTATTATTATTATTATTATTATTATTATTATTATTATTATTATTATTATTATCATTATTCTTATAATTACAATTATTAACATTATCATTACTATTATCATTATCATCACCCTCACTATCATCATCATCATCATCATCATCTTTAGTTGTATGAAAAATTGGAGTAGCAGCAGTGGTGGTAGTGGCAATAATGATAGTAGTAGTAAAAATAAAAGTAATGATAGTATGGAAATAGCACGAAAAGTAGCAGTAGTAGTAATAGTAGTAGTAATAGTAGTAGTAATAATAGTAGCAGTAATAATAGTAGTAGTAATAATAGTAGTAGTAGTAGTAGTAGTAGTAATAATAGTAGTGGTAATAGCAGCAGCATTAGTAGTAATAATAGTAGTAGTCATAGCAGTAGAAGTAATAATAGGCACACCAGTAGCAACAGACGCAGTGGTAGTAATAGTAATAGTAATAGAAAAAAGTACTAGACGTAGCAGTAGTAGCAGCAGTAGCGTAGTAGTAGAAGTACTTGTAGTCCTAGTGGTAGTTATGGTAGTAATAGTAGTGGTGATATTACTTCTGCATTACTTGTATTCTTATTTCTTCTGTTTTTTCTTATCCATCAGTCTCAGCCTTATCTCTGTATGTCCCTCTCTTCTCATTTCCTGTAATCTATATATAATCGTTCTTCCTTATTCCTATCTCTTCCCATCTTTCCTCTCTGTCATTCTTAATTTTCGGTTTTTGCCTATTCCTCTTTCCATTCTTTTCTTTTCTTATTCATCTGAATCATCTTTTATATAACTTTTATTCTCTATGCCCTACTTCCGTTCCTCTTCGTCTTTTTCCTTCAGCCATTCTTTCTTTTTTTTCATTTTATCGTCTATTTCACTTTAATTTTGTTTTCCTACTTTCTCTCCTCTCTTCTTTATCCATGCTTTCTTTGTTCTGTTTGTCTCTTGTCCCTGTTTTAATGTGTTTTCCCTCCTCTAAACCTAATTTTTCTTCATTTCCTCTATGTCGTATTTTCTTCTGAGTCTGCTTTCTCTCCTTTTCTCTCTTCCGCTCCTTAATGTTCTCTTCCCTCTCCCTTCTCCTCTCATCCCTCCCTTCCTCCTCCCCACCTACTCTCACCCCGACCCTATCCCCCCCTTTCTCCCATCCTCTATGTCCTCTCCCCCCCCCCTCCCCCCCCCCCCTCTCTCTCTCTATCCCGAGCGCCTAGAACAACAGAATCATCGAAGCTTCCTCTATTCCTCCTATTTCCTGTCTTCCCATTTCCTCCCCGCCTCCTCCCCCCCTCCCCCTTTCTCCTCCCTCCTGTCCTTTCTCTCCCCATCTCTATTTTCTTTGTTCTTCTCTACCCATTCTCTCTCATCTCACGTCTCTCTCCCGCATTCTGTCACAAGTCCTATATAAATAATGACCTCGCAAATTCTCTCTCTTCCTCCTCCCCGGTCTCTCTCTCTCTCTCTCTCTCTCTCTCTCTCTCTCTCTCTCTCTCTCTCTCTCTTCTCTCTCAGCTCGTTCTTCTCTTCTCTCTCTCTTTCTCTCTCCATGCTCGTTCTTTCTCTTCTCTCTCTCTCTTCTCTCTCCATGCTCGTTCCTTCTCTCTCTCTCTCTCTCTCTCTCTCTCTCTCTCTCTCTCCATGCTCGTTCCTTCTCTTTCTCTCTCTCTTTCTCTCTCCATGCTCGTTCCTTCTCTCTCTCTCTCTCTCTCTCTCTCTCTCTCTCTCTCTCTCTCTCTCTCTCTCTCTCTCTCTCTCTCTCTCTCTCTCCATGCTCGTTCCTTCTCTTTCTCTCTCTCTTTCTCTCTCCATGCCCGTTCCTTCTCTCTCTCTCTCTCTCTCTCTCTCTCTCTCTCTCTCTCTCTCTCTCTCTCTCTCTCTCTCTCTCTCTCCATGCTCGTTCCTTCTCTTTCTCTCTCTCTTTCTCTCTCCATGCTCGTTCCTTCTCTCTCTCTCTCTCTCTCTCTCTCTCTCTCTCTCTCTCTTCTCTCTCCATGCTCGTCCTTCTCTTTCTCTCTCTTTCTCTCTCCATGCTCGTTCCTTCTCTTTCTCTCTCTCTTCTCTCTCCATGCTCGTTCCTTCTCTCTCTCTCTCTCTCTCTCTCTCTCTCTCTCTCTCTCTCTCTCTCTCTCTCTCTCTCTCTCTCTCTCTCTCTCTCTCTCTCTCTCTCTCT
>NC_061837.1:37623908-37626408 GCF_019202785.1 Penaeus chinensis
AAAGTGAATGTAACATGTTGACAAGGAAAGATGAATTATGAATTAAGATCACTGTCATTTTGTAAGAGCGCATAATTATTTTACGGTTTCTCGCGGAACCCTGGTTGGGAATCACTGGCTTATATAATTGAGAAGGTAATGGATTACTCTCGTTATCGTGGCGTGGAGGAAGGGGGTAATTACTAGGTGAAGTAAAGAAAGTGAATTACCTTTTCTCCCATCCTATTCTAATCATCTGGTAGCTAACTGGACGTGGGAAAAGAACATTCACAAAAGCACACTTTTATATAAAAGTTATGAGACGAAATGCAGGGCCATTGACGCACTACAAGAGGAATATTTGGAAAAGTTATACGAATTTCATTGCACTGTCTGTAACGCTTTTTTGGATATAACAGTAATTGTAAAATTCTTTAATAATGAAGGAAGCCTTTACCAAGTATACTGGTAACTCTCTCTCTCTCTCTCTCTCTCTCTCTCTCTCTCTCTCTCTCTCTCTCTCTCTCTCTCTCTCTCACTCGCTCTCCCTCTCTCCTTCTCTCTCTCTCTCTCTCCCTCTCTCTCTCGCTCTCTCTCTCTTTCTCTCTCTCTCTCTCTCTCTCTCTCTCTCTCTCTCTCTCTCTCTCTCTCTCTCTCTCTCTCTCTCTCTCTCTCTCTCACACACACACACACACACACACTCTCTCACTCTCTCACTCATTCACTTTTTCACTCTCTCACTCTCTCTTTCTCTCTCTCTCTCTCACACACACATACACTCTCACTCTCTCACTATTTCTCTCTCTCTCTCTCTCTCTCTCTCTCTTTCTTTCACTCTTTCGCTCTTTCACTCTTTCACTCTCTCTCTATCCCTCCCTCCCTACCTCTCTCTCTCTCTCTCTCTCTCTCTCTCTCTCTCTCTCTCTTTCATTCTTTCACTCTTTCACTCTTTCACGCTTTCACTCTCTCTCTCTCTCTCTCTCTCTCTCTCTCTCTTTCTCTCTCTCTCTCTCTCTCTCTCTCTCTCTCTCTCTCTCTCTCTCTCTCTCTCTCTCTCTCTCTCTCTCTCTCTCTTTCTCTCTCTCTCTCTTTCTCGACATACCTATATATTCATCTTTATCAAGCATAGTAGCTCTAATTCTATGTCTTTTTTCATTCACCTTACTAATACGCGAATCATCCCTTCATCCTATTGCATCTCAACTTTAATCTATAGAAGACCCAGCAGTATAACCTCGAAAGTTCTGTAGTATATATTTTTTTGTTTTGATACACACACGAGTACAGAGATATGTATATATCGGAAAAAAAAAACTTAACTATAACATGCAATGTCTTTTCATTTGCATGTTACATTACGAAAAGTTTTAATGTGATATCTTTGTTGGTTTCTGCAAAATAGTAGCTTCCTGTAATGAACTTATCATTATGCATCAAAAAGTAATCATAATATAAGACGGTGATACATCTAAATTTAAGTTGTCTGAACTCGACACTTTCAATCAATCCGCTTAAACTTTTCCTACCGTGAAGTACCAATACTTGCAACTGCACTGCACACATTCTCTTTATAATATTCATTTTTATTATCCTTTTCCTTTTTTATTTTTATCTAGCCAACCATTCTAACGCTGACTCGGAAATATCAGAGTAAAAATGCATTCCCTTTTATAAACGATCTTTTAATATCCATCTATTTCAGTGACATTTAACAGTGTGTATCTGCAAGACATCTCCCTTTTACGTCACATACACTTCCTACATTGACAAGTCGTAATAAGTATTGCCTTATTCATCATTATTTATCATTATTCATTCATGTATAATTATACCTAAATTCTTGCTTTAGTCTCTGAAGAAGTATAGATAAATGACTGGAATAAAAAAGTAAAACATGTAAATATGTCTGGAAAAAAAGTAAAAATAAATGAAAAATATAAAGTTCAAATAGATGGCTCGATAAAAAATAACAAACTAAAAATGAGAAAAGGGAATAAAAAATATAGAGTAGAGTAAAAACAAATAAATAGAGAATAATAATGTAGGGTCCTACTTTTAAATCAGTAGATGAAAATGTATAAATGACCTAAAAAGTAAAAAAAAAAAAAAAAGTAAAAAGTTCATGCATATGACTGAATACGAATAAAAATTGAACTTATACAATTGGATAAAAATTTAGTTATTAAACATTCCTTATACCTCTCTTTGTGGTCCTTTCTCCTTCGCATGATAAAAACGAAACAAAACAACAATTGGAATGAAAGGAAATATAAAATTAAAAGTTAAAAGGTACCTTCGTGAAATCATATGTAATAAGAAATTGCGAAGAACGTCTTAATGTTAGAACCAAACAAAGCTTCGAGAAAGGAAAAACATACTTCTTTATGTTGTTCTTATTATTATTATTAGCATTATTATTATTATTATCATTATCATTATTACCACCATCAGTATCACTATCATCCTCAACTTCATCCTCACACTTATCATCATCAGCAACAGCATTTTCACCATCATTATC
>NC_061837.1:37631408-37633908 GCF_019202785.1 Penaeus chinensis
ATAGACATTACCTATTTACCCACACATGAGTAGATAGGTTGATTTAGCAATTCAAATCCTGCCAGATGTACGTGAGTGTGTGTATGTGTGTGTGCGTGCGTGTGTGTGTGTGTGTGTGTGTGTGTGTGTGTGTGTGTGTGTGTGTGTGTGTGTGTGTGTGTGTGTGTGTGTGGCTTAACTTCATATGATTATATAGAAGATAATTTTACGACTCTGATTGGCTTCTTAAAAGATTTTCTTTATGTCTAAAAGTAGCATCACAGGATGAACTTCTATCTTGTCAATATATTTTAAAAAGTTTCAGCATTGTAAAACACTGATCTCTCCCCTTTTTGGGAACCAGTCAAACTTCCCACATTTTCAAGCAAACCGATCAAACTTGACTGCATGTTTACAGAAGTGAACTACCCAACTCCCGCTGAGCTACCAACTCTTGCAACTGCACTGCGTGTATTCCCCTTTTCTGATTTTTTTTTTCTTTTTGACGCACTCTCTTTTTGGCAAGGTCAACATACTGGCTTGAATACCGAATGGTTTTGATTTGGAAGTGTAGAAAGAAGAAAGTATCCTCTTTTCAGGCCGGTCTTTCAATACCCATCTATTTCCCCGGCATATAACAGAGTAGGTGTGTGCAGGTTGGCTCTTTGCTTCGTCGCCTTCAGCCCTTCCCACTAGCTTTCCGCACCGAGACTTAGTGAGTTTCATGTAAGCCTTGCACACTATCATTTAAAAACATTTTAGTGTGTAAGTTCTCTCCTTCTTTACAGTCATATTTTGTTTTTAATTAATTTTCATTTTACCAGAGAGACGCATGAACTCGAGCATTACAAACCCGTCACTTTGCTATCATAGATTTTCCTGTGTCAAGTGATATGGTTTGAAGAGAAGAGTAAAATATTCATTATTTGAGACGTGAAAAAAAAATATTCTTTAAAATAAAACGTCGAGATATTATCTTAACTCAAATGGGTAGAAAAGTTGATACCCTTATTCGGCAGTGTATTAGTGCACACCATGATTTATTTTATCATGTTATTATATTTAATCCTTGATATTCACGAAACCAAACAGCTTTTTAAGTCATATATATATTTTTGTTTTCACATATAGCTTTACTTGTATTATCTTGTTACCTTAGCAATGGCGTTAACATGAATAGTACAGCCACTAACAAACCACAAATCCCATAAAAAAAAGGCAAGACGAAAAAAATCAGACAAAGACAAACTTGCCTCATTTTACCCCTCCGGCCAAGCACCTGGGAAACGAAAGACTAAAAATGAATCACTTGAAAACCAAACCTTAGACGCTTTTGAGCTTCTCCTGGAGTAAGGCGGCGGATGTGAAGCGAAGATAACGCCGCTGAACAAAGTCTTCCGTCAGCTGCCGTTACGATGAGGAAGGTAAAAGGACATACACACGGGTATTGTAAGATCCACTTCCACGTGTCCATCTCCTATTGCCATTTCCCACGTGTATTTTTTTTTTTTTTTTTTAGATTATCTTTATTTCCATAGTGATATTAGTATTTTTAAAAATATTAATAGCAATGATGATAACTATTACGAGTACGATCGTTATCATAATCATGATTTATTAATATTATTGTTATTAGTAGTAGTAGTAGTAGTATTTATATCAATATCATTATCATCGTTATTATTACTTTTATTATTGTTATTATTGTTGCTTTACTGTTGTTGTTGCTGTTTTTGTACAAAATTGCATCACTATTAATTATTAAACTACTATTAGTAATAATATTACTGTTAATAATATCATTACTGTCACCAATATTTTGCTATTATCGTTTTCATTATTATCATCATTATCAGCAGCAGCATAATTATCATCATCATCATCATCATCATCATCATCATCATCATTATTGTTATCATTATCACAACTATTAGTATTCTATTCTCATTATTATTATTATTATTATTATTATTATTATTATTATTATTATTATTATCATTATTATTGTTGTTGTGGTTATAATGATAATATTATTATTATTATTATTATTATTATTATTATTATCATTATTATTATTATTGCTATTATTATCATCATCATTATAATTGTTTTTACGATAATCGTTAAAATTATAAATGTCGCTGTTATTTTAATTCATATCATCGTTATTATCACAATTATCATTATCATTATCGTTAATTTCATAGTCACCATCATTATTATTTACCACCATTACCAATATTATTACTCACAGTCATGATTACTTTAATGAATATATGAAACACTGATTCTCCGGCACTGCAAACACCATACCTCTGATATTGTTAAATAAAGAGCAAATAGGTAAAACCCCGAGACATTATTAAAACACAAAGGGAAATGTGAAACAACTGGACGCACAAGCTACGCAATTTAGAATTCTGTCATGCACAATCAATACCTGTCAACACGATACCGGGAATCTCATAGGGAGGGGAGTTTCTTTGTGACGGAAATTGTACAAGTATATGCGTGTTTGTCA
>NC_061837.1:37643908-37646408 GCF_019202785.1 Penaeus chinensis
AGCACCACTTGTAAATGAAAATACAAATAACGAATAAGACATACGAATTAACATATAAAAACTTAGGACTTAGGCTTTAAAAATAGGGTATCCCTGGCTGGTGCTAGTCAATGCTAAAAAAACCCTTAGATTGTAAACCTTATGTTAACTAGCATTCCCTAATTGGCATGTAAACACGCCTCAAACACAACCTTGTTTTGCTGATCCAAGGACGCCACAGTAAAGGGCAATCCAGGGTACACACAAACACCAAATCCAGAGACAACTCCCTTAGGGGTGTATTTGCCACAGGTGTTTATAGAAGAGGGCCATGTCATTGTGGCAACAGTTATTTCAACAAAACATTCAATTACTGAGCAGTAGATTTGTATTAATAAACAATAAATAACAATAAAAGGATTATGAATAACGAGTATTGAAATACACCAAAGCATATTAACAGAAAGTTAAAAACACCGTAAGTACAACATAGTAAAACTCAAT
Organism: Penaeus chinensis; assembly: GCF_019202785.1. Lineage (NCBI taxonomy): Eukaryota > Metazoa > Arthropoda > Malacostraca > Decapoda > Penaeidae > Penaeus > Penaeus chinensis. The sequence goes on from NC_061837.1 coordinate 37,644,392, forward strand.
AAAACGATACACTGAAAATATAAAGCAAGATCCAGAACAAGGTGAAATCTATTAACAGTAGATGCGATATCCCGAGTGTCCTCTGTGAGCTTCCAATAATTAACTGAATCGATAATTATGAAGGTGACGTGGCAGGTCGTAAATATACAAAACGAAAAATATATGAGCTATAAAGCAACTAAGATTGAAAAAAAGAATGATAAATAGTAAATCAAGGTTGAATTAGTTTAAGAAGAATATATAAACCTTAAATAACGTAAAATGAACATTCTAAAATAAGTGAAGTGGCTTGGCGTTAAAAAAAAAAAAAAAAAAAAAAAAAAAAAAAAAAAAAAAAAAAAAAAAACGTTAAAGCCATTAAGTAAAAGGAATAAAAGCATAAAAGAATAAAAAACACTTTGATCCCATCTACCATAAAAAAGACTATACGTAGATAAAAAGCTCAAGGAGGAAAACTCGGGAAATAATAATGGTAATATTTTTATTTGCACATTTTTTCCCAAAGAGAACATGGTTTGGCAGCAATAGAGTATTCGTGTTGGATGCGTGGGCGGGAATCCTCTCCAGCGTGTTTGAGCGCCGCCCGCTGGATTGCCCGGGTTCGGATCGGGACGCGAGACCAGGTATCAAGGGTGTCGAGGAAGCAGGTAGGGTACTAAGGTGGAGGATTGGGGGTACGTATGAGGACGTAGGCTTTAGAAAAAGGACGAAAAGGAGAGGAATAAGAGCCAATAGATGGAAATGAGAGAAATGAATATGAGATTACCGGAGGAATGGAAAAGGTAGAGAGCGAGAAGGAGATAAGTATGCGAGAAGAGAAGGATACAAAAGAACGTACGTCACGAAGTAGAAGAGTAGAAAAGAAAAATGAACGAAAGGAATGAATGAGAGAAATGTGAGAAAAAAACGAGAGAAAAGGATAAGATAGCATAACGAAGGAACGGGGAAGAGGAGAAAACGAGGAGGAGATTAGCATGGTAAGGAATGAAAGTAAGCTTAGAAAAGGAAAGGGGAAATGAAAGGAAAGGGAACAAAGAAATGAACGAGGAAAAAGTGAAAGCGAAAGAACGCGAGAAAGTAGAAGAGATGGAAGATAGCGAGTAGAGTAAATAGGATACAGGTTTCAAGAGGATGAAACGTGAAGAGAGATATAGAGATAGAGATAGATAGATAGATAGAGAGAGAGAGAGAGAGAGAGAGAGAGAGAGGCAGAGAGATAGAGATAGTGATAGATAGATAGAGAGAGAGAGGGAGGAGTGAAAGGTTGAAGAAAAGGGTAAAGGGGAAACTAAAGAAAAGGGAAGTGTAGGGTAGACTAAAGGAAGCAAGGGTGATGATGATGATAAGGGGCGGAGGGAAAAGGCAAGAGGTTACGGTTCATAATGGGGGGGGGGGGGGGGGTCGAAGACCTTGCAGTATATGTGTGTGTGTGTGTGTGTGTGTGTGTGTGTGTGTGCTTATTTTAGCTCTTCATTTATTCCTGGTAATTATTATGATAATAATATGAAGATAAGAATAAGAAATATGCTAATTAATAACAATAACTATCATGCTAATTATGACGTTAATAACGAAATCATATACATAAATCACCACCCAAAATTTCAACTCCAACTAACTGAAAAATCTATCACGAGCTGATTAGTGTGTTAGATCAGCAACTGGTTTCTTGCCTATGCTCAACTCTACTAAAAATGTTCATGGTCCGTATGTCAATAAACTAACCACGTGACCAACAATCTAGAGCAGAAACAGTTAACAAGGAAACCAATGCGTAAATGTTGTTGTAAACACAATTTTACTGCAGATACAAGTCATAATTTAGTAGAAACTTTTCTGTTAGCAGTCAAAATTAGCATTTGAAAGTATGAATATCTAAAAGAAAAAGTACATTGTATTAAAAAGCCCTACATCCTTGAGAGAATCTGTGGAATGAGGTTCCGTTGGGGTCAGGAACCAGCTGAGGGATTTCCAAGCACAACTAGAGAGCATGTACCAAACTACAGTTGTTTATTGT
>NC_061837.1:37686408-37688908 GCF_019202785.1 Penaeus chinensis
TATATTCCTCCATCATTGTATTCCCGCACCGCAAGAAGTTTCCCGAATTCCCCGGCCGACCATCAATCCAGCCGAGACTGACGTCCTGATCTCTGAAGGCGCTTACTCAGCCGGCACTTCGCATTTAGGGCCAAGCTTTCAATTCCGAAGAGGTTTTCTGTGCATGTGTTAGGTTTTCATGCTCATCATTTCTGCATAATTAGTTCCGCGAAGTGAAAAGGTAAGAAAAGGTTGGTGATGATGATGGTAATTTTTGAAGTGATAGAATTGATGATGATAGTAACTACAAAAACAATGATAATAACGTAATGATGATATTGACAATAATAGTAATAATAATGATAACGATCATAATAATGATAATTTCGATAATAATAAAAATGATAATAATAATTTCGATAATTATTATCGAAATTATCATTATCAATGATAATGATAATTTCGATAATAATATCAATGATAATGATAATTTCGACAATAATAACAATGATAATGATAATAACTGCAATTGTGATAACAACAATAACGATAAAGATACTAATGAGGATGATATTAGTGATAATGATAATGATTATGATAATCCTAATAGTAATAATGATGATGTTGTTTATAACAATGATAATAATGCTAATGCTAATGAAAAAATAACAACAATAAAGATGATAAAAATAGTAATAACAGTGATGATAAGGATGATAATAATAACAATAATAAAAACAGTAATAATACTAAGGATAATAATAGTACTAATTATCATTATTATTATTACTATTATTAGTGTTATTATTATTAATATTAAAATTATTATTAAATTATTAATAATAATTACAATAATAATAATGATAATAATAATAATAAAAATAATAATGATGGTAATAGCAGCGGTAATAATAATAAGAAGAATGATAATACTAAAAATGAAGATAATAATAGTAGAAGCACTACTACTACTACTACTACTAATAATAATAATAAAGCAATAATAACAATAATAATGATAATGATAATGAAAATAATATTAATAATAATAACAAAAAATATGATGACAGTAATTATCATAATGATAATAACAATAATGATGATACTAATGATAATAATGATAATAATAATGATAATACTACTAATAATAATAATGATTATAATAATAATAACAATAATAATAATAATAATAATAATGTTGATGATAATAATAATAACAAAAAAAAAATAATAATAATAATAATAATAATAGTAATGTTAGTAATAAATGATAATAATAATAATAATGATATAATTATGATATTGATAATAATAATGAATATAAAGATAATGATGATCATCATCATCATCATGATAATGGTAATAATAATAACAACAACAATAATAATAATAATAATAATAATAATAATAATAATAATAATAATAAAATAATAATAATAATAATAATAACAATAATAACAATAATGATAATGATAATACTAATGATAATGCTGATGCTAATAATAATAACAATAATAATAGTGATAATAATAATGATAATTAGGACAGTGGTAATAATGTAGCTGTGATGATTATTATAATGATACTGATAACAATAATAATAGTGATAATAATAATGATAATTAGGACAGTGGTAATAATGTAGCTGTGATGATGATTATAATGATACTGATAACAGGCAGATTGTAAATGATACAGATAATTCTAATGATGATAAAGAAAGTAATGATAGGAATGATAATAAAAACAACAATTGTAAATACATACAGTAAACACACAAAAGGAAATCGGGGAAAAGTGTCGAAATAAGTCTTTGTCAAGGGACGAAAATCCTCGAAAGCCTCTTTTTTATTATTTTTTTCCCTTCCCCCTCCTCCGTCCCTCTCTCCCACGTCTCTTTTTCCATCTCGTTTTTCTCTTTTCTTCCCCCCCCCCCCAAAAAAAAAAAAAAAAAAAAACCCTCTCTTGCTCGCGGCGTCCTTGTGTCCTTCGTTGTTCAAGGACTGTGCCATGTCCCTGGTTCCCTCATGTCCCCTCGCTGTCCCTCCCCTTCCTCTCTTGCTCTCTCTCTTCTTGCCTGCTCCCCTTCCTCCCTCCCTAACTCCGGTCTTCGATCTCCCCTCTCTACCCTTCCCTCTCCCTTCTTCCCCCATTCCGGGTCCTCTTCCTCCCTCCCTTACCCTCCCACCTTCGATCTCCCCTCCCTACCCTTCCCCCCTCCTTTTACCCCGTGTTCGCCCGTCCCGGTCCTCCCTTCTTCCATTCCCTACCCTTCCCCCTCCCGCCTCCCCCCTCCCCCGCCTCCTCCCCCCTTCCCTCTCTAACTTTACTTCCCCCCCGCCCCGCCCCCCTTACCAACCCTCCTCCCTCAGAAACAGATTTAGATTCCTGGATTTATTGACAGTGGACGTCCGGGCTCTCGTGACGGCTCGTGTGTGTGAGGGTGGTGGCCGCTCTTCACCTCCTCCTTCTCCTCCTTTTCCACCGCCTCCTCCTTCTTCTCCTTCTCCTCCTTCTCCTT
>NC_061837.1:37696408-37698908 GCF_019202785.1 Penaeus chinensis
ACGTTACCCTGCCTCGTGTTTTCGAAAAGGGAAAGGAAAGTGAAATCCTACGTTTACGTTTCCAAAGAGTTAACTACTATATTAAACTAAGGTGAACATCGAAATCAATGTTTAGTAGAGACCAAGAAGAAGAAAAAAGAGGAGTAGAAGGGAAGAGAGAAAGAAAAGGAAAGAAGAAATAAAAAAAGTGTTTAAAAAGCAGGAAGAGAAAGAAGAAGAGGAAGAAACAGAGGACACGAGGGGGAGGAGAAGGAGAAAAAGGAAAAGGGACATAGTAAATAGACGCCAGAAATAGAAAGAAAATATATGAGGATGATAAATGACAAGGAAATTCTAACAGGGGAGGAGAGCGTGACAGCCGAAAGATTATATAAGAGAGGATAACTGATAAACAGGGGGAGAAATGAAAAAAGTAGAAATGTATAGGGAAGAGATGCAGAGATAAGAACTGAGATGGACAAGTGACGTTTTAGCAGATAGTGAAGAAAGGAGAGGGAGGTTTGAGATAAAGTTGATAGTGGAGACAAGGTTTTTTTTTTTTTGTTGATGATGTGCCAGAGGAAGATTTATGATGTCAAGAGATGTTAATATATGAGTTGAAGAATTGTGATGTCATTTTATTGTGATTTATAGGTAAAGATTAATGATGATGTGCCTTAGCTAGATTTATACTGTCTATATGTAATGGTCTACGAGATAAAAATAAATGATTTCTTAGTGACGTCAGAATTGGATTCATGTTTTCAATTTATGGTGATACATAGACTGTACACTCATGATGAGGATTTATAATGAAAAATTAGACAGACGTTTATATTCCAAAATATTGGAATCTGTAAAGTGCAACATGCTGAAGACTAAAGTTTTTAATTCTATATGACTTTATATATGTATTGAGATTTTAAAATATAAAAAAGGTTTAAATTAAGGAAAATTTTTATTTTATTTAAAAATGGAAAAACCAAGGTACCTTTTTAAAAATTTTACAAAAATTTAACCTCCAAATTGGATTTATTTTAAATTTTCCATTCCGTTTGAATGAAAATTACAAAAAACCCCCAAAATTTTAAAATAAAATATATTTTTAAAAATATATATATATTAAAATTAAAATATATATTATAAATTTTTTTATTTTTATAAAAAATTTTTATATAAAAAATTTTTAATTTTTTTTAAAATTTTTTATTTTTTTTTAAAATTTTTTTATATATTTAATTTTATATATATTTTTAAATATATTTTTTATTAAAAATTTTAATTTTTTAAATTTTTTATATAATATTTTATATTTTAAATTTTTAATTTTTTTTTTTTATTTAAATTATTTTTTTATTTTTATAATTTTTTTTATTTTTTTATATTTTTATTTTTTTTAATTTTTATATATAATTTTTTATTTTTTATTTAAAAATTTTTTATATTTTTAAAATTTTTTAAAAAACAATTTTTTTAATTTTAAATATTTTTTTTTTTTTTTTTTGTTTATATATATATATATTTAAAATTTTTTTAAAAAAAAAAAAAAATATAATTAATTTTTATATAAATATATATTTTTTTATAAAATTTTTATTTTTTATATATATAATTTTTTTAAAAAAAAATTAAAATAATATTTTTTTTATTTTTTTATAAAATATATATTTTATATATTTTTATAATTTAAAATTAAAACCCAAAAATTATTTTTATATTTTTATTTTTAAAATTAAAAAAAAAAATTTTTATTTTATTAAAATTTTTTAATTTTTTTATATATATATTTTATTTTTATTTTTATAATTTTAAAAATTTTTTATTATAATTATTTTTAATTTTTTATATTAATTTTTTTTTTTTTATTTTATTTTTTGAATTATACCAAAAAAAAAAAATATTTTTTTATTTATTTTTAAAAAATTTTTTTAATTTTATAATATTAAAAAAAAATTTTTTATTTTATATTTATAATTTTTAAAAAAAATATTTTTATTTTACATTAAAATATTATTTAATTTTTTAAAAAAAATATAATATATTTCATATTAAAAAAAAAAATTTATATATTTATTTTATATTTTTATTTATTTTTATTTTAAAAATAAAATTTTATTATTTTATTTTTATAATAATTTTATTATATATTATATCTTTTATTTTTTGTGGGGGGGGTTTTTGTTTTAAAAATTATAAAAAAAAAAAAAAAAAAAAAAAAAAAAAAAAAAAAAAAAAAAAAAAAAAAAACAAATATATTTTTTATATTAAAATATAATATTTTTATTTTAGATATATATTAAAATATATTTTTTTTATTTTTAATATTTTATTTTAAAAATTTTTTTTTAATTTTATATATAATTAATATTAAAAAAAATTTTTTTTTTTTTATATAAAAATTTTTATATATTTAATTTAATTTTAAATTTTAATTTAATTTTTTTATAATATAAATATATATATATTTTTTAATTAATTTTTTTTATATATTTTTATTTTTATAATATAATTTTATTTTTAA
>NC_061837.1:37791408-37793908 GCF_019202785.1 Penaeus chinensis
CAAATTGGAAACATTTTATATTGCTTTCTTCTTAATGTGTTACTTTAAATAACACAAAATATTGATATAACAAACAAACAAAAAATGAAAACGGTATCAAGCTGAACTCCTGCACCTTGTAAGCATTATTCATCAAAAGGAAATGTAACCAACACTTGCTGTACTTCCTGTTTCCGGTTACCCTTCATATGCAATGTCAAGTACATTTGCTGTCAACACGGTACCAATGTATACCCACTAGCTACTGAGTAAAACCGAAAAATCACCTTGAAGCATTATGGGGAAAACGAGGATTTACATTCTATAAAGGCTTGTGGTGTCTTAAAAAGATGAGTTGATTATATTACAAAATTACGATACATTTAGAGAATACAGTACTTGTCGCGACTAATTTTCTACTATGCTTTTGTTATAAATGTACTTAGTTCCATTTCTTGTTATGTTATTGTTATGATTACGTGTGGACAACTAAAGCAAAAATTATGATAATAAACAAATTGATAAAAAATAATAACAAAAATAATTTGGTGTTGATCATAATTTCGCACTACATGTCTTCTTCGTCTGTGTGTCCCGTAACTTTCAAATTACTCGAAATCCACGGCACCGAACCCAGATTTTACTGCCATGTTATTTGCTTTTGTCCCTTGTTACAAAAGAACTACAATGACTATTGACTTTGCCTGAATTGCAGAATCTTTATATGTGAAGTGTTAAGCTTTTAAGTTTTTTTATATATATCAGAGTACCCATATAGTTACTGAGAGTTCAGCCAACACAATGGAAGCGTCTAGTATAGTTAATATACATAATATACAATATAATATACTGAAATAAAACCAGCAGTTTTACTTAGTATTAGAGCTTCGTATTAATTTGTATTGAATACCGATATTAAAGCCCTTTTCATATCAAAAATTCTCATTATTCCTCAATAATCAACAGAATCTCAAATACCTTTGCCAGTTATCCTTACATCACAAAATCATCGAATGCAGAAACACGTCCATACTAATGATGCAACCAACGACTTACCCTTCTATTCAGTACATCTCTCGCCATTCACATCAGCTACGTAAAGTGTCATAGGACTTTACACAACTGTCGCCGCGAAAGCTATGGATCATGTTCGTTAACGATCGTTAGCAAATGTCAGACTCTATAAACAATAGTTGAACCTAGATAACCGTATTTGATCCTAGTCGGTGTGTGAAATAGTTTAGTGTCTGCTCTTCTATGCCAGCCAGTGATCTAGTGTAGATTGGGCTATAAATGACATGTTTGTACATTGGTGAAGCGGTATTGTGCGTAGCTGTTAGGAGGGATTTTAAGCTAAACAGAGAGGGATTAGTCCTCAAGGAGAAGAATAAATTGAGAGAAACTAAGAGATAGAGTAAAGACAGAGAAAGGAGAAAGAAAGAAAACAGGAAGAGAACGACAGAGGAATGTGTTTTGTTTCTACCATTGTTTTGCCAGACATGCTGTTATTTTTCTGTCTCTCAGTTGGAATGCTTATTATTTGTTTACGAGGAAAACGCTATCACTTCCGTGAACAACTCATATGCAAATTTTCCTTATAATCTGTTATGAATTGTCAACCGTTAAGCCAACTCATTTCTAGCTAGTGCATTGATATCATTTTTTTTAAAAATGGATCTGTGATATTTTGAGCTACTTGTTATACTTGCTATAGGTGCAATGCCGCATATACCAATAATGACAAAATAAGTGAATAGGTAGAAATAACTAACCGGTATATAATCTCTCTCTTTCTCTTGTTATTATTATTAATATTATTATTACCATTTTATTGTTGCTTCTGTTATCACTGTTGTTGTCATTATTATTATCAATACTATCATTGTCACCATCATCTATATTACTATTATTATTATTATCATTATTATGATTAATCTCTCTCTCTCTCTCTCTCTCTCTCTCTCTCTCTCTCTCTCTCTCTCTCTCTCTCTCTCTCTATCTCTCTCTCTCTCTCTCTCTCTCTCTCTCTCTCTCTCTCTCCCTCTCCCTCCCCCCCTCTCTCTCTCTCTCTCTCTCTCTCTCTCTCTCTCTCTCTCTCTCTCTCTCTCTCTCATTCTTCTCCTCTCTCTCTCTCACACTATTATTATTATTATTATTATTACTATTATCATTATTATAATTATTATTATTTCCATTATTCATATTCTCATGTACCATCTTCATTATCATCATCACGATCATTACCATTCTCATTATCGTTATCATTATCATTATCATTAATATTTTCATTATTATTATTATTATTATTTTATCTCTTGAGGAAGTCGCTTTTGCTTCATTTCATTTTCAAATATTCAAAAGTGCCCTTATTTTTCCGACATTTATACAGGACCTACGATACACTGTAAGTAGTTTTAAAAAATAAGATAACATAGAATTAAGTAGCTGTTGCTCTGAGGCTAAGATTAATACCCTACTCCCATCATCCAATTAAAACTTTTAGTAAATTTAGGGCCTAGCT
>NC_061837.1:37803908-37806408 GCF_019202785.1 Penaeus chinensis
AATATAACGATATACAATAAAATACTAATGGCGATAGTATTGATAATAAACCAGTAGATTGAATATCTTGGATCATACGGGAAGTAATGGTAGTAATCAATAAACAAACCTTGATATGAAGAGAGAAGAAGCAAAATCAAGGTCAAGGAAGGAGAAGAGAGACAAGGTCAGCCAAGAAGCAGTAAAGAGTGTCGAAGAAGCACATGCACGAAAAGCGAGTTGGACGTAACAGACACTTAGTATTCATAAGAGGGTGTCCCCCCGCACCCATAAATATCTGCGTAGTACAACCTTGGATATAATATACGTATATCAATGTCCTTGTGTACAACGAGGTTCCCTGCTGTGTTATCAGACACCCCAGCTTCTCCCTGGCTACGTTCAAAGGAGGTACCGAAGGAGGAGGTATTCTTGGATATTACCTCCTTTAGGAAGAGGCAGAGGATTTTTTCTTTCTTTCTTTACACGAAGAATGTTCTCAAGAAAAGATGTTGCAGTGATTGTTACATCTTGCCTAGAAGAACAAGATATGTAATGTTCTCAGAACTGTAGTCGTATAATTAATTCTTTGTGAGCTACTTTTCCCTATTGTGATTTAGGGCTGTTTGGAATTATGTAATATGTACACGTTCTGGGAAAGGGAGAGAGAGAGAGAGAGAGAGAGAGAGAGAGAGAGAGAGAGAGAGAGAGAGAGAGAGAGAGAGAGAGAGAGAGAGAAATAGGAGTTATAGTGATGGTAACTTGACTCAAGAACAGAATTAGAAGACAAGAGAAGAGAAGATGCCACACAATCAGCCATAAACAAGTAAAAAAAAAAAAAAAAAAAAAAAAGGAATCAGTAATGATTATCTTAACAACAACAAAAAAGGATAATCAGAATAAACAGATAGATGAACAAATCAACACCAACCATTGCCTGGGATACAACAGCCCCCTCCCTTCTCCCACCACACACATACACACACACACACACACACTCACACACACACACACACACACACACACGAACTCTCTCATGCACCCCCCCCCCCCCAACCATCGTTTTAGCCCCTCCCTCTCTCCCTCCCTCCCTCTCTCCCTCCCTCCTTCCCTCCCGACCCCACTTTCCTCGCATGCTTGGTTCTATGCCCCTCCCTTTACGACCCGGAGTAATATCCTGCTTACCACGATAATATCCTTGAGCAAGATTCCCAGACGCTAGATCTCATTATAGAACTGATGACGGTTCCCTTATCTCTTCTCGCTTCTCGTCTTCGCGCCTGCTCGGGGGGGGGGGGGGTGACAGAAGGCAGTATGAGATGGGATGAGGTGGAGAGAAAAAAAAAAAATTAAAAAGGGAAGAGATGGAGACAAAAAAAAAAAAAAAAGGTGGGGAATGAGAGGGTGGTGGGAAATACAGGAGAACGTGAGATGGAATGCGAGAAAAAAAGTGAAAAGGCAAGAGATGGAGACTAGAAGGAAATGGGAAATACAGGAGAATGTGCGGTGGAATGATGTGGAGATAAAAAAATGTGAAAAGGGAAGAGATGGAGAAAAAAAATGAGAAAGGTGGGAAATGCAGGAGAAAGTGAGATAGAATGTGATAGAGAATGTGAGAAAGAACGAGGTGGAAAAAATAATAAATGAGACAAATAAAAAAAAATCTGGAAAACGTTGACGGAAGCCTATGCAAAAAGGAACCAGGTGAAGAAGAAAAAAGTAATAATGAGGGACGTAGGAGATTCTGAAGAACGTTGACGAAAGGCAAAGTGTGAGGAAGAATGAGATGGAAAGAACAAATAAATAAATAAAAGAGAGAGGTGAGAAATTCTGAAGAGCGTTGGCGAACGTATGAGAAGGAAGGGGAAAGAGAGAGAGAGAGGGAGAGAAAAGAAGAAAATGGGAGGCGGAAAATTATGAAGAACGTTGGTAGAAGGAATAAGAAGGAATAAGGTGGAGGAAAAATGAATAAATGAGGGAAATGGGAAATTCTGGAAAAAAAAAAAAAAAAAACATAGACGAAAGGCAATGCGCGATGTAATGCGAGAGTTAGGATATTTTTTAAGAATGTTAATGAACATGCGAGAAGAAAAGAGATGGCAGATAAAAGAAGAAGGAGAAGAAGAAATGAGAGAGGTGGGAAACTTTGGAGAACTTTGACGCATTTGTGAGAAGGAGAGAGATGAAGAGAAAAAAATAAATGATGGAGGTTGAAAATTTGATAAAAAAGTTAACGAACTTTTGAGAAGGAAGGAGATGGAGAGAAGTAAATAAATGAGGAAGGTGGGGAGAACGTTGACGAACTTGTGAAAAGGAGATAGAGAGAGAGAAAAAAAAAAGGGAGGTGGGAAGATCTGATAAACGTAGACGACAGACAAAATTATAAGTAAAGAAATTGGAAGAAAATAAAATCTAAAAAAGGAGATGGAAAAAACGAAATAAAAACATGAGGTAGAAGATGAATAAAGGAGAATGAAAGAATAGAAACAATAGAAGTAATAATGAGGAATGTAAAATGTAA
>NC_061837.1:37818908-37821408 GCF_019202785.1 Penaeus chinensis
GAAGAGGGAAGAAGGTCAGGGAGAGAAGAGGGAAGAAGGTCAGGGAGAGAAGAGGGAAGAAGGTCAGGGAGAGAAGAGGGAAGAAGGTCAGGGAGAGAAGAGGGAAGAAGGTCAGGGAGAGAAGAGGGAAGAAGGTCAGGGAGAGAAGAGGGAAGAAGGTCAGGGAGAGAGAATGGAAGAAGGTCAGGGAGAGAAGAGGGAAGAAGGTCAGGGAGAGAAGAGGGAAGAAGGTCAGGGAGAGAAGAGGGAAGAAGGTCAGGGAGAGAAGAGGGAAGAAGGTCAGGGAGAGAAGAGGGAAGAAGGTCAGGGAGAGAAGAGGGAAGAAGGTCAGGGAGAGAGAATGGAAGAAGGTCAGGGAGAGAAGAGGGAAGAAGGTCAGGGAGAGAAGAGGGAAGAAGGTCAGGGAGAGAAGAGGGAAGAAGGTCAGGGAGAGAAGAGGGAAGAAGGTCAGGGAGAGAAGAGGGAAGAAGGTCAGGGAGAGAAGAGGGAAGAAGGTCAGGGAGAGAAGAGGGAAGAAGGTCAGGGAGAGAAGAGGGAAGAAGGTCAGGGAGAGAAGAGGGAAGAAGGTCAGGGAGAGAAGAGGGAAGAAGGTCAGGGAGAGAAGAGGGAAGAAGGTCAGGGAGAGAAGAGGGAAGAAGGTCAGGGAGAGAAGAGGGAAGAAGGTCAGGGAGAGAAGAGGGAAGAAGGTCAGGGAGAGAAGAGGGAAGAAGGTCAGGGAGAGAAGAGGGAAGAAGGTCAGGGAGAGAAGAGGGAAGAAGGTCAGGGAGAGAAGAGGGAAGAAGGTCAGGGAGAGAAGAGGGAAGAAGGTCAGGGAGAGAAGAGGGAAGAAGGTCAGGGAGAGAAGAGGGAAGAAGGTCAGGGAGAGAAGAGGGAAGAAGGTCAGGGAGAGAAGAGGGAAGAAGGTCAGGGAGAGAAGAGGGAAGAAGGTCAGGGAGAGAAGAGGGAAGAAGGTCAGGGAGAGAAGAGGGAAGAAGGTCAGGGAGAGAAGAGGGAAGAAGGTCAGGGAGAGAGAATGGAAGAAGGTCAGGGAGAGAAGAGGGAAGAAGGTCAGGGAGAGAAGAGGGAAGAAGGTCAGGGAGAGAAGAGGGAAGAAGGTCAGGGAGAGAAGAGGGAAGAAGGTCAGGGAGAGAAGAGGGAAGAAGGTCAGGGAGAGAAGAGGGAAGAAGGTCAGGGAGAGAAGAGGGAAGAAGGTCAGGGAGAGAAGAGGGAAGAAGGTCAGGGAGAGAAGAGGGAAGAAGGTCAGGGAGAGAAGAGGGAAGAAGGTCAGGGAGAGAAGAGGGAAGAAGGTCAGGGAGAGAAGAGGAAGAAGGTCAGGGAGAGAAGAGGGAAGAAGGTCAGGGAGAGAAGAGGGAAGAAGGTCAGGGAGAGAAGAGGGAAGAAGGTCAGGGAGAGAAGAGGGAAGAAGGTCAGGGAGAGAAGAGGGAAGAAGGTCAGGGAGAGAAGAGGGAAGAAGGTCAGGGAGAGAAGAGGGAAGAAGGTCAGGGAGAGAAGAGGGAAGAAGGTCAGGGAGAGAAGAGGAAGAAGGTCAGGGAGAGAAGAGGGAAGAAGGTCAGGGAGAGAAGAGGGAAGAAGGTCAGGGAGAGAAGAGGGAAGAAGGTCAGGGAGAGAAGAGGGAAGAAGGTCAGGGAGAGAGAATGGAAGAAGGTCAGGGAGAGAAGATGGAAGAAGGTCAGGGAGAGAAGAGGGAAGAAGGTCAGGGAGAGAAGAGGGAAGAAGGTCAGGGAGAGAAGAGGGAAGAAGGTCAGGGAGAGAAGAGGGAAGAAGGTCAGGGAGAGAAGAGGGAAGAAGGTCAGGGAGAGAAGAGGGAAGAAGGTCAGGCAGAGAGGAGGTAAGAAGGTCAGGGAGAGAAGAGGGAAGAAGGTCAGGGAGAGAGAATGGAAGAAGGTCAGGGAGAGAGGAGGGAAGAAGGTCAGGGAGAGTAGGAAGTGAGAGGGTCAGGGAGTGTAGGGGGGGTCAGAGAAGGGAGGGAGGGAGGGTGGAAGAAAAGGCGAGGAAGGAAAGAATGAAGGAAGTGCGGGGGAGAGAAGAAGAAGCAGGAGAAGGATAAAAGGAACAGAAGGAAGGTTAAGATGGAAGGAGAGGAAGAGACGGAGGAGAGGAAGAGACGGAGGAGAAAAAGAGATGGGTCATGTAAAGAATGTAAGGAAAGAACAAAGAATGAGAAGTTGTGAAGGGAACGATAGAAAGGGACGGAAAGCAAGGGAAACATATTGCATTCCCCGGTGCAAGGTTCTTATAAAGAAATATCAGTTTGACAGTGACTTGCTATAACTGGATGCGTGGAAGGAAAAGGTAGATAGAAATTCATCTTATTTTGTATTATTACCATTATCATCATTGTCATCGTTATCATCGGCGTTGTTTGTCATCGTCATTGTCATAGTCACATTCAATAACCATCATCGTCATTCTCCTCGTTATCACCATCATCATCATCTTCTCCGTCACTGTCACTGTCATCAACATGCTCGCCATCGTCATCGTCACTGTCTCTGTCATC
>NC_061837.1:37833908-37836408 GCF_019202785.1 Penaeus chinensis
AATGACAATGACAATGACAATGGCAATGGCAATGGCAATGGCAACGACAATGACAATGACAATGACAATGACAATGACAATGACAATAACAATAACAATACCAACAATGATAATGATAATGATAATGATAATGATAATGATAATGATTATGGTAATGGTAAAGGTAATGGTAATGGTAATGGTAATGGTAATGATTATGATTATGATTATGATAATAATAATAATTATTATTATTATAACAATAATTATATTCAAAATTCAAATGACTAATTCTTAAAAAAGGTACAATAACTCTTTTATGAAAAAATAAAAAATCAAACTATGTGGTTAGAAGGTTCACATATAACGAAACAAAAATATCTCTAGTTAATCCACAACAAAAAAGAGTATCACGACACAGTAATTCGTGTATAATTGATCTGTTCTTTTGATCCTCTTGTTTAGAGAATTAGGTGAGCTTTCCATAAATCTGCCAATGCTAAAATTACATTTATGACAATATCTGCTCAGTATTTCTGGACATATGTGAGTGGGATCTGAAAATACGTTTTAAAAAGAACGCAGTGGTATTCAAATTTCCAGATTTCGTCAAAGTGGTCATGTGGTTGTGGATGATGATTTGTTCCGTACCGGGAGAAGCTATGATTTGAGGCAGCAGTACATTATGCATTCTAACATTAAGATCAAACAGATACACCGATTTTCTCCATCCCGTATACATTTTATCCATCTCCGTATGTGACGTATTCATTAATTCATATCCCTGTAAAATTTGCGTTAAAATGTCTAAATTTTAATTGCCAATCTAGAAAATAAAATTCCCCGCGTATCACATTTGTTTCGGTTTTTAGGTCAGTTAAAATCTTTGTAAAATCAATACAGTTCCCCTTGCTGGAGAGCATATTCCCTAGATGCTTTTCACAATGATCAAAGTTTAAGGCTGTACCATTTAGAAACAGGAGTTAGATATTTAAAGGAGTGACGTCAGAAATTAGTAAAGTTTACGTTTATGTGAATTAAATTTCAAGCCGAAATGGCCTGTATATTCACCAGAAATATTTTATAGTGATTGCATTAATCCTTTTGTAGCAATTAAAAGTATATCGTCATCAGCATAAATAAACACTGTAGCACATTTGTTTCCAACATGTTATCCTTGCTTTTCATGTTTATCTTATTAATTAATGGTTCCATGTAAATTGTGAATAATAAGATACTACTCCACCTTGTTTAACACCATTGGATATGGAGAACTCGTCACTATACACTATACATACTATACACTATACATGGGAATCAAAAGCCTGGTTATTAGGTTACATAACTTGCGCTCAAGGAGTAACCTGAAGAGTTTATCATATTTGACTAAATCAACAGACAGACAAAAATATAATTTCTTTTAGACACATAGTAGTGTAGTGTTTCTACGACCATGAACTTGCTTGAAGTAGTAGAAATAGAAGTAGAAAGTTTTTTAAAACATATCCGCATTCTATTAAATAATCCAATAGCTTGACTAGGGAGCCATTTGACGCAGTGGCCCTAATATTATCAAAATCATTATTTTATTTATTTTCACAATTGATTTGATTACATCATAAATGTCCCACAACTGAAACCATGCTTTGCCATTATTGAGATAGTAACATCCCAATTTGTGTATCCCATTGAGTCATATTGTTCTTTCTTTAGCTTTTTAATTTTACTTATTACTTGATTAACGTTAAAGCTGGGGCAGAGAGCTGCACTGGCCTGCTGCACGCATTTTAAACACATTACAGGCCTTTAGGCCAGTTTTACTGTCATCTTTTAGAACTTGATTTGTTTGCACTGTTATCAGTCAGGGTGCTAGCAATTTTTCAGAATGATATTCTTGTTCTTCTTCATATATTTTAATAGACGTTTTGCCAAAACATCGAATCTTCCCATTTATCAAGAACATTGCTGTTCCATCCAGTCACTCCATTATTTCAGCTTGATAGCGGTTTCCTTGTGGGAGGAACATTCTCATTAGGGGCACGGCAACAAGCTGTGGTGATATCCGCGTAAAGTTCAAAGAAAGTATATGAGGGTGATGAGCAGTTAATGTGCTTATTACGACATGTGTCATCTTATGGAATAATGATGTCAAAATGCGGGTCTAGTCTTCATTTATAAAATTTCCATAAGATTTTCATTATTATTATTATTGGTATTATCACTGTTCTCGCTTTCAGTAAATCTAGTTTTACATTGTGGGTTTTTCTATCAATAAAAAATATAATAATAGTAACAGTAATGATGACAATAATTGTGTAGATACCAAAATCATAATTAAAATCATGATGAAATTGTTAGTAACAATATTAATGATAATAATGATAACGATAATGGTAATTATATTAATATTGATAATAATAACAATCAAAACGATGAAATAACAATAATAACAGTGATTAATATGAAAACAAAATGGAAATGCAAATAAAAAAAAAAATTGAATTGGAATAAAAATGAAAAT
>NC_061837.1:37841408-37843908 GCF_019202785.1 Penaeus chinensis
CTTTCTCTCTCTCTCTCTCTCTCTCTCTCTCTCTCTCTCTCTCTCTCTCTCTCTCTCTCTCTCTCTCTCTCTCTCTTTCTCTCTCTCTTTCTCTTTCTCTCTCTGTATGTATGTATGTATGTATATACGCATGTATATGGTGTTTTTATACGTTTCCCCCTCCTAGAAGGGAAGTTTTTATGTACCTTTTTTTTTCTTTCTTTCTTCAAACCATTTTCAAATTAATAGAGTTGGCCAGACAACAATAACAATAAACGAGAACCCTTTTTTTTTTTTACTAAGTTTCATTTCAGAATTCTCTACTGTCATTCGATTATTTTGTTGTCGTTCTTGCAATAATTCGTCTCCCAGTGGGTTTTTTTCCTTGGCCGCTAAGACAAACTTTCACTTGACCTCAAAAGCGCATGAAATTTCGCCACAAACTCTCAGCTGGTGGTGATCCGCGCCGGGATATCAGGCTGACACTGCACCAGCTGTTGTGACCTCAACAAACTTTTGAAGTCGGGATAAATTGAGCAACTCCTGCATGCTGCTGCGAGGGGTCGTCGCGGCGCTGCAGAATATGGGTGACCTTCATGAAGACTAGTGACGAGGTAGTTCGAGGGGGGGGGGGGGGGTCTCTGGTTGACTTTTCATGCTCTCTTCTGCTGGTTGTATTATGTTGTTCTTCCCCCCATCCCCTCCCTCCCTTCTCCCTCTGTCTCTCTCTTTTTCTGTTTCTGTCATTGTTTGTATCTAAGAAGCCCTAAGTACTACGCATATGTTCATTTTTGTGCACATGTACATGTAAGCATACACCTTTACACATGTTCCCATGCATATGGATATGCATACATACTCCTACAATATGCACAACTACACACATGCACCTCCATACACACATAGACTTATGCGGACATCATATGTGTATATGCACAAATGTATGCGCATATATGCGAACATTTATACATATCTCGTACACGTACACATGACTATACATACACTTACACTTTTATATAGCCATACACCAAGGCTGTGATGATGCAAACGTTTCAAACACGACCATTTTCATCCTCACTGCTACAAAGAAGGAACAAAAAATAAATACAATGATTCAAGGTTCGAAATTAAAAAAATCTTAAAATAAGCGAAACAAAAAGGAAAATATACGGAACAATAAGGACGTATGTGCAAACTAAAAGACCAGTAAAATACACCATAAACAACTAAACAGGTAATTACGGTCACAAGATTACGCCGTAAATGGCTGTGTAGCTGTTGAGTTGTTGTTTAGCTCTGGTTTCACTTTATGAATAAACAGGGATTCCGGGATTAGAAGGTCGAGTCTGTTGGCAGATGTAGACAGAATTTTGAAATCACTGTGAGTGTAGGGGTGGTTTTCCGTGTGTGAATGTTGGCGTATTGCAGAGAACGCCGGTTTGCTCAGAGGTAGGCCTGTTCTTATGGACTTCCCCATATGTTCAAGAATTATATGTTTGAACCAACGTGATGTTGATCCAATATACCTAGTATTACAGCTAGGAAAATTAAACATTGTACAATGATTGAACATAAGTCAAGAGCAAAAGACTCTTATCTTTAAAAAAAAAAAAAAAAAAAGTGCTGATAGTATGGTTACTCGTGAAAACTATATTGAATTTTACCTGGGGGAACGAATATTTGAGTAACACACGGAATTATTTTCGAACGCAATAACTTAATCGTCCGAGATATGGTAATTTGATGTATTTGGTTTTAAAGCTTGGCAAAGCTTATTGTTTAAGAATGACCTCAGGGTTTTATGGAAAAGACTGCTTGGGTAGCCGTTGGTTTCAAAGTAATTTAATAAGAATTTCATTTCCTTATTAAAAAGGGACCAGGAGGAGCAAATGTTATATGCTCTGTTACTTAAAGTGGATATGATATTAGCCTTGTACTTATGTGGTGAGTAACTCAAATAATGCATTCCCAAACCAGTAAAAGTAGATTTTCTGTAAACAGTAGTGTACAGGTGACCGTTTTATTTGGTGATAAGCGTATCAAGAAAGGAAAGTTGGTTTTCTTTTCCAATTTCACAGGTAAACTTAATGTTACGGTGTTGGTCATTAAGGTAGGATAGGAACAGCTGTACATGTGATGAATGTTTGAACAAAAGAAAAGTATCATCTATGTATCTTTTGTAAAACAAGGGTTTAAATTCTCGTGGGCAGTCTTGTAGCCATTTCCTTTCATGATAACATGAAAAAACATTAACTAGGGCCAATGGGAGAACCCATAGCAACACCATCAATCTGAGTGTACAGGCGGTTGTCAAAAGTAAGAACTGAATCTTTTGTGACAACAATTAAAAGCAAAAGTAACTGTTTCTTTTCTAAACCATATTGTGAAAGGTATTCAGTTGTAGTATTGTTAGTGATGATTTGTGTGGTCTCTGCAAGAGGTACGTTTGTGAAGAAAGTCTCGACATCAAAACTAGCCATAGTTATGATGTCATCAATTCTTAAATGACTCATTTCATTCA
>NC_061837.1:37871408-37876408 GCF_019202785.1 Penaeus chinensis
TACAATAATTCCAATAATAATACTACTAATAATAAGATAAATAAATTAATATACAAAA
The DNA here is from genome assembly GCF_019202785.1 of Penaeus chinensis. Classification (NCBI taxonomy): domain Eukaryota; kingdom Metazoa; phylum Arthropoda; class Malacostraca; order Decapoda; family Penaeidae; genus Penaeus; species Penaeus chinensis. The sequence goes on from NC_061837.1 coordinate 37,871,467, forward strand.
ACAAAGCTCGTGTACATACAGTATTTGTATGTGTTGACAATGTGTGTTTATGTATGTTTGTATATATATGTGTGTGTGTGTGTGTGTGTGTGTGTGTGTGTGATATACATATATACATATGTATACATATATACATATATATATATATATATATATATAAACCAAGACACATGCATTATTTTATATCTTCTCCAACTTGTCCTCGCTAGATTTCATATTTTCGCTTCACAAAAGTTAGGATGACACGCACAGCTAAAACCGGCTGATGAAGCTGAAATTCCATTAAAGTTAACCCAGTGTCGAGGACGAAATTCCGCGAAAGTTCCCGCTCGTCGCCTCAAAAGAAATGCCATAAATGAACAAAGTCAGCACGACCTCTGCATCTGTATAAAAGACACACAGAGAGGAGAAGAAGGACGAGAAGTAAGAAATATACATGCATACATACATACATACACACATACACACATACACACACACACATTCATACATATGTGTGTGTGTGTGTGTTTATTTCTCTCTCTCTCTCTCTCTCTCTCTCTATTTATCTATCTATCTATCTATCTCTACCTAATACAAAGAAATCAGAAACCAGTCATAAAAAAATCGTGAATGAACCTACTATGACCCTCAGTCGTTATGCCAACAAGGAATGAATTCTATTAGATATTTTGCAAGTAGATTTTGTAGACAAACGGAAGTGCTTAATGACAGCACAGACGCCATCGCTCCCTTTGCTAAAAACACTGTTAGACGTCCTCCTGCTCCATGGACAAACAACATCGAGAGAGCCATAACAGATAGAAATAGCGCTCATACAGCTCTCAAAAATAACAGGTTCACCATGACACTCCGAGATAATTATAAACAAAAGAAGAGCAGTGTTAAATCATTTATACAAGAAGCTTGAGCTGATTTAGAAATAAATAATCTAGTTGTAAAAAAAAATTGATAAAACATGGAAGATAGTTAAAACACTTGAGCCAAACAAGAAACATCACAGAGATAAAAACCTAAATTCCAAAATTAGTGCGAACGAATTTAAAGAATTCTTTGTTAAAATTTGTCATCTCACATATTGACTAACACACTTTTCTATATTTCAGTAAAATATAGGTAAGATAAGACCAATAGGCAATATTTTCATTTAGCTTTTTGCTTTATCAGAGACCGTCTACCTGCATTGGTGTATTATCTAACGGTTATTATTACCACATCTTACATTCTTACACTGAGCGTCAAACACGAAATCCATATTAGTAAACAATCACAAAATCGATACATATTGGTTCAGAATTTATGTAAGTAACCGAACGCAATCAAGTCAAAATTCGTGAGAATATATCAACAAAATAGTTAGTATCTTCGGAGTTCCACAAGGATCTATATTAGGTCCAATCCTTTTTCACAATAATAGTAAAGTTGCCTTTTTGTTCATTGCACCGATGATTTCTCTTTAGTGCTTATGTAAACAACTTAAACGAGTTAGTAAAAATATACAGACACTGGCACAAGTAAAACGATACTTTGACACAAATGGCCTCAATATAAATCCAGATAAAACACAATGTATCTTCATAGGTAGTCGCCATAATTTCTGTAAACACCATAAAATTTGAAGACAATTACATAAGACCGAGAAATTCTGTAAAAAATCTAGGTGTACCCAATAACAGATTCATGACATTTGAGAACCATACCGACAACATCTATAGAAAAACAATGGACACACTAAGTTACCCAAGCCACATGAAAAACAAGATACCTGCTGAAACTAGGATATCCGTTAAGCAAACACTCAGTATAACTAATTAATGCTCAAATATTTGGAGTACAACAAGCAAAGGCCAGATTTAAAAAAAAAAAAAAAAAAAAAAAAAAAAAAGCTGCGAGAGTAGCACTTGGCAAATAATGATGACACCGCACATAAACAAAATAAGTTGGGCAAAAGTACAAAACAAATGTAACTATAATACTTGCTTACTATTTATACAAAATAATAGACGATGTTATCCAAAGTGGCTATTAACCTTTCTGATTGTAGGTAACACAAACTGTGTCCAAACAAGACAGGCAAACTCTCTACATATCAAAAGATCACGTACAGGTATAGAGGCACGGCAGACACTAACACGTGGGCCCATGATCTGGAACCAACTACCTCATAACATAGGAAACATTCAGAACCATATACATTCAAAAATAAATTAAAATGAGATCTCTTAAACCGCTAATGACATCAGGTTTTAAGATATAAAAGCATGTCTGTAAAATAATTATTATGCATTAGGAATACCCATTGTAACTAATGAAATAAAGCCCTTTGAATTTGAATTTGAACTTTCTTTCTCTATTTCTTATATATATATATATATATATATATATATATATATATATATTTCAACACTCGTAGTTGTACATGAAGATCAATAACTTAATATATACATACAAAAACTGAATATATACATATCACAAAGGTTAATGCATAAACACCTTATTTTGTTTCCAAGGTTTCGTAGTAGGAATTATAACGAACCGAAAAAAACAACAACACACAAACAAAACAACTCGAATTCAAAACAAAAAATCTTTCCGAATAACATTTTCTTAAACAGGTCGCAAAAGAGCTCCCAAAAGGAAACTTTTCTTGCGGTCATTTCCAACCACAAGAAGGAGACCGGTGCGTTTTCCAAACTTCACCCAAGTAATGTTCCTGCCTCTGGAAGTCTTTTCGAGAAAGTGGAGAGAACGCGAACTGAGGACATGGCAGTCTCGTTGAGTTACCTCGTGGCGCGGCGGTCGGGGCAAGTTTGTGGAGGGAGGAAGCCCGCTTGGGTTTGCTCATGCGAGGCACCAGGTCAAAGGCGAGGCTGATCTCCGTCGGCCGGGTTTTAAATGGTGGTAATGGTGTAAAAATGTCCTCGTGTCCTGCCAAGGATTAGGGTTTAGAAAGTCATATAAATTCACTCACAACCATGTACGTACGTACGTACATCATTATACTGATGTGTATATATATAATATATACATGTGTATACACACACACACACATATATATATATATATATAGATAGATAGATAGATAGATATATAGATATGTACATACATACATACATATATATATAGATGGATAGATAGATAGATAAATATATGTACATATGTGTGTGTGTGTGTGTGTGTGTGTGTGTGTGTGTGTGTGTGTGTGTGTCTATAACAATGTCTATGTATATGCATTATATATGTGTATGTGTATATATAAACATACATATATACAAAAACACGCACACAGATACACACACAGATATATATATCTATATATATAATATATATATATATATATATATATATATATATATATATATATATATATTTATATATATGTATGCGTGCGTGTGTGTGTGTGTGTGTGTGTGTGTGTGTTTGTGAGAGTGTGCCTCTGTGTGTGCTTGCATGTATGTGCATGATTGTATGTTTGTGTGTGTAGGGAAGAGGAAAGATAAGTGATTTTTATTATCAAAAGTCCATTAATTCCTTTGCTTTCTTTTTGTGTTATTCAAGTGCAAATAACTTTCAAGTCACAAAAATGCTTAAAATTCCCTTTGCCATAAGAGTACAGTAAACAACTCTAAATATAATTCGCTTCTTGAACTGCGCAACATGCGTGCATCCGAAAGCATTTGCATGTCATCTTGAAGGTGGTCATTGTGAAGTTGTGGCATGTTTTCAAAAGAAACAAAAATCCAGCAGACAATTCCAACTCCATTAACTTTTACCATGTCTAACTAACGACGTCAAACTCCATTTCTCTCAGCACACAAGGCTGAATTGTAATCTTATTGTGGCGTAGACGACCTCCTGTGACCTTAATAGTATGTTTAAGCTTCCTGTGACACTAATATAGAGCTAAGCTTAGGTCACGGTTGCGAGTGAACATGTAAACACGCTAATACGTATAATCCGCACCTCGTGATTTGTGGACCTTTTTGCCTTCTTGCTGTTCTTGTTGTAACGTTTCTCTCTTGAAAATCATTTTGACGCTATAACAAACCTGTTCTTTTAAATACATATAACATTAATGCCTAGTAGAAACTTTATATTACGTGGTTTAATGGAGATAGAAGAAGGAGGAGGGGGTGTGAAGAGGAGAATAGATATAAAAAAAAATATATTAATAAATATGGACAATTATTAATGATATGTACAATTGCAGATAGCATATTTCTGCTTCTTTTTCTCCTTTTTTGACAATGTACGGTGAATATATAAACGAACATTACATCAAGATTGATGGTAAAGTTTCCGAAACATTCGACAAACAAGCAAGAAGTTAATAATGACAGAAACAGAAACTGATGGATACTACGAATATCCCTACATAGAGATGATGAATAAACATGAAAAAAAAAATACTTAATATCGGTCTCGGACAGGTTCTCGACTCTTGCGTAACCTTAAGGCTTAACAATGAAAGGAAATCAATATGGGCCTTCAAAGCTTTGATTTTTTTTTTTTTCAAGAATGTTAGATATCAACCGGTTCTTTGTTCCGTTGGTGGGCCGAGGCATCGGCATCATCGTCTTTCAATACACACACACACACACACACATATATATTTACACACTTTTACACACATACACACTCGCACACACACACACAAACACACATACACACACACACACACACATACACACACACACACACACACACACACACACACACACACACACATAGTTAGACATAAAGAGTCATATTCACAAATTTCGATGTTTACTACATAAACACAGACATGTTTTCGTACCTACGAGAATGTATATCAACTAAATAAAAAAACATATTTTCTTTCTCGGATCCCATTTCCCCAAGTCAAAACAGAAATGTGAAAAGTGATAGATTGACACATTCAATTGTTCACAAAGCCACCTCCTCAGACGGGAAAGCTCTA
>NC_061837.1:37911408-37913908 GCF_019202785.1 Penaeus chinensis
ATATATACATATATATGTATGTATGTATGTATCTATGTATATATATTTTCTGTCTTTCTCTTTTTTTTTTTTTTTTCTTTTCTTTTTTTCAACAGCCATTCATTCCACTGTAGAACATAGGCCTCTCTTAATTCACTACTGAGAGGTTATTTGGCAGTACCACCCTTGCCTGATTGGATGCCCTTCCTAATCAACCGCGCTTCGGTGCATTAACACTTATGCCACGGCAACGACTTTCCTTTCGTACCTGCGTTTGACCTCGGAGCGCAGGCATATATATATATATATATATATATATATATATATATATATATATATATATATTTAAATGCCGCGATGGTCCAGTGGATAAAGCACTGGACTCCAACCCTCGTGGTCACAAGTTCAATTCTCCGCCAAGGCAGTTGTAAAAATGGCCTACGCTCCGACTATTTACCAGATTAGCCAGATCTCACGTCGAAAAAATGACATCGCCTCGAGATGTCAAACTCAGGTCTCGTAGGGGAAGTCATCGCCGTGGCAAAAGCGTCAGAGCGCCGAACCGCGGTTGATTAGGAAGGGCATCCAATTATGTAAGGATGGTACTGCCAAGTGTCTTCTGCAGTGGAATAAATGGCCGTTGAACAAACAAACAAAGGTATCTATATGTGTATACATCTTTTTTTTTCTTCTGCGGGGGGGGGGGGGGGCTATTCCTTGTTTTCATATCACAGAAAGAATTTAAATGAATTGAAAGAATGATAAAATACCCTATCCTACAGAATACGAGACACGATCACACAATTATGACACTATATACATATATGTATATATATATACATGTGTGTACACACACACACACACACACACACACACACACACACATATATATATATATATATATATATATATATATATATATATATATATATTTATATATATACATATATATATATATATATGTGTGTGTGTGTGTGTGTATATGTGTGTGTGCATATATATGTATATATGTATATGTGTGTATGCATGTATGTATGTTTGCATGTATTGTATGTTTATATGTGTAAATATGTATGCGTACTCTGAGAAAACTGATTGACAAACTTTTGTCAAGGGAGTCAGGAACATAGGTCCAGTGCTGATTTCCCGAGTTCACTGTACACCTAAGATTACCAAATAATTACATAATCCAAGACAGAAATCCTCAACAATGGATATTTCCATGCCTATTTATTTATTTATCAACCTATATGTAAGCTCATAAATCCTCACTTTTCAACACCGAGGAACATCTTAAAGAATATTTTCCCATGTTCAGGATCAGGAAATATTTTCAACTAAGGACTTTCTCTGTGACATTTCGGGGATTAATTCAACAGGTGTTTGGAGGAATACAGAAAAAAAAATAACGTTCAAGAGGTTCATTTGCTTATATCGCCTCTTTGTACGTTAATCTGATAAGAAGGGGAAGTCTTTATATCAGTATCCCCTTTGCACAAAGACGGGTCTCCCCATTTTTTGTGTAAATGAAGGGAGATAGACCTAATCTTGGTCTCTCAACCTTGAAGGATATCCAGCACTCAGTTTCATTATCTTATCTATTGTGATTCTATTACGCTTTCATTTGATTATATACAATGTTTAATCTTTTATATTTTGTATTATCGTTTGTAACTACTATTTCTATTCTCATTCTCCAGTTCTCCATGTTTGTTTTTCTGTATTTTTCAGATATCATTTTACATAATTTTTTCGATACATCCTTTCTAGTCCCTCCACTTTCTCATAAATAACTGGCATTCCCAATAATATAACCGAATTATCAGATACATGGCCAACAAATGCGTATCGCTACATTACACACACAAAGGTACATTCTGAAGTATATTTATATTCAAGTATAAAAAAGATCACACATCCCTTTTGTGGATGAAATCTCAACCCCATTATATATATTTTATTATTAAGGCTCTGACGTATTTCATTTGAAATAAACTTCAAAGGGTTTATCATGAAACTCAAATCAATGTACATAATTCAGAGGAAAAGCGCACAAAACTTGATTTCCATATACACATATTTCACGAAGAATGTGGATCGATATATATATATATATATATATATATATATGTGTGTGTGTGTGTGTGTGTGTGTGTGTGTGTGTGTGTGTGTGTATTGAGAAAGGAGCGTGGATTCCCTGTTGTTAAAAGATATTTAGGATTTCTGTCTTGGATCATGTATTTTTTTGATAATCTTAGATGTACAGTGATACTCAGAGAATTAAGTCTGGGCGCATGCTCCTGACTCCCTTTCATCCAGAATTTTACGACAGTTTGTCAATCAGAAATAAACCCTAGAAAGTGTATTGATGGATCTATGCACTTAACGTCTTTGTATATATATATGTATAAATGTTTATATATATATATATATATATATATATATATATGTATATATACACATATATATATATATATATACATATACATACATATACATATACATATATATATATATATAT
>NC_061837.1:37951408-37953908 GCF_019202785.1 Penaeus chinensis
CACGCCACACTGTATAAATTACATTCGAGGAGAAAATGAACTTCGTCGTCTACCACATTGTTACCACAGATTCGCAAATGCGTTCATTGAGAAGTACATTGAATTGACCCGTTTCTGTTTCTGCTTCTTCCGGGCATATGTTCTGGATTAAATGTTTTGATGATTTTGTATGTTCTTAATTTAGGTTTTGAGCTGATTTCTTGAAGTAGATACCTTTGATATACATTATTCAATTTTCATGTACGCAATTTATATTACTAACCATCATTTTATTTTGATAAATATCTACACATTCTAACTCACAGAAAACAGGTTTGATATCTGAACACCACCTTTATTTATTTATGAATTCAACCTCCAATATCTTCACTGACTATCTGTTAATGTCAGGTATTACCGTAGTTTTTCTAACTTCCTCCTAACAGTCGGAGAGGTGAAACCCATCTCGGTCTCTAAAACCGCCAAAGGATTATATTTATGAGTCCGAATTGACACTTCAACGCCGACTAAGGACTTTATCGAGTTTGGAAAAGGCACTGCATCCCGACGCACCTGTATTATAGTCACATACCTTTGCTATAGAATTTTCGTACAATGCTTTTAATGTGGAAAATCCCATCCCATTATTGACATAGAAGTGGGCAAGTAAAGATCCTAGTGCTTGCGAACAAATCGTAGGATAGAGCGGAAGAGTTCATATGCTCATCAAAGTATCTGTAAGATGATGTATATTGCAAAACTTCGTCACTATTTAGTTTAAAAACAGTCTGAGCCTGATTAACTGGCATACTTTGTAAATGGAAGTCTGTGTTGAAGTTACATCTTCTTTTGACATTTTCATAGAAAATTGAATCAAATTCATGATTTGCATTAGATTAAAAGAAAAAAAAAATGTATAACAAACACGTAGAGGATTATTACAGTTTAAATTTTCTACAATGATCTGTCATTGTATTTAATAGATACGTTTGCTTTATTGAAAAGATAATTCTATGTTGTAAGAAGCCTTTTTTTGCTTCATGAATAACTTGATGTAGTACTTTATTTTCTTTATATTGAAGTTTTTTTTTTTGCATTTGCATTTTTCCAAAGGCTCGAGAAAAGATCATTCCATCAGGGTCTACGGTAAACTCTTTGTATGTTACCACACATTATACCTATATTGCTCTTCCCTTCCCTTAAACTATCAGTTTCATTTGATATAATTGCTACATTATTTTGGAAATGCTCATCACTTGGGATATCTTTCCGTCTATATTTGGTGCTATTTTCTTTCTTAGGCTGTGATTTACATCAACAGATTCATTGCTCACTGTTTCATTGTCTTTGTGTTTAGAGATAATAAAATCTGAGACATTTTTCCTAGCTCAGGTAATTGCATGCCCACCAAGTCCTCCACTGTGGAAATTAAATTGCCAGAAAATTTAAGAGGGGAGGAACCCGCATCTCTTTGAAACGCTGCAATACCTCACAATTATTCGTGATATAATCAACGCCAGAGGAACCGCCAAGATTTGTGTATACACTGAGGTGAGGGCTTACTCGATTCGCCCGCATCGCTGAGGTAAGTGAATAATTGGTTACCATGTACATTAATTATAGTATCAACGACTCGCCTTTCTGGTAATTTCACCGAGCCCCCTGCACCGACGCCAAGGTCATTCACCCGAGAGTTGGAATCGCCGATAGCAATACTGATCATGCATATATCAACAAGCTTTAAAGTTCATCAAAGAATTCCTGTGGGTTTCTGCCATATGGGGAATTCGGGGGAAGCAGATATATTGCACTCAACAAAATTTGAAAGTGACTTAATTTATGCTCTAAAAGTAAAGTTAAAAATCCTTCAATTTGTTTATTAACTTCTATGATAAAGAAAAGCTCGATAGATTAAGATTCTTACACCTCCTGAACTATTAATTCTTATTCTTCCTGAGGAGGGCTTTCTGTTATTTGAAAAGAAAACATATCCTTCAATTTGTATAGAATGTTTATCTCAGAGTTTTATCACGGGAATCACAAAGACATCAAAGGGAAAATGTTCAATGATGGATTCGTTTACCTCGTGATGAACGCCATATCAGCCTCCAGGATTATATGAGGAAACCGTCATTTCCGCGTCGGTATCTCTTGGGTCAGCGCGGCCCTAATGAAATCCACCTCTTCCCCCTCCGCGCGCTTCCTAGCCCGCTTCCTCGAGACAAGTAAGTGCTGTTGTCATTCACACACACACACACACGCGCGCGCACGCAATAATACACACACACACACATACGCACGCAATTATACACACACATACATACACACACACACACACACACACACACACACACACACACACACACACACACACACACACACACACACACACACACGCACACACACACACACACACACACACACACACACACACACACACACACACACACACATATATATATATATATATATATATATATATGTGTATGTATATATATATATATATATATATATATATATA
>NC_061837.1:37981408-38011408 GCF_019202785.1 Penaeus chinensis
GATGTCACTGTTGACGCGACAGATAATTTAAATAATCATTCAATCTGTAATATATGTCTCAAGTTCTGAAAATACAAGATATTAGTCATCATTCCACTCAGACATTTCCCACCATGTCAAATATTTCCTGTTTATTTATAATTTTGTTTATCACATGTATTGCAAACATGCACACTATTGCAACATACACACAATGTACGCATTTTTATAAACATCGCTTCATATAAGGAAGCATGCATACACGAAGATATGCACGCATGACTCATGTATACAAGCATACACACTGACAAGCATAGATATTTGGAAACATACATACATAGAAACAAAAACAAATATAAAAGTAAAAGAAAAACTGAAAACAGACCGGCACTGCAAACAGAAAAAAAAAAACATTACACACATAAGCAAAGGCATAAGCACTATGTATGACAAGTAAACAAGTAATACAGACAACTGGCAAACAGAAAAGAAATACAAAGATATTGGGAAAACAAAACCAGTATTCAAATTTGTATTGCAAATATACAAACCTTATAATATTGAAAAAAGGATAAACATTGCTGCAACACAACAGAAAGCAGAGGCACCTACCCTCAGCGACAGGACACACACGCTCAAGCGATTCCTCGAATACCAGTCCTTCTGCGTCAGGATTCCTCTGGGTTCTGAAAGAAACGTGATGTCATTTTTTTGCCTGGACAAGGTCAAGAAGGCAATCATACATACATTAGTAGGTTCGAACATATAAGGTCAACTCCTTCTCGCGCTGTTCCTGTGACGTCTGATCTGATCTAAGTTTCGAAGGCCAGTACTTCTACGTCAGAATAGCACAAGATTCTGATATGATATGTCAATTATGCTTCTTGCTACAATGACGACAGTGGCCTTGCCTACATCAGTTTATGTGAACATATGAATTTAAGTAGTGTAATGTTTTCTCTTCCTTTGAGAGAAACTTTAAGTTTTGGGTTCGCTTTTAATAACCTCTCTTACAGTGACGTCGCCTGATAGTTTTGTCTTACATCAACTAGCCATGTCTGCCTGAAATTCTATAAATGCAAGATATTAATCCTCTCTCTCCAAGTTCACTGCAAAAGGACTTACAGGGGAAACAAATTCTTAAATACTTACATACAGGGGAAATATATTTTTTTAAATTCTTACATACAGGGGAAACAAATTCTTACAAGGGTGCCATCCATGATCAACCGACTCCGGGCTGAAGAATTATGTAACAACAGTGATAGATTATCTAGTAATATAACAATACCAAATACAAACAAAAACATATATTAACAAATATACGAAAATATCTACTTATCTTTGCAATAGCTGCGACATCTTACAACCGGTCGCCATGAATTCTTGCTGGCGTCGACGTCTGTCCGTAAGGCGCTGACCCCGACGTTTGTCCAGTATAAATCAACTTCGATTCTGAAAACAAACGAGATATTAGTTGTAATTTTTTTTTAAATATGTATAAGAGAATTACGTTGATTTCACGATCGCTTCCGTGATATGAATGTCCTTCAGTTCCTTTTCTTCAGAGAATAACGTGATTTACATCGACCAATCATGTTCTTCTAGATTTCTATAAAAAAAAAAAAAAAACGAGATAGTAGTATGTTCCACCCCTCCTCTCTTGCTGTCTAATACAAAAGGGACTTTTCTAGATTTTACATAAATACAGTGTATACGCGAAAGAAAATGCATGAATACACAGAAAAGATATACACATACTTTATATAAATATATATATATATATATATATATATATATATATATATATATATATATATATATATATATATATATATATATATATATATATATATATATATATATATATATATATATATATATATATATATATATATATATATATATATATATATATATATATATATATATATATATATATATATATATATATATATATATATATATATATATATATATATATATATATATATATATATATATATATATATATATATATATATATATATATATATATATATATATATATATATATATATATATATATATATATATATATATATATATATATATATATATATATATATATATATATATATATATATATATATATATATATATATATATATATATATATATATATATATATATATATATATATATATATATATATATATATATATATATATATATATATATATATATATATATATATATATATATATATATATATATATATATATATATATATATATATATATATATATATATATATATATATATATATATATATATATATATATATATATATATATATATATATATATATATATATATATATATATATATATATATATATATATATATATATATATATATATATATATATATATATATATATATATATATATATATATATATATATATATATATATATATATATATATATATATATATATATATATATATATATATATATATATATATATATATATATATATATATATATATATATATATATATATATATATATATATATATATATATATATATATATATATATATATATATATATATATATATATATATATATATATATATATATATATATATATATATATATATATATATATATATATATATATATATATATATATATATATATATATATATATATATATATATATATATATATATATATATATATATATATATATATATATATATATATATATATATATATATATATATATATATATATATATATATATATATATATATATATATATATATATATATATATATATATATATATATATATATATATATATATATATATATATATATATATATATATATATATATATATATATATATATATATATATATATATATATATATATATATATATATATATATATATATATATATATATATATATATATATATATATATATATATATATATATATATATATATATATATATATATATATATATATATATATATATATATATATATATATATATATATATATATATATATATATATATATATATATATATATATATATATATATATATATATATATATATATATATATATATATATATATATATATATATATATATATATATATATATATATATATATATATATATATATATATATATATATATATATATATATATATATATATATATATATATATATATATATATATATATATATATATATATATATATATATATATATATATATATATATATATATATATATATATATATATATATATATATATATATATATATATATATATATATATATATATATATATATATATATATATATATATATATATATATATATATATATATATATATATATATATATATATATATATATATATATATATATATATATATATATATATATATATATATATATATATATATATATATATATATATATATATATATATATATATATATATATATATATATATATATATATATATATATATATATATATATATATATATATATATATATATATATATATATATATATATATATATATATATATATATATATATATATATATATATATATATATATATATATATATATATATATATATATATATATATATATATATATATATATATATATATATATATATATATATATATATATATATATATATATATATATATATATATATATATATATATATATATATATATATATATATATATATATATATATATATATATATATATATATATATATATATATATATATATATATATATATATATATATATATATATATATATATATATATATATATATATATATATATATATATATATATATATATATATATATATATATATATATATATATATATATATATATATATATATATATATATATATATATATATATATATATATATATATATATATATATATATATATATATATATATATATATATATATATATATATATATATATATATATATATATATATATATATATATATATATATATATATATATATATATATATATATATATATATATATATATATATATATATATATATATATATATATATATATATATATATATATATATATATATATATATATATATATATATATATATATATATATATATAAACATATATAAAAAAGCGCATAAATCCTTCAAACATGCACAAGTTTAAAAAGAGCAAACAGGCGGTCTGACCAAACATCAACACAATACAAACAAAAACATCTTTTTCCGGTAGCTTTGTCCATTTCTCATATGGGGTCGCTATAATCTGGTTTTGGCTGATAATTTTATGGCCGGATGCCCTTCCTGACGCCAACATTCTCAATTTACCCGGACTTGGGACTGGGGGCTAAGTTAATATAATCAAAAACATCCATGCAATGCATGCAAAAAAAAATCTGCGGCGGAAACATTGATGCATACATAGAATACGTACACAAAACAGAGCAGTTTACACACATACAAGGGAAACATACAGATAAATACTTACAAGGGTGCAATCCGTGCTTAATCGAACCTAGGCTGCAGTACATTGTCGTGCACAGGACACTCATGAGGGCTTTCCGAAAGACGCTGACCCTGACGTATGTCCTGCATAAGTCAACTTCGATTTTGAAAACAAACGAGACATCAGTTCTTATCCTCTTGTAAGAATGACGCTCATACATGAATTATCAAAACGTGTAAATTGGAAAAAAAGTGTGTATTTGAAAGCTACTTACGTTCATGTTCATGATCACTTCCCTCAGGGTCGCCTGGTAGTTTGATCCTTCCATTCATTCCCTTCAGAGAACAACGTGACTTACATCGACCAGTCATGTTCTTCTGGATTTCTGAAAATACGCGATATAAGTCTATTCCACCCGCTCCCCTCTAGGTGTTTAGTGTAAAGGGACAATTCTAAATGTTACATAAATACAGTATATACACGAAAATACTAGAATTCACACAAAACACATAAATAAGACTTACATACAAATATAATCTGCTATGTAAACAGATAATCATCCACACAGCAAGAAAGAAACGAGGATTCATGTATTACAGACAAACCGAAATTCATATCATGAAAACGGTAAGATTTCCATGCAATATAAACAGATTTAGTTGATTTAGTGCAACCAGATTAATATTACAGACAATCTTTGGTCGCTGCGCTTATATTTTTCCAAATGATAGACATCTAAAAACTATAATATACAAACATAGATATAAGCATACGGACAAACTTACAAGAAAACACACAAAGAAAATATTTACTCATCTCTTTCCACGATAGATTCTGTTCTTCATCAATTCTGCTTCGCGTCGACGTCGCTTCTGTGCGGTTGGCCCTGACGTTTATACAGCTATCCGCCCTAAACTCCTCTCCTTCCTTGAACCTCTGAAGATATTTGTCTCCCCCCACACCCTCCCCTTTTTCCCAGTGCATGTTAGATGCATTGAAGCATTTCCGGTCTACATATTGCATTATATGAACCGCGACATTACGTATGATTTAACTCGTAAATACAGATGATTATTGCATATTTAAAACGCCTCTACCTCAGAGTGGAATTCGCCGAAGAAACTTCGATGTGTAAGACCATTCCCCAATCAATACATATAACACATGCAAAACATAAAGGGGAAACAATGCAAAAATACACACATATGAGGAACCAAGCTACAAGTTACTTACCTACTGCCACGGGAAAGTGCCCCCGGCTGCAGTTTAATGCCGTACCCAGAACAAGCACGAGAGCAGCATCATACTAGCACACGATCCGAGTAATGAGAGTAGAAGAAATATCCGCGACAGCTTAGGCGTCACAGCTCCTGTAGCCGTGAATTCTTGCATACGTCAGCGCTGTTTGTGAAGTGCTGACCCCGACGCCTGTCCTGTGGAATTTATCATTGACAGTCAGCCCTACTGCGCCAAAACATTATTCAATTCTGAAAACAAACAAGATCTCAGTTCTTTTCCTCCCTGCAGTGAAGATATAGTACTTACACAAATCAATGTGTGACACTTTAGAAATTGAAAAGATCATTATTTTCCATTTATTTGAAAAATACATACATAATATTCTGAGAGTTGACTCCTCTTCCATGACCTCGCCTCATATATTGGTCTTTCAGTTCCTTCCCTACAGAGAACAACCCGGCTTGCATCGACTTGCCTTCTGGTCTGAAGTTCTGAAAATACGCTCCTGTCCTGCGGAAGTCACCCTCCCAATTCATAAATAATGAATAAATTCCTTCTTATTTAACGAGTGATTACATACAATTTCATTCATGTTAGCATGTATTATATTATATAAGATTTTCATACCGACATGCATTAACCTACCCTCAATTCTTCGAAGTCTCCTCCGACGTCTGCCTCACACCCGAGACGAGACACACCCGCGGCTACGCTGAACCGCCTCCTCGAGCTTGGAAAGGATATCCTGCAGAAGTCAGCCACAGGTGCTAATCCTTCTATGTCAGGATATCACTGGATCCTGGTAGAAACGAGATGTCAGTTATCCTAGACACACAAATCAACAGGTAAAAATATCAAAGTTAAAAAAAAGGTAAAAGGTTTTCTTGTATTTAAGAAAATACTTTACGTTAGCTTTGGGGATCGTCTGCATTGATTCTTCGTCCCGCGAAGTCGCCAGATATTTTTGTCTTTTAGCTCCTTCCCTTCGCAAAGCAACGTGATTCTGAAAATACGAGATATTATTCTGCGTATATATGCAAATAAACAGCCACGCATACAAATTAACAACTGTACAAGTAAATGCACATGCAAACAAACGTGAGTGGTATTCATGTCAAACAGATTGCAAGTAGAACAATGAAGGGAAGTACAGGAGAACACACGAATCTGCCGAAGGCCTTTTCGCATTTACTGCTTCATCATGCCCTGATGAAGCAGTAAATGCGAAAAGGCCTTCAGCATGTTCCTGTGTTTTCCTGTACTTCCCTTCATTGTTTTACTTACAAACAAACGTATATCTCTGTTCACGATAAATTCTGTTCGCCGTTAATTCTTACTCGTATCGGCGCTGTTCGTGGAGCGGTTGACCCCGGCGCCCCCCCCCCCCCCCCCCCCCATTCCCAATGCATATAGAATAGATAGACACATTCCCGCCTGTAAATTGAACTATAGATCACAATTCCTTTTAAATCATTTAATTCACATCACATGTCATATTCAAAATACCTTTACTTTACAAACGACTCGGGTCTCGACCAGTATCTCACATCAGGCCAGGACGCGCGTTCGTCTCCACTGAACCTCCTCCACGAACTACGAAAAAGATAGCTTACGAAAGTCATCCTGGAATGCTTGTTCCCCTGCGTCAAAACATCACTGGATTCTAAAAGGAAACGTAGCATCAGTTCAGCCTGTAGTAATACCGATGATGATCAAGCATATAGATTTAAAATGGTTAATGTTTTCACTTCCTTTGAAAAATACTTTACTTTTTAGGTTCATCTGCAGTGACTTCTCTTCCCCCGACGTCGCCTGATAATTTTGTTTTTTTGTTACATCGATCTACCATGTCTGTTTGAAGTTCTGAAAAAACGAGATATTAGTCACAATCCCCTCCCCCACTTCGATCCTTCGTCAAATATGTCTTGTTTATTTATAAACTGGTATATCACATATTTTACAAAGATTCACACAGTTGAAGCACGCAACAATGTATACATACAAACATCTTTGCATATAATGAAGCATGCACGAAGATAGTCACGTATGACTCACGCATACAAATATAAGCTCTTATAGACGTATATACATGTATACATACGGGCATATACAAAAACAAAAACAAATGAAAGATGGTAAAAAAAAAAAAAAATTGCAGAGAAAACAGAAAAAATAACATTGCACACATCAGCAAACGAACAAACAATCATGTAGGGAAAGCAGACAAGTAAAACAGACAACTGGCAAACAGAAAAGAAAAAAAAATTCGGTAAACAAAGTAAGTATTCAAGTACGTATTGCAAATGTACAATCATTAATGTATAGCGCACAGATAAACATCACATCAACGCAAACAGACGTGCAAAAATTCCAAGTAAAAAGCATCATGAAATTCATACAAGCCATTAACACAAACAATTTTGGGTCGCTAGTCAGTTAAAGTTCAGAACTTCTATAAATGCGTTTAAAAGCATCCTTTGACTTGGGAACGTGTAGAAATACATACTAACACATACACAAATCAATTAAGAACATCCATACACGCAAGCATGCATACATATAAAGAAATATAAAACGTACACATAAACCAATATTCCAAGTGTCTTGCCCTGGATAACATATATGTAAATAATAGATACAAATATAAAGACAAGCTATAAACATACAAACAGAAAACAGAAACAAGCGAAAATGTCCACTTATATTTATCCACGATAAATTCCTCTCGCGTCGGTGCTGTTCCTGTGGCGGCTGATTCCCGACGCTCGCCCTGCAGAAGTCCGCCTAGAGTGCCAACCCTTCTGAATGGCACTGAATTCTGAAAGTAAACGAGATGTCTTCTTGCTGCAGTGAAAACGACGGCCATGTCTACATCCGTTTATATGAACATAAGAACTGAAAGAGTTTAATATTTACTCTTTCTATAAAAACTACATACATTTGATTACAGTGACTTCTCTTGCTGATACTTGTCACGTCCTGTCATCGACCTGTCACGTCCGTCTCATGTTCTATTGATATTGATTGTTTCCTTCCCTCCAGGTCTAAAACAAAAAGACACAGATAATTCTTGAAGGGGAATATACAGATAAATACTTACAATACCATCCGTGCTCAAGCGACCCTATGCTGCAGTACATCGTCGTGCACAGGATACGCACGAGGGACAACAAACAGATATAATGCTTACTAACAGGATTCTGCGAGTAGACGAAATATGCAACATCAATGATAGATTATCTAGCAACATAGCAATACTATATGTAGGCAAATATATAAATATGAAAATATGAAAATGAATATGCAAAAATGTCTACTTATCTTTATGAAGACTTCGACATCACAGCACCGGTCGCCATGAATTCTCGCTCGCGTCGGCGCTGATCCTGACGCCTGTCCTGCTTAAGTCAACCTTCATTCTGAAAACAAACGAGACATCAGTTTTTTTTTCCTATACATTAACACAATTATCAAAATATTTAAATTTTAATAATAATAAGACTTACGTTGATTTTCATGATCGCTTCCCTTGGGGTCACCTGATAGTTTTGTTCTTCAGTTCCTTCCCTTCGGAGAACAACGTAACTTACAGCGACCAATCAGGTTCTTCTGGGTCTCTGAAGATACGAGATATTAGTGTGTTCCACCCCTCCCCTTCTAGCTGTCTAATGTAAGGGGACATTTTTAGATGCCACTGCTCCCTCTCAGTTTGGAAGATGAAATATTAGTCTCACCCTACACCTCCCTCGTCCCCTTGCATAGATAATGAATAAAATTCATCTTCGATTATGTATCATAAGCAAATATTTATCGCAACATGTATTACCTTATCTATGGATCCGTGGTATATGCTACAATGCGTAAACCCCGCCTCACTTCAGAGATTAATCCGCCGATGAAGCACGCTGAAACACACGCTGAAACGATTCCTCGAATGCCAGTCCTCTGCGCGAGGATTCCTCCAGATTCTGAAAGAACCGAGGTGTTAGTTCCTCGCCTGGACAAGTCAAGATGGCAGTTATGCATAAATAAGTAAGTAAGAATATTCGAGATGAAAAAAAAATGAATAGTTTTTTGAAAAATACTTACTTTAGTTTTGGTTCACTTGCAGTAATTTCTCTTCCCGCGACGTCGCCTGAGAGTTTTATCTTTCTGTTCCTTCCCTTCAGAGAACACCCTAACTTACATCGACCTGTCAAGTTCATCTGGAGTTTTGAAAATACGAGAAATTAGTCAGTCCCCGCCCCCTCCCCCCACTTCCGATATGAAAGACCAGTTCCCTATTAAATACATTTTGTATCACATATAACTCAAGCAAAGCATAAAGGAGAAACAGAAAAAGCAAAAATACATACGAGGAAGCAAGCAACAAGTTTACTTATCTCCTGCCAAAGGGAAGTATCCCAGGCTGGAGTTTAATGTTGTGGCCAGGACAAGCACGGGAGCATCATACCAACTTCATGATCTGAGTAATGAGATTAGAAGAAATATCCACGATATTTTAGACGTCACCGTGAATTCTCGCTATCTTGTGTCAAATAGTATTGGATCCTGAAAGCAAAAGAAATCTCGTTTTTTTTTCTGGGACAGTGAAGATGGCGATCAGGCATAAATCAGTGTATGAGACTAGAGAAATTCCAAATTTCTGTATTTTTCATTTTTCATATAATTTATTAATGTTGGTCTGTCTTATATTAAATGGCACTATATTAAATGGTCCCCTCCGACGTCTGACTGACACCCGGGACGAGACAACTGCGTCTGCACTGATCCGCCTCCTCGAGCTATGAAAGGATGTCCTGCAGAAGACAACCTCGACTGCCAATCCTTCTGCGTCTGGATATCCATGGATTCTGGAAGCAACCAGCAAGTCAGTTTACCTGGACACAGTAGTCAACAGGTAAGAATATTCAAGTTGAAAAAGATAAATGCTTTCTTTATATTTAAGAAAATACTTACGTTAGCTTTGGAGTTCACCTGCAGTGATTTCTCTTCCCGCGACGGTGCCTCGTAGTAATGTCTTTCAGTTCCTTTCCTTTGTAGATCAACAAGATTCTGAAAATACGAGATATTAGTCTGCCCACCCCCCTTCCGACTCTACCCCCCACGTCAGATAATTCACTATGCTATTTGGAAAAAAAAGCAAGGCATGGTATATAGATATATTTTCTAGATAATTTTTGGATAATATGAGTGGACGAACTATAGAAAATATCGAGCATCACACCAATATTAAATCAAAAGTCCTTTAAACACACTACATACAAACAAGCGAAAATATCTACGTATCCTTAATGCCAATCTTTCTGCGTCAGAATATCACTGGAAAACAAACTAGATGTCAGATTTTTTTCTTTCCCCTGTGGGTATGGCATTCATCCATAGATCAGTTTATCAGAATATGTAAAATGGAAATACTCTTACTTGAAATCTACTTACGTTAACTTTCAGGTTCATTCGCAATAAAATCTATGCCCTCGATGTCGCCTGATTGTTTTGTTTTTCAGTTCCTTCGCTTTAGAGAACAACGTAAATTGCATCGACCAACCTTGCCGTATGAAATTCTGAAAATACGCGTCTCTCCTGCGGAAGTCAGCCTTGAGATATTAGTGTCACCTCCCCCCTCCCTCCCTTCTTCCTCTTCCCAATGCGTAAATAATAAATACATCGCCGCATATTTAACAAATTATATGTAATTTCATTAATGTTACCATGTATTATATTATATGAGATTTTCACACCGAAATGCATTAACCTTCCCTCGCCTCTTCAAAGAGTTTCCTCCGACGTCTACCTCACACCCGAGACAACACTCACCTGCAGACACAGACGAACTATGAAAGGATGTCCTGCGGAAGCCAACCTCGAGTGCCAAGCATCAGGATACTCCCCGGATTCTGGAAGTAACGAGATGACAGGACACAGTGAAAAATAATCTAAGAACATCTAAGCTGAGAAAAGGTCATATATCTAAAACAAATACTTTAGCTTTTGAGTTCACCTGCAGTGATTCCTCTTCCTGCGACGTCGCCTGATAATTTTGTCTCTCAATTCCTTCCCTTCGTACAACAGCGTAACTTGCAAAAACGTATCGTGTCTTTGCGAGATTATAGAAAGACGAGATATTACTCTGTCCCTCCCCCACTCCCATCTAACCCTCCTCACCACATTAAAAAGTTCACTATGCCCTTTGAGAATAAATCTTTATTGCATTAAATACAAATGAAATGAAGAAACAAGTTAACAAATCTCTTGAAACGGGGAGGAATGGGGTCCTATCTTGTTCAAGCGACATCTGGTTGCAGTTTAGCGTTATGTAAGTTATAATAGCTTACTATCAGGTTACTCTAAGGGGACGAACTATATAGCAGTAGAAATAAAATAGCTAGTAAAATAACAATGCTAATTGAAAGCAAATACAAAGGCATACAAACAACCATGTTCTTACCTGTGCCTACCATAGATTAAGAATCAACCTCGAATGTTAACCTTTCTGAATTCTGGATAACCATACGTCATCTGGATTCTGAAAACAAAAGAGATGTCAGTTCTTTTATGTATTAAAGGTGATCATACACAGGTGATCAGTTTATAAGAAGATATATAATGAAAATACTTACATTTGTTTTGTTTTTTGTTTTATGTTCGCTTTCCGTCACTGTTTCTTCCTTTCGGAGAATAATTTGACTTGCACTAACCTATCATGTCCGCCTGTGGTTCGTAAAATACGAAATATTAGTCTCTATTTACCCGGGCTTGGGACCGTCACCGACTTGGACTGGCTTGCCCACCCAGTGTCTAGAATACAAAGCATCCATACAGTCTAAATACAAAAACCTCCATGATGTACAAATAAATTAATATCCATGCGGTGGAAACAGAGGCATACTCATAATACGTACACAAAAGAGAGGAGTATACCTTTTACCCAAGGGAACCCCAGGGTGCTGCTTGGCATCATATCCAAGGCGCATATACGCAATATTTGCTTGTGAATACAAACTTACAAGAAAACAAAATAGGTAAACACGCAGTCATTTCATTTGCCGCGACGGTGTTTGGACTATGTTGACCTGTCACGTTCGTCCAATGAACTGAAAATACCATTCTTCTCTCCCTTCTAAATATACAATATAAAAAAAGGCACGTCTTTCTTAACATACATTTGTAAATCGTAAATACTATATACCATGTCTCATTTCACATTACAAATCATTTCATCTTCAATATCAAATAAAAATGACCTTTCTTGCCCTTCTCTTCACTGCCGTGGGCGTAAAACCCCTTATTTCGTGTTTTGAATTACGTAGCTCCTGTATCTTCGTCTTAGAAATAAATCCACCAAAGAAGCGAGTGTCTCGGGATGTCTGACTCACAGCATAAGCACCCATTTGCACCGAAAAGCATCCACAGAAACTCAGAAACGATGAGGTATTGATAGACTCTCCAGCCTTCTCGGGAATAACTACACAAATCCAGACATATTTAAACATGTATGCGAAATACGCGTACCGACATGGAAATAAAGAACCAAGCACAGCAAAAGCATACCATGCATATGCTTGAAATCATACTTGACACGGGACGTATGTGTCGCTAGCCTCGCTCGGGCGACCCCTGGACACATAACATGGGCATATACAAAATTATGAATGCGATCGCACCGCAATGTTCATGGAAAACGCGAAGCAAGTCAATAGTAAAACATAATCTAACAAAGAAACACGAAAATACGCTTTACATTAGATACAGTGATATGTGTAAAATGCATTATTTCGCTAGCCTCGTGACCCCAGAGTGCAGTTAGACCCACACGCGGGCATGCACACGAAGCATACAATATTTCGTAAAATGCAGTTTTCCGTAAATTATATTTCACAATGTGATTTTCCTTCAAAAGTTTTCCATTAACGGCACTATTTTCCCTAAATACATTTTTTTTTTTTTTTAGTAAATGCACACTTCCCTGTTAATTGCTTTATTTTCCACCAGATGCACTAGTTTCCAAAATTAACCAATTTCCACAAATAATATTTCAATAAACACGATATTTCTACAAACTGCACTATTTTCTACAAACTATTTTCCGCCAGGTGCGCTGATTTCCTTCAATTGCAACGTTTTCTCTATTTGATGTATCATGTAAAAAATCCCAAACATGCATTTTTTCACTAAATTCCTAATCCACTTTCCCCCAAAGCCAAGGGCAAACGGAGGACCAAATCTCTGGAGGTCCACGCGCCAAGAGGTCTGAGAGAAAGGCACTTCTTATCCCTGTCCTGGTGCCATGTACTTCGATAAGGCGATTATATGTTCAGGGAGCGTGGCTAGGAAATTTGCCGTAGCGTAATTGGTCCTTTGACGGCGAAAGTGCTCGAGGTCAACGGCGTGCTGCAACAACGGTGTCTGTCCGGCGAGAACTTGTTGCATGTCGCCCTCTGGAAATACGAGAGGTCACCCTGGCATTCCCTATATTACGACAGATTTTTGGAGTGTGTGTGTGTGTGTGTGTGTGTGTGTGTGTGTGTGTGTGTGTGTGTGTGTGTGTGTGTGTGTGTGTGTGTGTGTGTGTGTGTTAGTGTGAGTGTGAGTATGAGTGTGAGTGTGTATGTGTGTGTGTGTGTGTGTGTGTGTGTGTGTGTGTGTGTGTGTGTGTGTGTGTGTGTATGTGTATGTGTGTGAGAGTGTGTTTGTGTGTGAGTGTGTTTGTGTGTGTTTGTGTGTGTGTGTTTGTGTGTGTTTGTGTTTGTGTGTCTTTGTGTGTGTTTGTGTTTGTGTGCGTGTGTTTGTGTAAGTGTGTCTTTGTGTTTGTAAGTGTTTATGTGTGTATGTTTGTGTGTGTTTGTGTGTGGGTATATGTGAATGCAAGTGTGTTTATGTGCCTGTGTGAGTATCTATGAATGAACAGTGCGCGCGCGCGCGTGTGTATGTGTGTGTGTGTGTGCGTGTGCGTGTGTGTATGTGTGTGTATGTGTGTGTGTGTGTTGTGGTGTGTGTGTATGTGTGTGTGTGTGTGTGTGTGTGTGTGTGTGTGTGTGTGTGTGTGTGTGTGTGTGTGTGTGTGTGTGTGTGTGCGAGTGCTTGTTTTGCAAACAAACAATCAAGAATTGGCCCCCCAAAACTGACAAACTATTACGCTATGCAAACAAATTTATACCCATGCATGACATACAAACAAACACAACGGTCATGCAAAACGAACACATATATGCAGTGGAAATAAACAATCATTCATGCAGTGTCAACAAACAGACAAGCGGCACAGGAACACATTATTGCAGCGCAGATAGATGAAAAAGAGTATGGTGCCAAAAGGCAAACATTTTACGGTGCAAGCAGATGTTCAAGCAGTACACAACGCCAACATTGAACGCACATACCCCCTGTCCCTTCATATATATTATTCACAATACGACAATCCTGCCGGTGTAGCTTTGTCCCAAATCTTATTTGGGTTCTGGCAGGGTTTTTTTCTTCTTCTTTTTTATTTTCTTTAAGGGCAGATGCCCTTTCTATTTCCAACCAACCCTCTCTATTTCCCCGGGCTTGGCACTGGCACTGACTTGGATGGCTTGCCAACCTAGTGGCTAGATTATCAAACGTCATCTCATACAAATTATTTCAATATTTGTCAAATCAAAACATACATAGAAAACACGTATATAACTCTAAACACTACAAACAAATATGCTTGCAATTATACTCGCATCACTGGGATAAAACATGGAAAGAAGCATTCACAGAAACACAAAAAAATCATGTTAATACTGATACATAAAAATGACTTATCTGAATACTCCGGTTGACAGGAATTCTCGGATGAGTTGGGGCTTTTCGTGAGCCTGTTGAGCTCCGTCGTCTCTCCTGTGGAAGTCTGCCTCGCATGACACTCCTGTGTCAGAATATCGCTAGATTCTGAAGTCAAATCATTCTGCTCACTGACAGAAAGACGATAATCATAATGTATAACACTTTATGAGAAAAAACGACATTAACTTCTTTGTGTTCTTTGAATAAATAAATAAATAAATAAATATTTTGTTCATGGCGAGTTCCCTCCCATGATGCCGCTTGTTTTTCTGTCCTTCAGTCGTTTTTCTCGCGAACGACTTTAACTAAGTCGAAGTATCACTTTCCTCGAAATACTGACAGAGTAAAGTGTTAAGTTTTCTTGCAGTGAATTCTCATTCCCCGACGTCGCCTAAAAGTTCCGACTTCAATTCCTTCACTTCGGAGAGCAACGTGAATGCATTCGCCTTATCCCTTGCCGGAGGAGGCGCTTACTCGAAAGGTGAGGAGACGAGATATCAATCATTCCCCCTCCCCTTCGCTGGAAGAGTGAATTCAGTAAGCAAATGAAATACCGGTTTTCCTCTCCCTGTCATAAAAAAGATAACCACACTAATCAAATTGGCTAAATTTACTTTTGATAATGGGCGGTTTACCAAGGCCTAAGTTTCAACGCGATGTCTCTCTTTTAATCCTTCTGCTGTTGCTTGTTAATTACGAGCTCTGAAAATCTGAAATATTAGTGCACCTACCCTGCCTCTCTTTCTACTTCTTTTTATTCTTTTGTTGTAACTTTGTCCCATTACTGAGGTCGCTATATAAATTTTATGACTTTTAACCCTCTCTATTTACCCGGGCTTGGGACCGGCACTGAAGTAGGCTGACTTGCCCACTCAGTGGCTAGATTAACTCGGCCTCTCCTTCCCAACACATACATACAACCATTGCACATTAGGCAATATATATCATAGGTCACAGTATATCATGTTATGAATTACATTATACATTACTGTACATCACACATGATACATATATATTTTATTTCTCCCCTCTCCCTTCATATCTCACGCAGTAAACTATTGCTGTACAAGGAGCTAGTTCAACATCTCACGGCTGGTTTTTATAACACAAATATGGACACACTGATACCGTCCATCTCCTGCCGTGTGGCCATTGAGCGTTTCATAAGGCGAGGTCCACGGCGGTGCCCGTCTCGTCTCCGGTTCCGAATGGATGTTGACTTTCTGGTTTATTCTGCCCTCCAGCGTCCATGCTGACATACGGACATGTCACACAAGAGGACATTCAGCGAAAACATAAGTGCAACATTGATTAAAAACAAAACATAGATGCAATAAAAGAAAACATACACAAAACGCAATCATGCAAAACAAACGGATTATGCAGGGCAAGGATATATAACAAAAACAAACCCACTGTCCAAGCATACTCGCTAAACAAACAATGCAGACAAACAACGCAAACTATATGCAGCGAAGGCGGACATCCGGCCTAATCATACAATCAAAGCAAATCAACATACGAAGCAACCAACTACATATTATAGAAATATTTACAAACTGACATACATGGCTAACATACATCCCATCGTAGTTACAAAGTATATATACACTAGGTATTATCCTTGCACAGTTTAACGCCATGTCAAGGACGTATTTGCATGCATACAAAACATTCATAGTAAAAATACATTCATTCAAAAAAAAAAAAAAAATACACACAAATAATATACAAAACAATAAACTTATCTCGATATACGAAGGATTCGGCGTCATCATAGGTCGCTGCAAATCGTCTCATGTAATCTCATATAATATCAGTTTCCCTTCCTTTACCTCTCCTGCAGTAAACTCCTGCTGCAGGAAAGGCTAGTTCGACATCCTGCGGCCTAGAGACACTGATACCGTCCACCTTCTGCCGCGTGGCCTTTGAGCGTTTCATAAGGCGAGGTCCACGGCGGTGCCCGTCTCGTCTCCGGTTCTGAATGGACGTTGACATTGTGGTTTCTTCTACCCTCTAGCGTCCTTGCTGACATGTCACGCGAAAACGAAAACGCAGGTGTAACACTGATATAACATGGAACATTTAGGCAATAAAAAAACATACACAAAACGCAATCATGCAAAACAAATAGATCAAGAATTCGCAATGCAAACAAATGTAACGCGCAAGTATACAAGCAATACAGACAAACAACGCACATGCAATGAAGATAGACATCCGACATAGTCATACAATCAAAGTAAATCAACATATAACGCAAACAACCACATATTGCAAAAATATTTGGAAACTGACATACATGGCTAACATACATGCCTTTGCAACAGACATGCTACCCAAGCATACATGCAATACAATCAGACAAACAAACAACCCTAAGACAAACAGACCTCCTGCTGCGGGGGATGCATGGGGCGCCATCATTCCTAGTGCGACCCCAGGCTGCAGTTTAACGTCATGCCCAGGACAAGCGCGGGCACGGTGGTCCCCTGGAAGGCCCGTCTGCCGCTGGATAAGAACCCCCCCCCCCCCTCTCCCCCTGCCGCTGAAATCACTTAACATACTGTAATTTTGCAGATGCACTTTGCCATCTTTCTTTTTGCACAGTGTTCATCTAGTGACGTGATTTTCCATTTTATATAACTTTTCCATGTAATCTACTTTTGACTTAATATATAATATATCCCGCCAAACGCACAGGTCCTAAAATGTACCTTTTCCATATATATGCAATTTTACATATACGCATTCCGATCCATAACTAGCGATGCTGTATACAAGTGCCTGTAGTAACCTTCTCTTCGTTCCTATTCTTTCCAAATATTTGTCAAGACAATGCACAATCTTCTAATATCCTTGTGTTATCATAGTTATCCGTGATTAAAGTACCAAGATAAACAAACTCCTTAACATTTTCAGTATTCCCGTTATCATTCACCCTTATGAATTTTCTCTAATTGTTTTTTAATACACTATACATATCATACAAATATATCATTTTCCCTTCCCACATCTTCCTTTATTTCTCCTGCAATAAACTCCTGCTGCAGGAGAGATTAGTTCGACATCCCGCGGCCTAGAGACAGAGATATCGTCAACCTTCTGCTGCGTGGCCATTGAGCGTTTCATAGGGCGAGGTCCATGGCGGTACCCGTCTCGTCTCCGGTTCCGAATGGACGTTGACTCTGTGGTTTCTTCTGCCCTCTAGCGTCCTTGCTGACAGACGGACATGTCACACAAGAAGACATTCAGCGAAAAAGCAAGCGCAACACTGATATAACGGAACACGTATGCAATCAAAAAAAGCATTAACAAAACGCAATCATGCAAAGTAAATAGACCATCTATGGCAAGGATATGCAACGTAACCAAACCCCTTATTCAAGAATAAACGCAATACAAACAAAACACGCAAACAAACAAGCAATGCAGAGAAACAACGCAAAAAATACGCAGCGAAGGCAAACATCCGACCCAATCATACAATCAAATCAACATACAACGCAAACAACTACATACTGCGGAAATATTTGCAAACTGACATAGATGGCTAATATATATGCCTGTGCAACAGACATACTACCCAAACATACATACAATACAAACAGACTAACAACCCTAAGACAAATAGACCTCTTGCTGCGGGGGATACACGGCGCGCCATCATTCCTAGTGCGACCCTAGGCTGCAGTTTAACGTCATGCCCAGGACAAGCGCGGGCACGGTGGTCGCCAGGAAGGCCCATCAACACGTGAGAGCGATTAAATGTTCCTCCGAGTCACTGTAGATAAGAAATACACCCGCCCCTTCCCCCTGCCGCTGCTATCACTTAACATACTGCAATGTTCCAGATGCGCTTTCTCCCTAGCATCCTTGGTGGCAGACGGACATGTCACACAAGAGGCTATTTAACGGAAGCGCAATTGCAATTGATGTAACATATGTGCAATAGACAGAGAGCAAGGCGACCCCAGGCTGCATGCCCTGGAGAAGTACCTTTCTCAGGAAGGTAAAAATACCATTATTCTCTCCCCTCTAAATATACAATATAAAAAGGCACGTCTTTCTTAACATATATATGTAAATCGTATATACTATATGCCATATCTAATTTCACATTACAAATCATTTCACCTTCAATATCAAATAAAGATGACCTCTCTTGCCCTTCCCTTCGTTGCCGTGGGTGTAAACCCGCTTATTTCGTGTTTTGAATTATGAAGCTCCTGTATCTTCGTCTTAGAAATGAATCCACCAAAGAAGCGGGTCTCTAGGGATGTCTGACTCACAGCATAAGCACTCATTTGCCCCGAAAAGCATCCACAGAAACTCAGAAACGATGAGGTATTGATAAACTCTCCAGCCTTCTCGGGAATAACTACACAAATCCAGACATATTTAAACATGCATTCGAAATACGCGTACCGACATGGAAATAAAGAACCAAGCACAGTAAAAGCATACCATGCATATGCTTGAAATCATACTTGACACGGGATGTATGTGTCGCTAGCCTCGCTCGGGCGACCCCTGGACACATAACATGGGCATATACAAAATTATGAATGCGATCGCACCGCAATGTTCATGGAAAACGCGAAGCAAGTCAATAGTAAAACACATAATCATGACAAAGAAACACGAAAATACGCTTTACATTAGACACGGTGATGCGTGTGAAATGCATTATTTCGCTAGCCTCGCACAAGTGACCCCAGAGTGCAGTTAGACACACACGCGGGCATGCACACGAAGCATACAATATTTCGTAAAATGCAGTTTTCCGTAAATTATATTTCACAATGTGCAGCACTTTTTGCAAAATGATTGATTTTCCTTTACAAGTTTTCCATTAACGGCACTATATTCCCTAAATACATTTTTTTTTTTTTTTTTCAGTATATGCACAATTTCCTGTTAATTGCGTTATTTTCCACCAGATGCACTAGTTTCCAAAATGAACCATTTTCCACGAATAATATTTCAATAAATACGATATTTCTACAAACTGCACTATTTTTCTACAAACTATATTCCGCCAGGTGCGCTGATTTCCTTCAATTGCAACGTTTTCTCTATTTGTTATATAATGTAAAATATCCCAAACATGAATTTTTTCACTAAATTCCTAATCCACTTTCCTCCAAAACCAAGGGAAGTTAAGGAGGACCAAATCTCTGGAGGTCTCCTTATCCCTGTCCTGGTGCCATGTACTTCGGTAAGGCGATTATGATATGTTCAGGGAGCGTGGCTAGGAAATTTGCCGTAGCGTAATTGGTCCTTTGACGGCGAAAAAGCTCGAGGTCAACGGCGGGCTGCAACAACGGAGTCTGTCCGGCGAGAACTTGTTGCATGTCGCCCTCTGGAAACACGAGATGTCACCCTGGCATTCCCTATGTTACGACATATTTTTGGAGTGTGTGTGTGTGTGTGTGTGTGTGTGTGAGTGTGAGTGTGAGTGTGAGTGTGAGTGTGAGTGTGAGTGTGTGTGTTTGTGTGTTTGGGTGTGTATGTTTGTGTTTGAGTGTGAGTATGTGTGTGTTTGTGTTTCAGTGTGTTTGTGTGTGTATGTGTGTGTTTGTGTGTGAGTGTGTGTTTGTGTGTGAGTGTGTGTTTGTGTGTGTGTATGTTTGTATGTGTGTATTTGTGTTTCAGTGTGTTTGTGTGTGTATGTGTGTGTGTGTGTTTATGTGAGTGTGTTTGTATTTGTATGTGTGTTTGGTTGTGTGTGCATGTTTGTTTGTGTGTGTGTGTTTGTGAGTGAGTATATGAGAATGCTAATGTGTATATGTGCCTGTGTGCGTGTCTATGAATGAACAGTGCGTGTGTGTGTGTGGGGGGGGGGGGGGGGTGCGCGCGCATGTGTGTGTGTGTGTGTGTGTGTGCGTGTGTGTGTGTGTGTGTGTGTGTGTGTGTGTGTGTGTGTGTGTGTGTGTGTGTGTGCGTGAGTGTGAGTGTGAGTGTCCGTGTGCGTGGATTGCAAAAAAATCAAGAATTGGCCCCCAAAAAAACTATTACGCTATGCAAACACTTTGTCGTGCGTTACAGACAGACTTATAACCATGCATGACATAAAAACAAACACAACGGTCATGCAAAACAAACACATATATGCAGTGGAAATAAACAATCATTCATGCAGTGTAAGTACTTATCTGAAAACTCCGGTTGACAGGAATTCTCGGATGAGTTGGGGCTTTTGGTGAGCCTGTTGAGCTCCGTCGTCTCTCCTGTGGAAGTCTGCCTCGCATGTCATTCCTGTGTCAGAAAATCGCTAGATTCTGAAGTCAAATCCTTCTACTCACTCACATAAAGACGATAATCACAATGTATTACACTTTATGAGAAATAACGACATTAACTTACTTGTGCTCTTTGAATAAATAAATCAATCAATCAATTCTTCGTTCATGGCGAATTCCCTCCCGTGATGCCGCTTGTTTTTCTGTCCTTCGGTCGTTTTTCTCGCGAGCGACTTTTACTATGTCGAACTATCACTTTCCTCGAAATACTGACAGAGTAAAGTGTTAAGTTTTCTTGCAGTGAATTCTCATTCCCCGACGTCGCCTAAAAGTTCCGACTTCAATTCCTTCACTTCGGAGAGCAACGTGAATGCATTCGCCTTATCCATTGCCGGAGGAGGCGCTTACTCGAAAGGTGAGGAGACGAGATATCAATCATTCCCCCTCCCCTTCGCTGGAAGAGTGAATTCAGTAAGCAAATGAAATTCCAGTTTTCCTCTCCCTGTCATGAAAAAGATAACCACACTAATCAAATTGGCTAAATTTACTTTTGATAATGGGCGGTTTACCAAGGCCTAAGTTTCAACGCGATGTCTCTCTTTTAATCCTTCTGCTGTTGCTTGTTAATTACGAGCTCTGAAAATCTGAAATATTAGTGCACCTACCCTGCCTCTCTTTCTACTTCTTTTTATTCTTTTGTTGTAACTTTGTCCCATTACTGAGGTCGTTATATAAACTTTATGACTTCCAACCCTCTCTATTTACCCGGGCTTGGGACCGGCACTGAAGTAGGCTGACTTGCCCACTCAGTGGCTAGATTAACTCGGCCTCTCCTTACCAACACATACATACAAACATTGCACATTAGGCAATATATATCATAGGTCACAGTATATCATGTTATGAATTACATTATACATTACTGTACATCACACATGATACATATATATTTTATTTCTCCCCTCTCCCTTCATATCTCACGCAGTAAACTATTGCTGTACAAGGAGCTAGTTCAACATCTCACGGCTGTTTTTTATAACACAAATATGGACACACTGATACCGTCCATCTCCTGCCGCGTGGCCATTGAGCGTTTCATAAGGCGAGGTCCACGGCGGTGCCCGTCTCGTCTCCGGTTCCGAATGGACGTTGACTTTCTGGTTTATTCTGCCCTCCAGCGTCCTTGCTGACAGAAGGACATGTCACACAAGAGGACATTCAGCGAAAACACAAGTGCAACATTGATTAAAAACGGAACATATATGCAATAAAAGAAAGCATAAACAAAACGCAATCATGCAAAGCAAACGGATCATGCAGTGCAAGGATATATAACGCAAACAAACCCACTGTCCAAGCATACTCGCTAAACAAACAATGCAGGCAAACAACGCAAAATATATGCAGCGAAGGCAGACATCCGGCCTAATCATACAATCAAAGCAAATCAACATACTAGCAATGCACAATCTTCTTCTAATATCTCTTGTGTCATCATAAGTAACCATAATTAAAGCACCGAGGTAAACAAACTCCTTAACATTTTTAATATTCTCGTCATCATTCACCGTTATGATTTCTCTCAAATTGTTTTAATACACTATACATATCATTTCCCCTTCCCACATCTTCCTTTATTTCTCCTGCAGTGAATTCCTGCTGCAGGAGAGGCTAGTTCGACATCCCGCGGGCTAGAGACACTGATACCGTCCACCTTCTGCCGTGTGGCCATTGAGCGTTTCATAAGGCGAGGTCCACGGCGGTGCCCGTCTTGTCTCCGGTTCCGAATGGACGTTGACTCTTCCACATACATACTATTTTCCAAAAGCACTATTTTTACTATTTTTTCATAACCATTATTATTAATATAAACTATTTCCAATAATTACACTTGTTTTCACATGCACTATTTTCCATTGACACTATTTACCACAAGCACTATTATCCATTAACATTTTCTATACGCATTATTTTCCATTAACACAGTTTTCCATAAGCACTATTTTCTTTTAACGTTTCCATAAACACTTTCTTCAATCAACACTATTTTTCATATGCACAATTTTCCATTAACAATATTTCCCATAAGCACTATTTTCCATGAACACTATTTACTATAAGTACTATTTTCCATTAACACCATCTTCCATGAGAACTTTTTCCATTAACATTATATTCCATAAACATCATTTTCTACTAACACTATTTTCCAAATGAACAATTTTCCAATAACACTATTTCCTTTAGCACTTAATTCCATTAATACTATTTTATATTAACACTATTTTCTATAAGTGCTTTTTTCCATATGCACAATTTCCCATTAACAATATTTTCCTTTAGCACTATATTCAATAAGCACTATTACTCATTACCACTATTTCCCAATAACACTATTTTTTCCACTAATACTATTTTCCATTAACACCATTTTCACAAGCTCTATTTCCTATTAACACTATTTTCCATAAGCCAAATTTCCCATTAACACTAATTTCCATAAGTTCTAAATTCCATTAACACTATTTTTTCCAATAGCGCTGATTTCCATTGACACTATTTTCCATTACCCCTTATCTCAATAAGCACTTTTTTCCATTAATGCTTTTTCATAACCACTTTATTCCATAAGCAATATTTTCCATTATCACAATTCTCCATAAGAACTCTTCGAGTAAAACTAATTTCTATAATTAATATTTTCCATTACCACCATTTTCCATATACACTATTAGCACTATTTTCCGTAAGCACAATTTTCCATTAAACTCATTTTCTATTAACCTTTTTTTTCATATGCACTATTTTTATATTAACACTATTTCCAATAATCAATATTTATACACTATTAACACTATTTTTCATAAGCAATATTTTCCATTAACACTATTTTCCATAAGCACTATTTTCCATTAACACAAATTTCCATAAGCACTATTTTCCATTAATACTATTTTCCTTAAGCACTATTTTCCATTAACACTATTTTCCATAAGCACTATTTTTCATTAACACTATTTTCCATAAGCACTATTTTCCATTAACACTATTTTCCATAAGCACTATTTTCCATTAACACTATTTTCCATAAGCACTATTTTTCATTAACACTATTTTCCATAAGCACTATTTTCCATTAACACTATTTTCCATAAGCACTATTTTCCATTAGCACTATTTTCCATAAGCACTATTTGCCATTAACACTATTTTCCATTAACACTATTTTCCATTAACACTATTTTCCATAAGCACTATTTTCCATTAACACTATTTTCCATTAACACTATTTTCCATTAACACTATTTTCCATAAGCACTATTTTCCATAAACACTATTTTCCATTAACACTATTTTAGATTAACACTATTTTCCATAAGCACTATTTTCCATTAACACTATTTTCTATTAGCACTATTTTTAATTAAGACTATTTTCCATAAGCACTATTTTCCGTTAAGACTATTTTCCATAAGCATTATTTTCCATTAACACTATTTTCCATAAGCACTATTTTCCATGAGCACTATTTTCCATTAACACTATTTTCCATTAACACTATTTTCCATTAACACTAGTTTCCATTAACACAATTTTCCATTAACACTTTTTTCTATTAACACTATTTTCCATTAACACTATTTTCCATTAACACTATTTTCCATTAACACTATTTTCCATTAACACTATTTTCTATTAACACTATTTTCCATTAACACTATTTTCCATTAACACTATTTTCCATTAACACTATTTTCCATTAAAACTATTTTCCATTAAAACTATTTTCCATTGACACTATTTTTCATTAACACTATTTTCCATTAACACTATTTTCCATTAACACTATTTTCCATTAACACTATTTTTCATTAACACTATTTTCCATAAGCGCTATTTTCCATTAACACTATTTTCCATTAACACTATTTCCATTAACACTATTTTCCATTAACACTATTTTCCATTAACACTATTTTCTATAAGCACTATTTACCATTAACACTATTTTCCATTAACACTATTTTCCATTAACACTATTTTCCATTAACACAATTTTCCATTAACACTATTTTCCATTAACACTATTTTCTATTAACACTATTTTCCATTAACACTATTTTCCATTAACACTTTTTTCTATAAGCACTATTTCCATTAACACTATTTTCCATTAACACTATTTTCCATTAAAACTATTTTTCATTAACACTATGTTCCATTAACACTATTTTCCATTAACACTATTTTCCATTAACACTATTTTTCATTAACACTATTTTCCATAAGCGCTATTTTCCATTAACACTATTTTCCATTAACACTATTTTCTATAAGCACTATTTTCATTAACACTATTTTCCATTAACACTATTTTCCATAAGCACTATTTTCCATTAACACTATTTTCCATTAACACTATTTTCCATTAACACTATTTTCCATAAGCACTATTTTCCATTAACACTATTTTCCATTAACACTATTTTCCATTAACACTATTTTCCATTAACACTATTTTCCATTAACACTATTTTCCATTAACACTATTTTCCATTAACACTATTTTCCATTAACACTATTTTCCATTAACACTATTTTCCATTAACACTATTTTCCATTAACACTATTTTCCATTAACACTATTTTCCATTAACACTATTTTCCATTAACACTATTTTCCATTAACACTATTTTCCATTAACACTATTTTCCATTAACACTATTTTCCATTAACACTATTTTCCATTAACACTATTTTCTATAAGCACTATTTTCCATTAACACTATTTTCCATTAACACTATTTTCTATAAGCACTATTTTCCATTAACACTATTTTCCATTAACACTATTTTCCATTAACACTATTTTTCATTAACACTATTTTCCATAAGCACTATTTTCCATTAACACTATTTTCCATTAACACTATTTCAATTAACACTATTTTCCATTAACACTATTTTCCATTAACACTATTTTCCATTAACACTATTTTCTATAAGCACTATTTCCATTAACACTATTTTCCATTAACACTATTTTCCATTAACACTATTTTCCATTAACACTATTTTCCATTAACACTATTTTCCATTAACACTATTTTCCATTAACACTATTTTCCATTAACACTATTTTCCATTAACACTATTTTCCATTAACACTATTTTCCATTAACACTATTTTCCATTAACACTATTTTCCATTAACACTATTTTCCATTAACACTATTTTCCATTAACACTATTTTCCATTAACACTATTTTCCATTAACACTATTTTCCATTAACACTATTTTCCATTAACACTATTTTCCATTAACACTATTTTCCATTAACACTATTTTCCATTAACACTATTTTCCATTAACACTATTTTCCATTAACACTATTTTCCATTAACACTATTTTCCATTAACACTATTTTCCATTAACACTATTTTCCATTAACACTATTTTCATTAACACTATTTTCCATTAACACTATTTTCCATTAACACTATTTTCCATTAACACTATTTTCCATTAACACTATTTCCATTAACACTATTTCCATTAACACTATTTTCCATTAACACTATTTTCCATTAACACTATTTTCCATTAACACTATTTTCCATAAGCACTATTTTCCATAAACACTATTTTCTATTAACACTATTTTACATTAACACTATTTTCCATAAGCACTATTTTCCATTAACACTATTTTCTATTAGCACTATTTTTAATTAAGACTATTTTCTATAAGCACTATTTCCATTAACACTATTTTCGATTAACACTATTTTCCATTAACACTATTTTCCATTAACACTATTTTCCATTAACACTATTTTTCATTAACACTATTTTCCATAAGCACTATTTTCCATTAACACTATTTTTCATTAACACTATTTTCCATTAACACTATTTTCCATTAACACTATTTTCCATAAGCACTATTTTCCATTAACACTATTTTCTATTAGCACTATTTTCCATTAACACTATTTTCCATTAACACTATTTTCCATGAGCACTATCTTCCATTAACACTTTTTTCCATTAACACTATTTTCCATTATCACTATTTTCCATTAACAATATTTTCCATTAACACTATTTTCCATTAACACTATTTACCATTAACACTATTTTCCATTAACACTATTTTTCATTAACACTATTTTCTATAAGCACTATTTCCATTAACACTATTTTTCATTAACACTATTTACCATTAACACTATTTTCCATTAACACTATTTTCCATAAGCACTATTTTCCCTTAACACTATTTTCCATTAACACTATTTTCCATAAGCACTATTTTCTATAAGCATTATTTTCCATATGCACACTAACACTATTTTCCATTAACACTATTTCCCATAAACTATTTTCCATTAACACTATTTTCCATTATCATTATTTTCCATATGCACAATTTTCCATTAACACTATTTTTCACAACCACTATTTTACATTAACACTATTTTCCATAAGCGATATTTCCATTACACTATTTTCCATTAACACTATTTTCTTTAAGCACTATTTTCCATTTACACTATTTTTCATAAGCACAATTTTATGTTATCACTATTTTCTTTAAGCACAATTTTTCCTTTAAAACTATTTTCTATAAGCACTATTTCCATCAACACTATTTTCCATAAGCACCATTTTCCATTAACACTGTTTTCGATTAACACTATTTTCCTTCAGCACTATTTTCCATTAACACTATTTTCTATAAGCAATATTTTCCATTTACACTATTTTTCATAAGCACAATTTTTCCCTTAACAGTATTTTCCATAAGCACTATTTCCACTATTTTCCATAAGTACCATTTTCCATTAACACTGTTTTCGATTAACACTATTTTCCTTCAGAACTTTTTTCCATTAACACTATTTTCGATTAACACTATTTCCTATACGCACTATTTTCTATACGCACTATTTTCCGTAAACACTATTTTCCATAAACACGATTTTCCATTGACACTATTTTCCATGAGCACTTTTTCGGTTAAAACTTTTCCTCCATAAGCACTGTTTTTTTCCCCATTAACATATTTTTCGATAAGCACTACTTTCCATAAGAACTATTTTCCATAAGCACTGTTTTCTGTAAGCATTTTTTTCATAAGCGCGATTTTCCACTAACACGTCTCCGGTTCCGAATGGACATTGACTTTGTGCTTTCTTCTGCCCTCTAGCGTCCTTGCTGACAGACGGACATGTCACATAAGAGAAATTCACTGATATAAAACAGAACATATGCAATAAAAAAATACACAAAACGCAATCATGCAAAGCAAAGACCATTTAGTGCAAGGATAGACAATGCAAACAAACAAACAACGCAAACACGCCATACAAACAAACACAAAACACAAAAATACAAGCAATGCAGACAATCAACGCAAAATATATGCAACGAAGGCAGACATCCGACCCAATCATACAATCAAATTAAATCAACATACAACGCAAACAACCGCATATTGCAAATATATTTCCAAAATGAAATATATGGCTAACATACATGCCTGACCAACACACATATTACCCAAACATACATGCAATACAAACAAACAAACAACCTTAAGACAAATAAACCTCACGATGCGGGGGATACACGGGGTGCCATCATTGCAAGTGCGACCCCAGGCTGCAGTTTAACGTCATGCCCAGGACAAGCGCGGGCACGGTAGCCAGGAAGGTCCATTAGCCCGTGAAAGCGATCACTTAACATTTTCCAGATACGCTTTCCCATCTTTCTTTTTGGACAGTGCTCATGTAATGACGTCATTTTCCATATTATACTCTTTTTTCCATGTAAACTACTTTTCACTTAATAATTTACACACACTAGGTGCTATCTTACACAGTTTAACGTCATGTCAAAGACGCACTTGTATACAAACAAAACATTCATAAAACAAATACATTTATACGAAAAAAAAAAAAAAATACATAGACAGATATAGAAAACAATCAACTTATCTCGATCTCGGTCTCCTGAATTCTCGATCGCATGGCCGCCTTTCGGTTGACCCCGACGGCGCTTAGTGCAATTCCGCCTCGAAGCCCATGCCTCTTTCCACAATGGGGTCTCTCCTAATTCTGTAAACAAAAAAGATATCACTTTTAATCTCCATAAAGATAATCATACTAATCAGTTTAGAAAAAAA
>NC_061837.1:38041408-38043908 GCF_019202785.1 Penaeus chinensis
TATGAAAGCTTTAGCCTGATTTCGTCGCGCGCGGCCACGACACCCACTGCGGTCGGTTGCAATAGCCAAATCGTAAATAATTTGTATTAATAATGCATGTATTATTATCCTATTAAAAGTATGCATTTTTATTACATTAATTGGCTTATTACTTGAAATGTACTTCGTGCAATAACTATGTAGATTTCGCCGGTTCTCGTTAAACGTTACTTAAATTTTACTAACCTTATATCGTCCCGTCTCCGTTATTAAGCTTTACAATAACACGTCCTCGGCGTAGCAATATTTCCAGTTATACGTGTATTTCCAGTTATACGTGTATTTCGCAATTTGTAAACATTTCTGCCGGCTTCTATATTTTTTTTTTTTTTTTCACACCTACACTTCCTTGGCCACCGGACAGATACACACTGAACGTTTTCAATGGGCGAGGGCAGGGCTTTCCGAAAAACTGTTTTTGATTGGTCAGAAAACTCTGACGTCATTGCCTGAAGTTTTCATTGGCTAGAATTTCTCAGTCTGTAACACCGCATAATCGCTAAGTTGTCAATAATTGGTCGTTATACATGGTGTCCTTGTTTATCTGTTTCACACATTATTAATTTATTATCGCTATTTCAGAAGAAATTTGTCTTTAGGTGCGCGAAAAAATGGTATTTGTTTTGTATTACGTTTTTGTTTGGACTATATGCATACAAGCAATCAGGTAAGCGTGAACTCTTACCGGATTTCACTCGCTCTCTGAAGATGAAAGGTCTAGAGGGACTGGGGCAGGCGAGTCGATCTTTCTCTCTTTTCCGCCTTGCGGCGGATACAGCTCTGCCGCTTGTAGAAAGAAGGAATGGATCAGAGATGTTTGATTTGATTTTATAAATAAATAGCGGGCCAGGTATTGGTTGATGTAAGCGGCCCTAATACCTGGCCGCTTGACCCATTCCTTTAGGTCCCTCCATAACCTTTCTACGTTTTGTGTGTGTATTTGTGGGTCGTCTGGGTCTACAAAATTCTCAGAATGATTAATACTCAGATGTTTGTAACCATGATGTTGTAGGTTCCGGTAAGCAGCCCATCCATCACTGTATATCACACTGTCTGGTTTGATATATTTCTTAATAAGGGGTATGAGCGTGTCTGCACTGCGGTCAGTGCCAACTAATGGCACAACGAATTTCTTTTTACTTACACGCTCAATACCCCCAAAGACCCACACCTGGCTCAACTGTCTGCCCCTATTATACTTACGGCGCACGAGCAGCGTCTCGTCGATCTCAACTATTACACCAGCACCTCCTATTGAATTTTGATTTTGTAACCAATATTCGGTTACTTCAGAACAAAAACTCCTCCAATCTACGCTAGTTGGCTTAGAAATGCCAATACATTTAATAATTTGTGCGTGATCCCAATGTTTTTGTAGCCAATGATTCACAAATAAAATTACTTTAAAAGGTTCGAGATGTGTCCCCTGCAGAAACGTGCCATTGTAATCGCTGGTCGAGAAAACGCAACTTTTACGCCGTTTTGTCTTTGCTATTTTTTTCCATCTGCCACAATACCACATATGTCGATCTTCACGATATTTGCAAGGTAAATCGCAATGCGGGCAACTTACCGCTCTTGGCAAAACACCGTGTGCCCTCAGGAACTCTATAGCGTTATCATTTTTTTCAAAATAATCAGATATAACTCTATAATAATGTGGGTCACAACCTACACACCTGAGATCCATTTTGAGCAGAGATTGGTATATTTGCTCTCCTTGCCCACTATACATACGTGTGGCGCAAATGATGGCATGTGATTGGTTTATAGCATTTCCTGTAATGCTATTGGCTCTCGTGACAAATGTCACGCGCATGTGGTATATAATAAAAGTTTCAAAAGGTTTCGTGCGCTGTTCATGCGGTAACGTTGTTGATTTTGAAAATCGCGCGCAATTCTTCAGTTCCCTCTTGCCCGTAATATGGACCAGACACATCGATTTGCGCAGAGTAAGAAATGTCATAATTACTGTAAATACTCGATTTTATGATGGTATTACTCGTGTATTGTCAGACATTATAATGTAGAAAGAAAATAACCTTCATGTAAGTTTATGCGGAATTTTTCTAGTTACGAAATGAAAGTATTACAATAAATGAACCAAAATAAAACGGTATCATTGTTTTGTTTACATAAAGTAGGAAAGGATATCGGATGGCGATTTTTAAAATATTGAGATAGTTTTTCATTTGGGGCTCTGTGACACTTGCGTGTCCAATAACTTCGTTATTTCTGATTTGCGACGGAAGTTCATAGAAGATAAGTTTCTTAGATTTATTTGCTCTATCACATGCATATATTTTTTTCCGGTTTAAAGACGGCTAGTCAGAACTTTACTTATACCTAATCATCATCACCATTATTATTATCAATATTGTTACTAATATTATAGTTATGGTGACTATAACTATAATCATGTTTATTTTGACTTTTTCATCATAACTATCCTCATTATCAG
>NC_061837.1:38076408-38081408 GCF_019202785.1 Penaeus chinensis
CCTTCTCTCTCGCTGTCTCTGTCTGCCTGTCTGTCTGTCTCTGTCTCTCTCTCTCTCTTTCTACAAATACACACATACACATCCATATATGTACAAATATATATTTACACACACACACACACACACACACACACACACACACACACATATATATATATATATTGTAGGTTCTTTCTTCCTTGAATGATAGATCAGCTCGTTTCAGTCTCATTCTAGGTTTTCTCGATCCTATATGCATCAATTATTTAGCAATATTCAGGGTAAGAAATATACACAAATAAAAATAACACCATATATTCAAAATAAATAGTATTACACACAAAAATATATCGATTCTTATTTTAGTTTTGTTCGTCGTCTTATTTTATGTTGTGACGCTTCAGGAAGAAAAGTTTACCACTTCCTCTTCACTTGTTACGCGAACTTATTTTCTTCTTTCAGCCTCCAGCATAAGTCATGGATTTTGTGCAAAGAAAAAGGCTGGAAAGAGATTGCAGACATGAGTTATGTATAACACAGTCCTATTCGCACTTCACACATTGTAAATATGGCCTTGTTATTAACTCACGAGTATACAGGAGAGCACCGTGTCCTATGCCAGGTATTGGAGGAAAGACACGCCCCCTTTACTTGCCCAAGCACAACAGCTCGGGAAAATACCTCAGGGCATTCGTATAAAGAAAAGGGAGATACTTACAATTTTCTTTCTAAAGCCTTACACATATATACAGAAACAAAAATCATTCTTTATAACCTTTATATATCTTTTATAAAGTACAAACGAAAAAGGGGATTTTATATACTTGTACCAATCCACGGACAATGCCCCCCAATGAAGTTCAAAATCTCAAGATTTTAACTCCATGATTGGTCAACTATTCAGGTACAGGGCAACGACTAAGAATGTCAGCTCCGACATTTTCGCTGCCTTTTATATACTCTACAGTAAATGAGTAACACTGTAGTGCCAAAGCCCAGCGCATTAATCTACCATTAGTGTTTTTCATATTTTTAAGATAAACAAGAGGTTGTTGGTCTGTCTGCAAGATAAAGTCTCTTCCATACAAATAGACTTTAAACTTTTGAATTGCCCAAACTATGGCAAGACATTCCTTTTCAATGGCAGCATATTTTGCTTCTCTATCTAGTAATTTCCTACTAGCGTAACAGATAGGCATGTTAATTTCATTCATATTCTGTAATAACACCGCTCCGAGACCAATATCAGAAGCATCAGTACGAACATAAAAAGTCTTAGAATCATCTGGTAAACAAAGCACTGGTTTACTTACTAAAGACAGCTTTAGTTTGTTGAAGCATTTTGCTTTCTCCTCACTCCACTGTAATCTATTACTACTATTTTTCTTGAGGAGATCATGCAAAGGAGCTGCTATACTTGCGAAATTAGGAACAAATTTGCGGTAATAACCTATAGTTCCGATGAAAGACCTTAATTGCTTCTTGTTTACAGGCAAAGGCATTGCCAAGATGGCATTGATTTTAGACTCAAGAGGACTAATACAGTTATCTCCTAACAAAACTCCCAAATATTTAATTTTTGAAAAACCAAAGAAACACTTACTAAGGCTTGCAGTTAAACCATGCTTACGTAGACGCAGCAAAAGATCTTTCACGTCCTGTAGGTGTTCAGACCAATCATTATTATGGATTACAATGTTATCAAAATAACAGTCAGTATTTTTCAATTCAGAAACCACTTTCCTCATAAGTCTTATGAAGGTTGCACAAGCAGACTTTAATCCGAAAGGCATAACTCGGAATTGCATGAGACCCCTATAAGTAGCAAACGCAGTATACATCTTTGAGTCTTTCGATAAGGGTATCTGCCAATATCCTCTGCAAAGATCTACTTCAGTGAAATAAATATCGTTCACAAATTTTCCAAGAGCCTCTTCTGTATTAGGCATGGGCTCTGCATCTAAGTCAGTCACGTCATTTAGGGCTCTAAAATCAATGCAAATTCTCCACGACCCATCACTTTTCTTCACCATCACGACAGGAGAAGAAAATGCAGATGTTGAAGGTTCAATAATGTTCATGACTAACATCTTGTCAATCTCAGTGTTGAAATCATTAACTAGGCTGTTAGGGATGGGATATGGTTTCTTATGCACAGGTTTACTAGAGTTTATATTAATAACATGTTTTATTGTATTTGTTAGACCTGGTTTGACAGTCAGTACATCAGTAAATTTACTCAAAATCCCTTTCAATTCGCCAATTTGAATTTTAGTTAGTTCATTACCAAAATTGATGTTACTAATACCTTCTGTGTCAAAATAAACTGGTTCACAGTTATCACCCACTTGGTTCTCTTCTTCAACTATGCATACCTGAGCAATTTCACTCTCGCTTTTGTAGCTGTCACGGCGGAAGTACCTTTTTAGCATGTTGATGTGAAATAGTTTCTTTACACCACGTACTCTAATAACGTAATCTACGCCATTATCTTTGCATTGC
This sequence comes from Penaeus chinensis, assembly GCF_019202785.1. Classification (NCBI taxonomy): domain Eukaryota; kingdom Metazoa; phylum Arthropoda; class Malacostraca; order Decapoda; family Penaeidae; genus Penaeus; species Penaeus chinensis. The sequence continues at coordinate 38,078,890 of NC_061837.1, forward strand.
ACAACGGGGTAAGGACCAAGCCATTGCATAATTAATTTATTACTACTGGAGGGTAATAAGACTAGTACTTCTTCACCTGTGTTTAACTTACGGTGTTTAGCTTTAAGATCGTAATAGCTCTTATAATTACGACTACTAATCTCCGCTTGGGCAGCTGCTAGTTTCGCAGTCTCCTCAAGACGCGAGCGTAAATCTAAAACATACTGATAGGTAGTTTTTACGTCACTATCGATGTCATCTTTTGTCCATAGCTCGTGTAAAATTGTTAAAGGTCCACGAATCTGACGTCCGTACAATAATTCAAATGGGGAGAACTTAAGACTGTCGTTCGGAATTTCTCTGTAGGCAAATAGGGCAGCAGGTATATAGCGATCCCAATCTTTCGGGTGATCTACGCAAAGCTTCTTTATCATTGACTTTAATACACCGTTCAGTCTTTCTACAGCACCATTACATGAAGCATGATAGGGGCTGGTATATAAAGCTTTAACGGATAACATTCTGTGAATTTCGCTCATGAGATCAGATTTGAATTGTGAACCACGGTCAGATAAGATCTCTCTCGGGACACCAACTCTCGAGAATATTTCTACCAAGCTTTCCGCAACGGTTACTGTATCAATGTTTTTCAGAGGTACAGCTTCGGGATATCGTGTAGCGTAGTCTATTAAAGTAAGCACATATTTGTTTCCTCTCTCTGAGCAAGGTGAAAAAGGTCCGACTAGATCTATGGCAACACATGAAAAGGGTTCGGAAATTATGGGGAGATTCTTCATAGGTACTTTACGTACAGTTCCCTTGGCTGAAAATTTCTGACATATTGGGCATGATCTGCAATATCTCTTAATGTGAGCGCCAGCACCGGGCCAAAAGAATTTAGAAAATACTTTAAAACTCGTCTTCCGATGAGAGAAATGTCCGGCAGTCAGTGAATCATGAGCCAGATTTAGGACGTGAATCCTGTACTTATCTGGAATAACAAGCTGCTTACTTCCAATTTCGTAATCATATTTGCTCTCAAGACATACCCTGTAAATAAGTCCGCCTATTATTTCAAATTTTACTGCGCGCGATTTTACTTTCACACGTTTTCCGCTTTTGACGTTTTCCCTGATAGATTGAAGAGTTGGACAATTTAGCTGTTCCTCCCTTATTTGATCTTTATTTATATTTAGGTCTAGGAATTCTGAACAAGCTAATGAGGTAATCTTAGCCACTTTTGATATAGATGAACGAGTCTGGACACTCATAGCAATGACGTCAGGAGACTCATTAACATCCTTTTTATCCGCGATTTTGTAGTCATTACCCACAGAAACATCGCCTACCTTTGTAAGAGCTTGTGAAGCATCATCGCCTACGTCTTTGCTCTGTTCGTGCTCGAGCGAGGTAGTGGCGCACTTACTAGGCAATTTTACGCCAGGAACTAGTCCGATAAGCACGTCTGCAAATTTAAGGGGAGCTGCAATAGCACTAATCCACCCCGAAAAAAATTTACTTTGAATAAAACATCTGACCTTAGGGAAGGAATTTGGAACCCCAAGATAATCATAAACCTTAACCATAGGCCCCAATCTAAATCTTGCAGGCACTAATTTGTCATTAACAATTACAGTCGAACATCCCGTGTCAAACATAACCTCCGCTGGTTTTTCAAACAACTTGCCTTCAGCATCAATTATACTGTTTTGTGGTTTCATCTCAGACTGAAAAACAAAATTAACTTTACCCTCTGTCTTTTGCTTAAAGTTTCTAGGGTTACTAGGGCAGTTCGGACGGATATGACCAGGCTTCCCACATCCATGGCATTTAATGTCATCAGAATTAGGTGAACTCTGTTTTTGCACCGGCCTTGACAGTTTGCTTCCGCGATATGCGTGAGCACTACGATATCTATCTGCTGCTTCCGCCATCTCCGTTGCGCTTTCACACCCTCTTTCCTTTAAGAACACGCGTAAATCAGAACTACAATTTGTCAGTAACTGTTCCCGGATAAGGAAATCAAATAGACGAGCGTAATCTTTCTCAACATTACTCATGGACAGCCACCGATCGAGATACTGCTCCATCTTAACCACTAACTGTACATATGATTCATTTTCTTTACATTTACTCTCTCTGAATTTTCTTCTATAAGAATCTGCATCAACAGCAAATGCTCTAAGCAGGGCTTCCTTTAAACGTTCATAATTTCGGAGGGTTTCATCTGGTAAAGAAATATACACCTTAAGTGCTTGACCACGTAATGATGTACCTAGATATACGTGGTAGTCCTCATGCTTCCACCCATGCAGTTCTGCTAAACGTTCGAACCGCTGTAGATAACTATCTAAATCATCTTGACCGTGAAAGCATAAACTACTTTCAATTAGGCACCCACGACTTCGATGTACGATCGACAGTCGATCACCAAGTCACGTGAAACCAGCGCGCGCGTAACAGTACAAGCACTGGCTGGCTTATTTAGCATGACTACGCTTCTGAAGTGAAATACAACTTCAATACCCCGCTATTGTAGA
>NC_061837.1:38093908-38096408 GCF_019202785.1 Penaeus chinensis
GATAAGTGACTAATAGTCTGAAATTACTCAAAATTAAATTCTCATTAGAACAAGAGAAACAAAATATTTGTATTTTGACTTTATACAGTAATAAATGTTATAACATTATTTAATGTTAAATAAGTGAAGGTTGAGAACAAATTAGAAATCGTGAGACACTTGAAAGATAATAATTATCCTTTGTTAAGAATGTTAAAGATTTGAACTTAACCTGAGTAGTTTACAATTAAGTTTGCTCTTTACCCTTTTTGATTAATCCCCTTGTTGAGTAAAGGTAACTCTTCATTAAGAGAGATTTAGTTGAGCAAGGCACTTAACAATAGATGTATAAATATATAAATATCTATATTCATACACACACACACACACACACACACACACACACACACACATATATATATATATATATATATATATAAATATATATATATATATATATATATATATATATATATATATATATATATATACGTATATCCATATAGATGTAAGGCCTTTTTTGTAGTATATATACATATGTGTGTATATAAATACGTAAATGCATATAAACCTGTGTGTGTATATGTATGTATGTGTATATATATATATATATATATATATATATATATATATACATATCTCTCTCTCTCTCTCTCTCTCTCTCTCTCTATATATATATATATATATATATATATATATATATACATGTTTGTGTATGTGTGTGTGTATTCGAGTACGCGGTTAATTTCCTGTATCTGTGAATTCGTGTGTTCCATCAAAGTTCCCTCCTGCTGACACTCAGACTTCGCCTCATCAGCCTCGCAAATCAACAAACAGACCAATTCGTCGTTGATTACGCCCTGAATCGTCCGATGCATCAGACGTTTTAGCTAATTACTTGCTAATTGAGGTAAGTTCAGCGACCTATTCCAAGAAACTTAAACCTCAAGATGGTTCTCCAATGGCGTTTAACTCGATTCTTGTGTTTGATCTGTCATTCTGTTAATCCATATGCAGATTGTGTAGACTTGACCTTCGTGTATATTTATTAAAGTATAAATGGATCTCTCTCTTCTTTTCTTTCTCTTTCTCCCCCCCCCCCCCCGCCCCCCACAAACATACTCATACACACACACGTCGATTATCTGGATATAACTGTGTATATGTATAAATAAATAATAACACTCATATCACATTTCAATTAAACGAAACGGTGTTTGTGAAATCAATTAACAATTGCCATTTGTGCAGCAGTTGGATGGAACAAAATTATTTGGCTTTCTATAATCCGCAAAAGACCAATTGCTGTTTTTACTTTGATATGATGAAGTAATTAATTAACCAGAACGTTTTCATACCGCAAAAATGAAATTAATATTGGCCAGCATTTTTTGTAACAATTGTGATAATAATGACGATAAATATGAAGATGACGAAGATGATGATTTTCAACAGATTTTTGGATTTATTTTAGGTAGTGCATCGCCGGTCTCCCTTTGGGCACTGTCTTCGTTTTTTTTCTACACGTTTTCTATAATTTACTTTCTCTCGTCTCCTCCAGTTCACACTCTTGTCTATGGGGCTTCCAGTTTCAGGAAAGGTGAAATTGGCGACTCACCGAGGACTTTGTGGTACTCTGATTAGTCGATTTTTTTGTTCCAGGCAGGTGGTACTTGATATTTGTTGATATATATGTATATATATATATATATATATATATATATACATACACAATATATGAATGTGTGTGTATATACACATACATGCAAAAATACATATATATGTGTGTGTTTGTGTTTGTGTGTGTGTGTGTGTGTGTGTTTGTGTTTGTGTTTGTGTTTGTGTTTGTGTTTGTGTTGTGTGTGTGTGTGTGTGTGTGTGTGTGTGTGTGTGTGTGTGTGTGTGTGTGCATATATTATATATATTTATATATATATATAAACATGCATATATATATATGTATATATATTATATATATGTATGTATGTATGTATGTAGTATGTATGTATATGTATATACTGTATATAATTATATTCATATACACATTTACATACATCTTTCTTATTATAGATATAGATATATTTTTATCCAGGCATCACATTCCTTTATAACCTTTCTTGTCTTCCCACTGACAATTCTACCAGCCCTGGATATAAGCACGTATTAAGAGTATCACGATAATAGAGGTAACAAAGTATCTCTTTATAATAGATGTAATTTATTGTTTATTCATATATATATATATATATATTTTTTTTAATACTACCGGTATGATATATGAGCAGCAAATTTCAATCTATGCTCTGAATCATTACGGAGCATCTGAGGGGCCATTGGAAAAGCCCTTTGTTAGCTGGGCCGAAGGAGGACCCGAGTTATGCAGGGCAAGCCTTTGAGTTCACGTTTGCCAAGGTTATTACGTGAGCGCATCACGTTTACAGTATATACAATGGCTTTTCAATAGGACAAGATACACATCACTTTTGCATGGTTTTCTTCGATTTGACACAGCCCATTCTAC
>NC_061837.1:38101408-38108908 GCF_019202785.1 Penaeus chinensis
CCTTTAAAGTCAATGGGTTCACTAGCTGTGAAAAAGGGAAGTACTGCTTATCCAGTCACTATTTTGAGGGATACGGCATCCGCTCAAAGTTTGGTTTTACAGTCAGTATTACAGGAGACTGTTTTGATAAGTGGGATAGGTGGTGTTGTTAGTATTCCCATAGCTAAGTTATATTTGTCCTCCCCGTGGTCCACGCAGGAAGTTATATTTGTCCTCCCCATGGTCTACTCAGGAAGTTATATGTGTATGTACACACACACACACACACACACACACACACACACACACACACACACACACACACACACACACACACACACACACACACACACACACACACATACATACACGAGTGCATTGTCTAGAGCTCTGTGACAGTTGAATATAGAAATATTGGTAACCCTGGTCTAAACTGTAATGGTGTTCCGAATGGTTTGGGGGTATTGATGATAAGTCTTCAATAGATGTTTTCGTAGTTATTGATTATTATGTTGTTAGTACATTCATGATAGATATATCGGTTAATGTTTGTTAGGTTAGGTTAAAATGGTTATTTGTAATATATGCAGGTGCTTTTGCAGTATTCAGTTATTATCTAAAACAATTACATTTCGCAGACACCCTTTGTCTTTTAAACGAGTTTAATACGTTTCAATATCAGACTAATATCAGTCAGTCTGTCTAAATAATTCAATTTGGAGATCAAGTCTTTAGGGAAGAGACAAATAAGAGTCTTTCTGGTTGTAATTCAAGTACTTGAAGGATGCAGGTCTCATGTCAGTAACAAGGGCAGGTCAGGCACCAACGCGATTTTCTGTCTGCATGGCCACCTGTCATATCTTCATATCTAATGCATTCACTTATTCTCTTTCCTTTATTTTCTCTCATCTTCCTTTCATTTGCCCCTCTCTCTCTCTCTCTCTCTCTCTCTCTCTCTCTCTCTCTCTCTCTCTCTCTCTCTCTCTCTCTCTCTCTCTCTCTCTCCCTCTCTCTCTCCCCTCTCTCTCCCTCTCTCTCTCTCTCTCCCTCTCTCTCCCTCTCTCTTTCTCTCTCTCTCTCTCTCTCTCTCTCTCTCTCTCTCTCTCTCTCTCTCTCTCTCTCTCTCTCTCTCTCTCTCTCTCTCTCTCTCTCTCTCTCTCTCTCTCTCTCTCTCTCTTTCTTACAAACACATGTTCGTACCTACGAAAGCAGGTATATCAGAATTTAAAAATATGCGCTTAAAAAAATTGTATGATCTGTTAGTATGGAGACCACAAAATAAAGTATTTTCTGTGAAAGGACTACAAAAACAAACAAAAAAACAAACACATGAATGCATATCAACCGGGCCGTGTAGTCGTCAGTTCAGTGAACATAAGATATATTTGAAACATGGTAAAGAGTAACTTTGATCATATCTTTGGAATCATGAAATGTCAAGATAAAAGTGTATAATATTTACGCTCTCGATCACTACTGCTTTTGATACGTTCGTTTCCGAAAAAGGAGGAAAGAGGGTGGAGAAAAAGATAATAAAAAGGTACGAAAAGTGACAGAATGGGAGAGCAGGCAACAGTCATTACCAAAGCTTTGATTAGAAAATAAAGATATAGCATATAAAACGAAAGGGGGTACAAAGATAATATAAGAACATAATAGAAATTGGAAAGTCTGTAAATTGAATGTCAAAGAGCATGACTTGTCGATGGCTCTGTAGAAAAAATGAAAAAGTATATAAATCCCGTTGAAGACAATGTGAGTCTAATTAGATGGACTAATAGGCTGTGGCATTTTCAACGTGAAAGGAATCATATGAAGCAAACAGACACACACACACACACAGACAAACACTCCCACGCACACACGCACAGGCACACACCCACACACACACACACACACACACACACACACACACACACACACACACACACATATACACAGCACGCAACACAAACACACACACACACACAATATATATATATATATATGCCCTGTTCTAGGGTCATTTTTCCAACCGTACAAACGCTGCCAAGTGAAATTCAGTCTCACTGTCGAGAGTTTCCAATTCGCCAATATCTATCCATTCCCTGAATTTGTTTTTTCACGAATGTTTTTTACTGATGAATGAATGACAAGGAATTGCAAAATGTCATTTAAAGAGATAGCGAAAGATAAAAGAATTAGAAGAGGAGGGGAGGGAGAAGAAAATAAGAGACAAAGACAGAAGGAAAAGAAGAGGAAGGGGAAGAGGAAGATGATAAGGAAAAGGGAGAGAAAGAGGGAAAGAGAAGGGAAGAGAAAGAGGTAGGGAGAAAGATAGAAGTGATGTGAAAGAAAGAGGGAAAAAGAAAAGAAGAGAACGAGGGAGTAAGAAAAATAGAAGTAATTTGAAAGGAAAAGGGAGATAGGAAAATAATTATTCTCATTTTATTTGATCGCGTATGAACACAACATCGCACAGTTTGCAAATACTTTTTCATTAACAACACACAAAGACTTAAACGTACACAAATAATACTGCAAAATCATACACTTGTCTGGTATATCAAAGGAACAATATTTACGAAGTGAAGTTATTTTCCTGGTTTTATTCAGTTTTGTTTTATACACTTTTGATAATCATTATGTCGATAAGTAAACGTATAGATGATGATGCATGTATGTTCCAACGTTATAATTCTCATGTCAGCCACTGTCTGTCTGTTTCTCTCCCCCTCTCTCTCTTTCTCTTTCTCTCACACTCACTCTCACTCTCACTCTCACTCTCACATTCGCACATCAGTATAACACACATGAACCGCATTCATAGCAATAAATAAATGTATAAAAAGGTATGAATGAGAATGAATGTTTTCATACATCAGTGAAACTACAGAGCTTATGTGTATCAGACCTGAGCTGACGAACTACCTTCTGATTTTCTGAAACTAGCGCCATGTAACATTCCAAGGCGATCAGCAGGTACCTTGGTAGTGCAGTTAAAATCGCCAGAACTTCCGAAGAAAAGATACATGTCATAATACGAGACAGAGCAGCCCGCAAATATCCTGCAGTAGATAAGATAATGCAATTTTTAGTGAAACGGGCCGTGGTTACAACACCAGGATCAGCGAACATCGAGCTAACGTCACCACGAGACTTCCAACGCCATGGTGGTGCATCTGGATAAAGCTGGACATCTATCGAACCGGAAGGAAGCAGAAATAATCCATGGAGGACTAGACAGAAAAGAAAAGAAAAAATATGGAAGCTGTATACATCGCGACGGAGAAAAATGTAAACTCTGTATCGGGCAGCTTTAAATTTTCCAAAGTAGCGGAAACAGTTGTGCGGGAAACGTGTAGCAGGTCACGGTCGTCAGGTGGTTCGCCAGCTCAGATCTGATATTTATATATCCTCTGTAGTTTCACTGGTGTATGTATTTCTGATGAAGAAATATTCGAAACCGGTTAACTTCATCTCTTGAACTGTGAAAATATTAATTCTCATTCATACACTTTCTACATTTCTACTGGTGTATGTATTTCTGATGAAGAAATATTCGAAACCGGTTAAATTCATCTCTTGAACTGTGAAAATATTAATTCTCATTCATACATATTCTACATTTGTCGCTATGAATACGGTTCATCCTTCTCACGATATGAGTGACGAGTGGGTTGCCCCTCCCCGGGATTTTTTCACAAGACGCAAAATCCAGGTTCTCAAGAATCGAGGTTGGTTCTTGCCTGGCTGACCAAGTATTGCTCCGAGACAGTCCAGATCCGGCGAGCACCTGTTCCTGTATGTATGTATGTATGTATGTATGTATGTATGTATGTATGTATGTATGTATGTATGTATGTATGTATGTATGTATGTATGTATGTATGTATGTATGTATGTATGTATGTATGTATGTATGTATGTATGTATGTATGTATGTATGTATGTATGTATGTATGTATGTATGTATGTATGTATGTATGTATGTATGTATGTATGTATGTATGTATGTATGTATGTATGTATGTATGTATGTATGTATGTATGTATGTATGTATGTATGTATGTATGTATGTATGTATGTATGTATGTATGTATGTATGTATGTATGTATGTATGTATGTATGTATGTATGTATGTATGTATGTATGTATGTATGTATGTATGTATGTATGTATGTATGTATGTATGTATGTATGTATGTATGTATGTATGTATGTATGTATGTATGTATGTATGTATGTATGTATGTATGTATGTATGTATGTATGTATGTATGTATGTATGTATGTATGTATGTATGTATGTATGTATGTATGTATGTATGTATGTATGTATGTATGTATGTATGTATGTATGTATGTATGTATGTATGTATGTATGTATGTATGTATGTATGTATGTATGTATGTATGTATGTATGTATGTATGTATGTATGTATGTATGTATGTATGTATGTATGTATGTATGTATGTATGTATGTATGTATGTATGTATGTATGTATGTATGTATGTATGTATGTATGTATGTATGTATGTATGTATGTATGTATGTATGTATGTATGTATGTATGTATGTATGTATGTATGTATGTATGTATGTATGTATGTATGTATGTATGTATGTATGTATGTATGTATGTATGTATGTATGTATGTATGTATGTATGTATGTATGTATGTATGTATGTATGTATGTATGTATGTATGTATGTATGTATGTATGTATGTATGTATGTATGTATGTATGTATGTATGTATGTATGTATGTATGTATGTATGTATGTATGTATGTATGTATGTATGTATGTATGTATGTATGTATGTATGTATGTATGTATGTATGTATGTATGTATGTATGTATGTATGTATGTATGTATGTATGTATGTATGTATGTATGTATGTATGTATGTATGTATGTATGTATGTATGTATGTATGTATGTATGTATGTATGTATGTATGTATGTATGTATGTATGTATGTATGTATGTATGTATGTATGTATGTATGTATGTATGTATGTATGTATGTATGTATGTATGTATGTATGTATGTATGTATGTATGTATGTATGTATGTATGTATGTATGTATGTATGTATGTATGTATGTATGTATGTATGTATGTATGTATGTATGTATGTATGTATGTATGTATGTATGTATGTATGTATGTATGTATGTATGTATGTATGTATGTATGTATGTATGTATGTATGTATGTATGTATGTATGTATGTATGTATGTATGTATGTATGTATGTATGTATGTATGTATGTATGTATGTATGTATGTATGTATGTATGTATGTATGTATGTATGTATGTATGTATGTATGTATGTATGTATGTATGTATGTATGTATGTATGTATGTATGTATGTATGTATGTATGTATGTATGTATGTATGTATGTATGTATGTATGTATGTATGTATGTATGTATGTATGTATGTATGTATGTATGTATGTATGTATGTATGTATGTATGTATGTATGTATGTATGTATGTATGTATGTATGTATGTATGTATGTATGTATGTATGTATGTATGTATGTATGTATGTATGTATGTATGTATGTATGTATGTATGTATGTATGTATGTATGTATGTATGTATGTATGTATGTATGTATGTATGTATGTATGTATGTATGTATGTATGTATGTATGTATGTATGTATGTATGTATGTATGTATGTATGTATGTATGTATGTATGTATGTATGTATGTATGTATGTATGTATGTATGTATGTATGTATGTATGTATGTATGTATGTATGTATGTATGTATGTATGTATGTATGTATGTATGTATGTATGTATGTATGTATGTATGTATGTATGTATGTATGTATGTATGTATGTATGTATGTATGTATGTATGTATGTATGTATGTATGTATGTATGTATGTATGTATGTATGTATGTATATATGTATATATGTATGTATGTATGTATGTATGTATATGTATATATATATATTTATATATTTATATTCATATACACACATACATATATAATTTATGGTTCTGCGTGTAAAGTAAATCCATAGCATTTTATTAATCGGTCAGAAATGAGCATGATACACGTCACCTTCTCCAATATGCATATTGAATTTGACATCATACAATACAATAACATTTAAAAACAACAATGACCACGGACTTTTTACAATAGCAATTTGACAATAGACTATAAAGACTTTATGAAATCCCTAATCATGAACAAGAAATAATTAATGGCAACGTACTATCGCTGTATACTCTCTTGTACCCGGTGGTCCGCTGCTAGTGAGAGGCTCCAGGAAGGCTCTTTCATCTGGGCCTGTCAGAAGCCAGTCACGCAGACTGACAGCGCATGAGGGAACGAAGCGACGGCTAAATTCTGTTGTGCTACACCGACTTTATACTTTATGCGGAGTACCACAGTAGCATAGGTTACCAGAGTTTTTATTTTGGGTTTATAGTATTTGTTTTTCTCGTTCATTACAGAATTCGGGATGGCGAGAAAGTGTATTGTAGAGGAGAAATAAATCCTATTAGAAAGTAACCTTAAGAAGATTTTTTTTTTTTTTTTTTTTTTTTTTTGGGGGGGGGGGGATTTTCGTGCATTATGTATTATCATGGTATGCTTTAAAGGTTTTCGGTTCTTGTTTGCATGCAACGTGTTATTAGCTCTTTTGTCTTATGATAACAGTTATGGAAATACGTTACTATCAGCATCAGCTGTTGACGCTAAATATAATTACAGTGATCAGTCAATTCTTAAAGAACAAGAGTATGACTATTAGGTTCGGTAAATACGTCGTTCTTCCATTATCTCTTGCTTACTTCACGAACGAAATATATATTTTTAAATTATATATTACTTTTCCATGCAACAACAACAACAACAACAACAAAAATAAGAACTCATATTAGTACTTCATTCTCAATCTCGACTTACACCTCCGAACTGACTTTTAGAATAACCCGATTATGAAAACACTACTTACACTTTATATCTTCATCAACAGATTATTTAACATTTATCATTATTTTATAATTGTTTCTATGTAGTATCTTTATTGTGGAATGCACCATTTACCAAGAGGGGAAGTGGCACTCCAGTTGTCACATCACATGTAACACCTGTACACACTTTAATCACATGCGCGAGATTACCGTAGTTTACCCCCATCCCGTTTTCTTTTGTTCTCGCTTCTATTCTTATTAATTGTATTTCTTTTACTGTTCGTACCTTTAGTTCATGCATTTAATTTTTTTATTCTAATTCGTTTTGTGTCATTTTATCCTATTTATGTAATTTTCATTTCGTGAGGTGAGTCAGCACTTTTGAAGAATCGCCGTTTGGAATCATTTCTTTAAATTATGTTTTTGCCAAGCATTTACCTTAACTTCCCTTTCAATATTGTTCATTTCTACCTTTGGTTAGGCATCGTTCTGCAGTACTGCTTACGATTTGTATTTCCATTGTCACTACTATATCTAGTGCTACTACCCTTATTTCTACCACGCCTACCGC
>NC_061837.1:38136408-38138908 GCF_019202785.1 Penaeus chinensis
CCCTTCGTTTATCGTGTTGCTTCTTATCTTTCCCACGTATGGTCCTTCCTCTCCCTTTCCTCTTCAGACCTGGAGATGTAACCCTGGAGAGCTTCGAAATTGTGAACTTCTTCTCATTAATCTCGTTTATGCATGTTTTTTTTTTTTTTCCTATCAGGTAATTCTTTACTTTTCCTATGGTTTTATCGCTTTTTACCCCCCCCCCCCTCTTTTTTTTTTTTTTTTTTTACCTAGCAGTAAAAGACACCAATCGCGAAGTACATAACAAGAGGCGGTAAATAACAGAGGAAGGACTACTTATTATTAAACAAGACTACAGTTAAATTTCCCAACTAAAGGACAGACTCACGAAAGGCTTGTTAACACAAATTGGTTATATTGTTCTTACTGTCGTTTTTCTTGTCGTCGTCGTCGTCATTATTGTTTTTGTTACCGAGGTTATTGTCGTTGTTGCTGCTGATGTTGCTTTTATAGTGGTTGTCGATGATGGTACTGTTTTATTACTGCTGGTACTGTAGTTGTTACTGTTCTTATTGTGTTCACCGCTGCTGCTGCTTTTGTTACTGTTGTTGATGTTGATTAACTTCTACTACTTGGTTTGTGCATTTGTCTTACTGTTTCCATATCATCATTATAACCAAAAGAATAGTTAAGTGCTTACTCACTGTAAATAAAAAAATCGGTTTAGATATAAAATATACTTAACTAACAATTGCTAGAAGATCAGCTAGAAGAAAATACGGTTGGGACAAGACAATAAAGAAATAAAACAAAATTACAAATAAGAAATAACAATAAAGAGAAACAAATAAGGAAGTAAAACAAATGAAAGAAACAAAACAATGGCAACAACACCAACGGTAAAAGAACAAGGAAACGACGAGAAAGGAAAAAAATAATAAAATGAAGAATTGAGAAAGAATCTCCCACGAGGATTTCCTATACCATATGTCAGGTATTTTTATCGTGGTAATTCATGGCCCGAGAAAAGCCATTTTGAAGCAATATTGACTCAGGACTGGGAACGTGTCTAAAATCAAATTTCAAAGACTTTTAGACTACCTTCGTAGATGACATTTTTTGCGATAACTTTTTTTTTTATGGCAAGTATTTGAATGATTCAGATTTGTCATGTTATCTGTGGCTACAGAGATTGAATTCAATGATATGAAAGAAATATTGCACTCCCAATTCTAAAATCGATAGTAAAATATATATGCCCCGTACTTTTATTGAATGATATTAAAATGCCAATACTCCATACTTACTTTTGATTTCAACATATAAGCATAGATTTATATTTCAAATGATTTTTTTTAAAGTATATCGGTTAGTCAGTCCATGGTAGCAATGACATATATATTTTTTTTTTCTATTTTTTATTTTACCTAAGTATTTCCTCCTCACGTGGATTTCAGATTTTCCCTTTAAACCTTTCATCTGTGAGCAAGAAGTTCAAATCATATGTACCTATTACAACTTGAGATCTAATTACCTCTTCCAGGCTTAAAGGCTTGGTTTTCTATCTATCAACATCTGCACTTCAGAATCTCCTCGTAAAGTGGAAGATATTGCTATTACAACGCATTCATCATAAGGTAAATACAGATTTCCGTGTACTGTAATAAAAGTAATATATGCGTTATAAATCACACGGCTTTTCGTGATATGCTGGAATTGAATATAGGTTTTATGTCCTACTAGATTTGTATTTCTAAGGTTTCGTGAATGTGTTAAAATGTTAGAATGGGTTTAGTTTTTCCCCCCTACGTCTCTGAATGTAAAAGCTGGGTTTGCCGCCCGGGTTGTATATTTTATTGGGGGTTTGGGGGATAGTACGCTATTGGGCGGCTGGGGGTAGGGGTAAAGGAACGGTACAAGGGAGGTTGGAGGTAGGGAGGTTGTGTGGTAGGGAGGTTGTGTGGTAGGGTAAGGGAAGGGGGTACGCAAATGGGAGGAAGAATGATTTGCAACAACGCACTTTTCACCGAATTTTGACCGCTAACTATGCACCTGCCACGCTCAGTCTACCCGCTGTGGAGAGAAAAATGTCCGTGCGTGTGAGAAATTGAAAATCACATTTTCTTTAGACAAAAATACATACATATATATATTTTTTTTTCTTCTCCTTTTCCATTTTATCGTCTCTCTTTTCCTCTCTGAAAACAATATCACCTGATCAAAGGATTCATGGTCGCTAAAAAATCCTGACACGCAAACAAATGAAATATAACTAAAAGCTTATATCTCTTATTTCGTGATATTTTGTAATGTGAACATCAACTGTCATAAAGATGTGTCGATACCTGTTGGACCACTATCAACCTTATCTATTTTTCCTTTCTTTTAATTCTTTTTATTAAATCCTTTTATTTTAGATACATTTAGAGAGAATCCCTATAGTTGTTTTTCTTTCAAAGTCGGATGGATAATTAGCATCATGAAATTTAGTAATATTTTTTTCCTACTATCTATATTGATTATTTAAAACAGGAATCCA
>NC_061837.1:38151408-38153908 GCF_019202785.1 Penaeus chinensis
GGCTACTTATTGGCTGAATTAATTATATATGTATCAATATTTACTTTTTAATTATGCAGTGGCTACAAAGTAATGACAAAAATATTGGTAATAATACTAGAGATAACAATAGTTATGATAATCATAATAATGACAGTGATAATAATAAAGAAATAGTAGTAGCTAATGATAATAATGATGGAAATTTTGATGAATAATATAATTAGTAGAAATGATAATAATATCAATAATTATATAATAGTAACAGGAATAATAATGATAACTATCAATGAAATTAGTATGATAATTATCATGAATATTAGTGTTGTTATTATTGTATTATTTTATTTTTTATTACTATTATTTTTACTATTGCTGTTGTTATTACTATCAGTATTACTCTTATTATCATCATCATTATTATTATCATTATTATCATTATCATTATCATTATCATTATCATTATCATTATCATTTTTATTATTATTAGTTTATTATCATTATTATCATTACAATCATTATTTTTTATATCATTATTATTATAATTACTATTGTCATTATTATTATTATTACTTTTCTTATCTCACTCCATTAACTCCCTCACCTACTTAGCTCCTTTATTATCTTCATTTACGCGGCCATTCCTTTTTTCTTTTTTTTTTCTTTTTTTTTTTAGGCCCCCTTTGTTTCGCATCCCATCTCCATTTTCTCTTTCGAATAAACTGTGGGAACAGGGGTTTGATGGGGGGGGGGGGGGGTAATGAATATAGAGATCTCTAATAAACAACAATAAAAAAAAAAAGTTACATGAAGTGGAAAAATACAAACCCGACCTAAGAATCGTAATTTAAATGATAAAGAAAATGGAAAATGAAATCCCCGAGCCAAGAATCGTAACTTAAATGATGAAGAAAGATTAAAAACGAAAAACTCGAGCCAAAAACAAAGACAATTTACCGCAACAACAACAAAAAAATCGCCGTGTTTCCCTAACCGCCTCCGGACCCCTTTTCGATCGCCCTACAAAACACTTTCCTGACCCGAAGGCTCTGCTCAGGATTCCCACCCGATCGCCGTATTTCCCTGTCGGAGGCTCCGCCCTCAGACCCTCTCTCGTTCGCCGTGATTCAACAGCAGGAGGCTCTCGAACACTAGTTTTACCGTAATCAGTTTACATACCTTAGTGTGGAGGGTACAGGCGAGCTACGACAAGCAGAAATTCGTGGAGACGTTTGTTAGACTCGGGTATATCTGAAATCTGAAAAATCGCCGGCGCTAAGTACCCCCACAAAATGATAACCAACCAATTCCTCAGTTCCACGTATTTTTTTTTTTTTTTTTTTTTTTCTCTCGGGAAATTCCCTAAAAAGCTACTGTCACATTCTTGACACCGGTTAGTCATACTTGAAACTGACCGGCTGTCAAAGTGGCCATCCTTACTTTACGCGCGCGAAGTATGAAATGAAATCATGAAACACAAAAGATATTTTTCAATAACATCTTAAGTTTATATGAAAAATATAAGATAGATACATATGAGATGTACATGAAAAGCTAAAAAAAAAAAATATTGGCGTACATGATTCGTCATGACGTTATGTGACGTAGGTGTGCAGTGGTCGAGCAGTAGGTATGAACAATGCGCGAGACCTTAGTAAACATTAGGTCACGTGTGCGTTAACGCCGAGTGGACTTACCATTCACAGCGATACATTTTCGTCGTTTAACTGATATCGGTGGCGTCTGCAGATTAATTTTGATATCAATCGTTGTAGTTTTACATTGCTTACAACGCAATCAAGAAAGATGCATATATGAAATGACATATTTCATTTACGTTACCAATTAAAATGAGTTGCAATATGAAAATTACGATCATATCTACACGATTCTGATTATCATTATATAGAATAGGTTCTTCCAGCTCCCATTAAAAACAAAATGTCAGGAAACAACTTTTGTCTTCTTGAAGTGTTGGGCGGGCTTCGTTGTTCGCTGAAATTGGCTGCAAGTCAGTATTACAAAAAAGGGACCGAGAGAAACACAATCTTGTTTGGACCGAGTATGAGACCGACGGTTTACTTTGCGGGACACACACACACACACACACACACACACACACACACACACACACACACACACACACACACACACACACACACATACACACACACACTGCATCCGGCAGAGAAGTTCTGGTCCTGAGGAATATGAAGTACACGCTGCCGTGACGTCACGGTCGTACATTTTTATAATTACAGAAATATTCACTAAAGACATTAATAAAATGTAATTAAAAACATGGTAAAAATAATAACGATCGTTAAAACAGAAAAGGAATAAATGATATCCCCGGTTGAACAATACAACGAATGAAAAAAAAATAAAAAAAATAAAAGACCCAAACGGGTCAAACTAAGATAAACCTTAAACTCCCAAAATACTTAAACAAAGATGAGAAAAATACGTGAACGGATATCAATGAAACAGGAGAAAGAATAAGCCCTCATTGGTGTCGATT
>NC_061837.1:38163908-38166408 GCF_019202785.1 Penaeus chinensis
ATTGTAAGTGACCCATACTCAAAAAAAAATTACAATGTTGTAAGCACATTGTAAGGCTAATGTCAACATCGTAAGTTAATTCCCTAGGCTGCCAAGAGAGGGCACATCGGTAGGTGATTGACCAATCAGCAGTCAGCCTCGTAGACGTAACAGCCAATGAGAAGCCACAAATCTCAGCTGTTTTATCACCGCGCTACACCAAAGGTAAACAACGCCATGGAAGGTCCAACTCAAAAGAAAAGAAGGCCAAATTTCTCAGACGAAGAGATGTTGGCTTTAATAGAAGCTGTGGCAACGAAGAAAAATGTGGTTCTGGGTAAATCAGATAACAGAATAACCGCACAAGTGAAAAATAACGCCTAGGAGAGTGTGACTCAGGAAGTGAGTCTTGTCGCTCGCGTACCGAGGAATGTGAATGTAGGGCGTAGGAAGTTCACAGACCTAAGAGCAGCTTGAAAAAAAAGGCAGCACAAGAGGAAAAACACATGGGAGGAACAGGTAAGATTTCAAAAGTAAATTTTGTTCTGTACATTCTTAAGGTACCGTCAACATGAGTTGTTGAAATTAGTCACAAGTGCTTGAAACTTATCCTTTATAGTTAGAGTAAAGGAAAAACAGTACATGTCATATAATAACTTTATATTCTTGTCACAGAATAGTTGAAGTAGGAGTGAGTACCAATTTTTTTTTTTTTGTTATTATCTATATCATGTCATGGATATTTTTGTAATATCCATGACATAGTAACTCAAAGTAATGTAAGGGTAATATCAAGTGCAATATGATAGTACACTCACTGATGCATAACACAATATGGAGATAAAGCATATTGTCATAAAGAAAATAGAATGTAGAAATATCTTAGTAATTGCCTATGTATCAGTTCCCTTATATGAAAAAATCTAGAAATTTGATTAAACAAAGGCCAACAATATAGCATAAAGAATGGTAATATTAAATGTATAATCTTATTTGTTTGGTATTATTTAGTTTCTGAGTGTTTATTGATTTAAAAAATAACTTATTTCCTGAAACATCTACAATTATAAGAACAATTTTCACCATATGATCATCCTTCACAGATGTAGTCTAATGGATGGATTTTTTGAAGTAAATAAAATAAATATGACTCATCAAGTAAATAATAGCAGTATTACATGTCGGATCTTATTCATTTTGCATTATTATTATTAGTTTTTAATACATAGGAATAGTCATTTCTTAAATCAACTTCATAAATGTATTCTAATAGATATTTATTTTTTTACTTAATTTAAAATAGCAAACTTGACTCATCAAGTTGCGAATCATACATAAATATATGTCGGTTTAGGAGTATAATACATGTGTTGTCTTATCAGACTCAAGAAATGTATATTATAAAAATTAAAATATAGATTTGCATTTTTTAGATGTTGCAGAACCAACTCCTGGGCCATCTGGGATAGCATCTCAGGTCATAACAGACTCGAAAGTTGTTGTAACATTGGATGAGGGCACTCCAGAGGAGCAAGAAATGACAATATCCATTGTGTCAATGAACCACACTTACTCTTCAGAATTACCTCCTTTTTTAATAGAAGACAGTGACGCTCAGGATGGAGGTAGCAGGCATGGTCATAGCAGAAGATCAGAAGAAAGGAGAATTTTGCCTGACATGCTTCAGATACAAGCAAATATAGAAATTCACTTGAAACAGCTTGTAAGTTCAGTAAAAGACATTGCATCAGCATTACAAACAATTGCTGGTGTTATAAAAGATAAGGCATAAGTTCTTATTTTTATCAAATTATGAAATATTTTAGTTTTTCTCCCATTCAATTCTAGTCTTAATCTACCCATTTATAGTACACAGTTGACATGAATTTGTGATAGGCATTTGTACATTTAACAAAGTCATAATGTTAAGTTATTGCTTGAGAGACTAAGTCTAAAATAAGTCTTTATTTCGGAGTTCCTTTATTTCTTTAGTACAGACTAAGGCAAAAATCCATTATATATTATTTATTTTTTGTTCGCATTAATGTTTGCACTGAGGTTGTGAAAATTGTATTTTGGTTTTATGATATAGGTTAAGACCATTTTATCCAGTTTAGAAGAATCATATTTTTATAGGGAGGGAATTCAGGATTTTATTATTTTTTAGGAAAAAAATGATTTTCATTTTTTTCAAAATTCTGACAGGTGCACTGTTTGGTTTCTGCATAGGTTATATATTTTCCTTTTAGGTTAAGGAAGTAACAAATTTTTGTTGTTTACACATGGCAATAATAAAGTTAAACTATAATAGTTCTGGTGCTGTCAATTAAGATTGATTTTCTTTGTTGATACTAAGACAGAGCTGTATTTAAGTTTAATTTATTTTTCTGGTTTTGATGTTGTAGGCTGAGGAAGAAAGCAAATATATACTTATTGCTATTCTAATATTTATGGTTAACATAGTAATTAAGCTTTGAGGGACAGCTTTACTTGTATTTTAAAAATGTTATATTTCTTTATT
>NC_061837.1:38186408-38188908 GCF_019202785.1 Penaeus chinensis
ATATATATATATATATATAAATATATACAGAGAGAGAGAGACACACACACACACACAGAGAGAGAGAGAGAGAGAGAGAGAGAGAGAGAGAGACAGAGAGAGGGGGGGGGTATATACACACAAACACAGACGTGTGTGTGTATATATATATATATATATATATATATATATATATATATATATATATATATATTATATACATATATATAAACATATATGAATATATATGTGTATATATTTGTATCCATATATATATATATATATATATATATATATATATATATATATATATATATATATGTATATATTTATATCCATATATATATATATATACTATATATATATATATATACTATATATATATATATATATATATGTATATATATATATATGTGTGTGTGTGTGTGTGTGTGTGTGTGTGTGTGTGTATGTGTGTGTGTGTGTGTATCTATATCTATCTATCTATCTATCTCTATTTATCTCGCACTTATATATGTATATATATACATATATATATATATATATATATATATATATATATATATATATATATATACATATATATATATATATATATATATATATATACATATATATATACACATATGTATATATATATATACATACATATATATACATATACATATATATATATATATATATATATATATATACATTTACATATAAATAGATAAATATAGATGATTTCTAACTAATAGAAAATAATTCCTTAATAATCCTTAAGGGAGAGACCGTATGAGGTTAGCGAAACAGGTTTTGGAGCAGCATCTAGTACTCATGTTCATTCGGTAGGTCAACCTGGTAAGGTTTGGAGTCTTCTATGTTAAAACACAATGGACAGGACCGAGAAGTGTACATAAGTAACATTGGAGTGTTATTCTGGAGCGTGGTTAGGGAGAAAATAAAGATTTTGTGTGAATAGATTACGATTATTATTATTATTTTTTTTTTTTTGATTTAATGTTTTAGCAATATTCTGTTGGATACATATATATATATATATATATATATATATATATATATATATATATATATATATATATATATATATATATATATACATATATATATATATATATGTCTATGTATATATACACACACATATATATGTATATATACATATAAATATATATATATATATATATATATATATATATATATATATATATATATATATATATATTTATACTATATATATATATTTATATATACATGCATATATATCTATATATCTACCTTTCTACACACACACACACACACACACAAACACACACACAAACACACACACACACACACTCACACCCACTCACTGCTAATCCTGCCTGCACAAATAAAACGTATGAAGCACAAATATTACATAATAACTTTTAAACACATACTGAAAATTAAGCAGCAAATGAGAAAACGAAATTAAATTGAAACATAATCTAGTTAACATACCGTACGATATAAAAGGAAATATTGTTTTATTTAAGTCCCCCCCTCAGCTAAAATGAAATCACGAGTGAATAAACTTTCCTCATGACACTTGACTACCGCCATGGAGTAAATTAAGCTTTCCAAAGTCATACACGCTTTTATTACCTTCATAAACAGACTTTAGAATCACCATGCATGAAGATACGACGCTGCGGAGGCCAGGTCATGAGACTCTTAAGAACTGTCATGAGTTCATGAATGAGTGGCTGAGGTTTGAGGACAAGACCGTAAAGACTGCTCTAAGATCTTGACACAAACGATGGAATTATGAGCGAGAAGTACGGATATTATAAATCATATATATATATATATATATATATATATATATATATATATATATATATATATATACTTATATATATACACACATATATATATGTATGTGTGTATATGTTTGCATGTGTATATATATATGTATGTATATATATATATATATATATATATATATATATATATATATATATATATATATATATTCATATACATACATATTCATATACATATATATTCATATATGTATATATACATATATATATATATATATATATATATATATATATATATATATGTATATATATACATATATGAATATATATGTATATGAATATGTATGTATATGAATATATATATATATATATATATATATACACATATATATGTATGTATATATATATGAATGTATTATATATGCACATACATACATATGAATATATAGATAGATAGATAAATAGATAGATAAATAGATAGATAGATAGATAGATAGACAGATAGATAAATAGATAGATACATAGATAGATACATAGATAGCTAGATACAAATAAAGACACAAAAAGCAAGTTATAAAAATATACACAAATAGACAAATAAACTAACAAACGAATCAGGATATCATTCTGGCATTCTGTATATAAAATTACCTTACCTTAGCTCTTTCAAGCATAACCCAGGAACATTACTCCTCTATAACCGATGTATACTGCTTCACTTACGCCAGGTAGCC
>NC_061837.1:38221408-38223908 GCF_019202785.1 Penaeus chinensis
CAGCCCAGTGGAACTTACCTCTCATATATTTATCCCACCGATCTGTAGTGTATGAATCCCTGTATCAATATTATAACGGTAACTTTTTAATCTTTCTGACTTGATATTTAATTTTCTGTCTGTCTCTCTTTCTTTTTCTTATATACCTTTAAGAGATATACATAAGTAGTTTTACTGCCAACCTCCATCTGATGCGTCTGAGGGTTTTAGTAGGAAAGATGTATGTTACAATGAGGTTAAGTAAGTAAGTGGGAGGACGAGGACGGAAATTTCAATACATATAGCGGATTTCAATTAATACTATTTCAATGTAAAAGTAAAGACAGACTCATAGTTCTTACACGTTCATTAATGATTATACACTGAGGATAAAGGAGCATCACCGAGCTAAAATGTGCATTACCCATCAAAAATCACCACGGGGTAAACATATGCCACACAAAAACAAAGCTCATCACAGGACTAAAGTTTGCATCACCAATCACAGATCGCCACAGGGTTAAGGTACGTATGACCACTCATAGATCACCACTAGACAGAAATTAGATAGGTAATATCACTCACAATAAATACTGCAAGAAAATGGTAAGGCAAGAACTTTAACAAAAGTTTAATTTAATTAAAACAGTCATAAAAACACAATCATGAACAGAACTGTAAAGGGATAAGCGTACTCCATAAATAATACAGACACATGAGTAACTTTTAATGTTCAGTTCGGAAACAAAACCTAACATTTTTGCAGGAAATTATATCTGTCACACTTTCTTTTGTCTGCGTTCTCCGCGTGTCCCGGGGGGATCACCTGCTGGTTTTAGTGAGAAATGGGTTATTTATACAAAATTAACAACAGGTATATCTAAGGGTTTTGGATTTATGAGGAAAATATAGCGGCCAGTTTTCTTTAATAACTCTCTTTGATATGCGACTTTAGAATTGGGCATGCAGCATAAAAAAAAAAAAAAAAAAAACAAGAAAAATATGAATGAAACTTAGTGTGCAAGAAAATACTGACCTCGAACATTAAATCAAAATAACACATTTTAAGTTATTATGTTATTTTTTGTCATTGATTTGAAAGATGGACAACCTCTAAATAAGAAAACAAAATATTGAAATAAAACTTTACGTAGAAAATAACTTTCAGTATTATTTTAAATCAAAGTAACATGTCCAGTTTCACCAAGTCACTTTACTCCTTGCTATGATGCGTTAGAGTTTGATTTGTTAGGGGAATAAGTTATCAATCAGATAAAGAATTGTAAGGCAGTTCTAATAAAAATCGTCAAAATATAGGTGTTTAACTAACATCATTCAGTCCTCACATACAATTACAGTTCTTGGGGTTCCTTAGCTCTCTTAAAGGAGGCGGTGAAGGCTTTTTATTTCAACTTTAGTTTAGTTTAGTCCTTTATTTTCCACCCTGGCTAACAGCCCAGGAGTGGACAAGCTGTGGTACATTTGATGCATCGTCATAACAGTATAAAGTGGTATCACATTTGAATTTGAGGCTATAATTTTATTATGATAAGTACTTTCATCAGTTAAAGGAAAGGGACACTTACACAGTCCTTTACTACTCATCTGCCACCCCGGCGTATAGCTTCGGCGTGGAAAGGCATGGCTACATTTCATCTGCGGTTATGTGATACTACATTCTAGGCTTTGAATACAACACAAGTATATCTTCTAGGACATCAGATAATATGAAATAGTTACATGGTTCTTCGTACTTCATGCTAGGTGGTCTGAAAGGTTTTAACACATGACACTCTGATATATAATGTACAAGTTCGCCTATATTTTTCACTACACAGTTTATACTTAGTTTCTTCGACATTACAAACTGTACTGACCTGTTAGTACAATCTATATCCAAGCCTGATCCTTGCATTAGCAATATCACACTGTTATCACACTTGTTTTGTATAAAGAATAGATGAATGACTCTTGCATAAACCGGTCATAGTGCTTTCTGCTACAGCTTTCAGGGCATTGAGAATAATCAACTCAGTCAAGTTTTCTTTGAAGGAAGCTTTCATGATATCTAAAATTCTGTACCCCAAGGTCTATATCCACACTTTGCTTGTCACATGCTGACTTTGTTAGTCGATCAGCATGATCATTATTTCAACTTAGTTTAGTTTAGTCCTTTATTTACCACCCTGGCTAACTGCACAGGCGTGGGCAAGCTGTGGTGCATTTAATGCATGGTCATAACATTACATAGTGTTACATTTGAATTTTAGCCTATAACATTGCTATGAGTACTTTATCAGTTTAAGGAAAGGAACAATTGCACAGTCATTTAGCCACTCATCTGCCACGCCGGCATATAGCTTGGGCGTGGGAAAGCATTAATACATTTTATATTCGGTTATGTGATACTACATTCCAAATTTAGGATACAACATAAGTATATCTTCTAGGGCATCAGATGATATGAAGTAGTTACATAGTTCTCCGAACCTCATGCTAGGTGGCCTGAAAGGCTGTATCA
>NC_061837.1:38243908-38251408 GCF_019202785.1 Penaeus chinensis
AATAAAAGTGTAATCTTGAATATTCTGAGTTACGAGAATAGTGAACTCTTCATAATAACCTTTTGATCAAATAGTAATGAAGCAAATGCCAGGAACTATGATAATATATGCATTACTGTCATTAGTTAATAGTTAGTAATCAGAATGAGTGAGAGGGTTAATCCTGTACATGAAAACTTGATTAAACAATGCAATTCATTCATTCATGTTTTCAAAAGTAAACCTTGGTCCGGAGGTGAATTAAATTTAATCCTGGACGTTGCCATTGTGCAGGCGCAATAGAGATCTGGTGATGATGATGATGATGATGATGATTATAGCGATGATGATGATGATGTATAGTTACTCCTTTGTTGAAAATGCTTTCCGTTGTGTTTATATTTATTAAATAACCTCTAATCACATATTCCTGTGAACCTTTGAAGAAATATTAATCATTCTGAGGTGCCTCCAAATTCAGTTTATTTAATAAGAATAATACTTTTATACTGGAACAACTCATATGCACAGACTTCTCACTTGCAGAATAATTATCACTCCAAAATCTGCAACACCTCATACAGAATATATTTTCTTTCGTTATAAAACATCCGCAACTCTGGCAGAAGCATTTTAGAAGAAAATTGAAAGACAGAAATTTTAGGAAAAGAAGTGAAAGATAAGAAAAAAAAAAAAAGTATCCCTTCTGTATACAGCTTGACAGGGAAACACTAAAATATGTAACCACTGAGGAGCCTTCTATTCACGAAAAGGGTCAGTTGGGGTTAAAAAAAGCGATACTTTTTTAGCTATTCCTGTGGTTAAAAGACGATACATTTTTATTTATTCCTGTGGCTAAAAGACGATACATTTTAAGATTTTCACGGTCTATGTTGATCTAGTTGATCTATATTGTTGTTTTTTTTTATTATTATTATCATTATTAAATATTTTTGTTTATTATTATTGTTATTATCTTTATCATCATTATTTTTATTGCTATTTTGTTATAGTTCTTGTTATTGTCATAGTTGTTGTTCTCCTGCATACCATTATTATTGTTGTTGTTGTTATTACAATTATTATCAATATCACCATCATCATTAGCACTGCTATTGTTACTTTAAACATTATTTTTAGTATTAGTATTAGAATTAGTGTTATAGTAAGTATTGTTTGTATTAATATTGTTAGTATTAACATTATTACTACCATTATTATTATTATTTTTACTAATGGCATCATCATTTCCATTGTTATCATTATTGTCATTATTGAGATAATAATGTTATTAATGATGAAATAATAAAAATTATGATAATAGTTGTTACCATTATATACAATATGGCGGTGATAACGACAATGATGATAAAAGTTATGATAGTATTGATAAAAATACTAATGATTATAAATATAATTATATTAATGATGGCATTATTAATAATTATGGTAATAGTAGTAATAATAATCATGATAATAATGATAATTATTATAAGAGGGATAATGATAATGATAATAATGAAAATAATTTTAATGATAAAGATAATAATGGTGATAATAGCAATAGTAATAGTACTACTACTAATAATAATGATAATAATAACAATAATATTAATAATGATAATAATAATGATAATAATAATAATAATAACAATGATGATACTAATAATGATAATGATAATGATAATAATAATAATAATAATAATAATAATAATAATAATAATAATAATAATAATGATAATAATAATAATATTAATAATAATAATAATGATAATGATAATAATAATAATAATAATAATAATAATAATAATAATAATAATAATAATAATAATAATCCTCATCATAATAACAATAAATATTTTAATAATAGTAATAATAATAACAAGAAAAATAACGATAACGATAATGATACTGCTACTACTAATTATAATAAGGATAATAATAATAAGGATAATAATGATAATAATAATAAAAATATTAATAATAATAATTACAATAATAACAATAATAATAATAGTAATCTTAATAGTAAAAAAAGTAAAAATAACAATAATGATAAATATCATCATCATCATCGTCATTAACAGCATATAGATATATAATAATAATAATAATAATAATAATAATAATAATAATAATAATAATAATGATAATAAAAATAATGATAATGATAATAATAATAATAATAATAACAATAATAATAATAATAATAATAATAATAGGTTTAAGAACTCTTGTTACAGTAGTATAAACGGGCAGAAAACAAGCAAGCTGTAGTCATACCTGTTGTTTTAATCAAGTCGTCCTAAACTGAGGAATTCAATCCCATATGATCCAATTAAAAGTTCAGAATTATACCAGCGGTCAACAGTTTATGGTACAAAAGCCCGCAGGCAAGCAATATAAAGTTCAATTAGTTGCGAAATATCAAACATTTAATTGCTTCTAATTATGCAGTGACGATTGTAGTGTACCAGGGATATTAACAGTAGAAAGCGTTGATTTTTCTAGTGGAGTTTGGTCTCACATTCTATACGTGTTCCGATTCTGAAACATAAACACTTTGTGATGGATAGGATTTGTGATTAGGAAATGCACTTAGCGACAGCTGTTTTCACACGAAGGGAATAATCTTTCCACACACTCACACACATATATACATAATTATCTGTCTGTCTGTTTATTAATATATGAAAGCAAGGATAGATAGAGAATGTTGGGCATACAGATACATGCAGAAACATGCACATGCACACAAATAAATAGATAGTATACTGATCTCTGTCTGTCTTCCTCTCTCTCTCTCTCTCTCTCTCTCTCTCTCTCTCTCTCTCTCTCTCTCTCTCTCTCTCTCTCTATCTATCTATCTATCTATCTATCTATTTGTCTATCTATCTATCTATCTACCAAACAATGAATAAGACACCTGATCGAGGACCTACACTATTATGCATAATATCGGTTGTCATTGAACACTGTAATAATGGAATGAACTCGGGGGAAACTTCTTATTAAAAGCCTATTCCTTTACTTATCTATTAAGTCTCCAAGGAAGCAAAGTAGGATAAAATAGATTGGAATTAAGTTTTGGTATCCGTAAATTATTACGTGGAATTTTAATACATCATTTCTTATGGAACAAGTTATCAGTTACATTACTGGCATGTTTAGGCGGAGAAAAACGCTTTTCTTGGAAATGTGTTTCAACAAGTTTTTATTTACTTTAGTCCACTTCTCGTTTGAGTGTTTGTGTGTGAGACAATGACAGGTGGCTTAACTCTTTGCACATATGCAAAACGCACACACACACACA
Source organism: Penaeus chinensis (assembly GCF_019202785.1). Classification (NCBI taxonomy): domain Eukaryota; kingdom Metazoa; phylum Arthropoda; class Malacostraca; order Decapoda; family Penaeidae; genus Penaeus; species Penaeus chinensis. The sequence continues at coordinate 38,247,201 of NC_061837.1, forward strand.
GACACACACACACACACACACACACACACACACACACACACACACATACACACACACATACACACATGCACGCACTCACGCGCGCGCACACACACACAGACACGCGCGCGCGCACACACACACAGACACGAACGCACGCACTCACGCACGGACGCACGCACGCACGCACGCACGCACTCACGCACGCACGCACGCACGCACGCACGCACACACTAATACACACACACACACACACACACACACACACACACACACAAACACAAACGCACACACACACACACACACACACACACACACACAAACACACACACACACACACACACAAACACACACACAAACACACACACACACACACACACACACACACACACACACACACACACACACACACACACACACACACACACACACACACACACACACACACACCAACACACGCACAAACACACACACACACACACCTACAAAATCCCACCATTCTCGCGCTCCAACTGTAGGTTGTTAATTCTAATGGTAAATAGAAGCACATAACATAACATCATACACATAAGAAAAAACAAAAAAAAACAATCCCAACAGACTTATTTATCGATTGATTTATATTTGTCTATTTATGCATGTTTGTTTATTCATATATCTATCTATTCATTTCTATTCTTTTATTCAATTGTTTATTTCTTTGCTTATTTCTTTACAATAATCATTATAAAACCAAACTAAAACTTTAAAATCTTTATTCATTAATAAACTAGGAATTAAAATGAAAAAAATACAACGAAAAGAAGTGAAAAAGAGCCATGATTTTATACGTAGGAGACAAATTGTAGACGTCATCAATACCAATCAATCCACGGGTTTGATTTCTACATGAAAAGTTTCACAAATCTTATTACTCTCTCTCTCTCTCTCTCTCTCTCTCTCTCTCTCTCTTTCTATCTATCTATCTGTCTATCTATCTATCTATCTATCTATCTATCTATCTCTCTATCTATCTATCTATCTATATTTCTGCCTGTCTGTCTAATAGTAAATGTATAAATAATGATGATAGTAATAAGAAGAAGGATAATGTCAACAAAAATGATAATAATCATAACTATAATAATAATTATGATGACGATAATGATAAGGATGCTCATCATGATAACAATAATAATACAAATAGCAACAACAACAACAATAATAATAATAATAACAATAATAGTAATGATAATAATATAACTTAGTAATTAATAACAATAATCGCGCGCTCTCACTCAGCTGCGCAATAATAATAACAATTATGTTAACAATGATAAGATTAATAAAGAAAACAATGATATTTATACTGATAATGATAATAATGATAATGAAAAATACTACTACTACTTCTAATAATAATAACAATGATAATAATGATAATAACAATAATAATAATGATAATAAAAGTAATGATAATAACAATAAAATTATAATGATAATGATAATAATAACAATAGTAATGATAATGATAATAATAGTAATTGAAATAATAATAAGAACAAGAAAAGATATAATGATAATAATAATGATAATCATAGTAATGATAATAATAATAATTAAAATAATAATAACAATAATAATAGTACTACTACTAATAATAATGAAAATAATAATAATATTAATAATGATAATAATAATAATAATAATAATAATAATAATAATATAATAATAATAATAATAATAATAATAATAATGTTAATAATAATAATAATAATAGTAATATCATTAATAAAGATAATGATGATGATAATGATGATGATGATAGCAATAAACTACTAATACGAAAAAAACAACCAATACTAATAATAACAATGAAAATAATAATAATCATGAAGATGACGATGGTGATAACGTTAAGAACAATAATATTAATGATAATTATCACCATTTTCCGAATAGTTTATCGTGCTGACGCCGTAGAGGACTATGCATTCTAAGCAGCTGGTTGACGCGTTCCTCTCCTCCCTGACTTTGAAGCTAGCATGTTAATGTCAGTACCCAATCCCAGCTGAGTCGACATTGCAATTGCAAAGCCAGTACTCTACCCCCCCCCCCACATACCTATATTGTATCTGCCGTGAAGGGAAATCAACCCGATATTAGTAAAAATGATATAAAAGCAACAATGTTGATAAATACAATAGCATCATCAACACAACAAGTGGTCATAGTGAACAAAGTGAAGTAAAAACAACAATGACAGTCAAAATAATAATGAGTCAGTCTTGTGTGCCCGATTCTTCGTCTTGTTAAAACAACTTCTGCTTGTCGGTTACTTTTGGGAGGAGGTGAGAAATAATCTTTTAAGCACAGGAGTGACCCTGACAAACCATACCGACATACGGACATGACTGGGTCTCAGTAATAATTAACATGTCATTAGCAGTAACGAGAATGATACACAGTGACAGGCATTGGAGTTGAAATAGAGATGATAATGATTATTATATCTCGCTCGCTCTGCCTTTATCACTATATATGTGTTTCTCTGTCGCTATTGGTCATCTCTATTTCATTTTTCTCTCTCTCACCCCAATTCTGTCCGTAATATTTCTCGCTATTTTCTTGTCCAACTTTTGAAACTCCTTTAGCTCCATTCCCAATCACTTCCTTTTTCTCTCGCTTGTCCTTTCCGCCGCTCTCTTTCTGTCTGTATTGATCTATCTTTCTGTCTACCAAGCTAACTAACGAGGTCTCTCTCTCTCTCTCTCTCTCTCTCTCTCCTCTCTCTCTCTCTCTCTCTCTTCTCTCTCTCTCTCTCTCTCTCTCTCTCTCTCTCTCTCTCTCTTTCGATCTCTCTTTCTCTCTCTCTCTTTCTCTTTCGATCTTTCTCTCTCTCTCTCTCTCTCTCTCTCTCTCTCTCTCTCTCTCTCTCTCTCTCTCTCTCTCTCTCTTTCTCTTTCTCTCTCTCTCTCTCTCTCTCCTCTCTCTCTCTCTCTCTCCTCTCTTTCTCTTTCGATCTCTCTTTCTCTCATGTATCTCATCACAGCATCATAAAAGGCGTGGGGAAGAATACCAACATTTTTTAAACGACAGTGATTGCGTTGTCTGAGCTACGAGACTTATTTTCCAGCGAGCAAGATTGCAATCAGTCTTGCATATATGTCTTGAAACTTGATAACGAAGTTTTACTATGTTGGGATAGATCGCCTACGTGAAGCGTTGCTGGTATTTTTTCTTCATTTCTATCTTCCTCTCATTTTTCTTTCTTTTCTTTTTTTTTGCCAATTTTTTTATTATGTGTGATTATGAATCAATGTATTATTCATAAAAAATATAATTATTTTTAATCTGATATTTCTTTTATGTTTTTTTATATATATGATAACGATAATGATAATAATAATAATAATAATTATCATAAAAATAGTAATAATGGTAATGATGATGATGACGGCGATAATGATGACAGCAGCAACTGTGATGATTATACAACTATTAGCAATAATGATAGTGATATTAGTAACAATGCTATCGATAATAATAGTGATAATAATACTAATGATAACAATAACAGAATAATAACAATAAGGGTAATTGAATAATGGTAATAATAGCAATAATAGGAATAACAATAATGATATTAGTAATAACATTTATAATAATATCACTAATAATAACAATAAAGTTGATTTTATTTGTTTGTTACTATAATCATCCTAATTGTTATCTTTGTTTATTTATCGTCTTATTATCATTATCTTAATTAATATTTCTACTATTATTAATTAATATTATCATCATTATTATTGACATAATCATTATTTTTATCATTATCATTTTAATCATTATCATTTTAATCATTATCTTATTTTTCTTCTTATTATCATTATCGTTATCATTATCATTATTATCATTATCATTATCATTATAATCATTATTATTTCTGTTATTTATTATTACTATTATCATTATTATTAATATTATTATTATTATTATAATTTTTCATACTGTATTCTATTTTTATCATTACCATTATTTTATCACTTTTGTCATAATAATAGTGACAATAGCAATGATTATAATGATAAATAATAATAACAATGTTAATAATATGAACAGTAATAATAGTAATAATAATGATAATAATAATAATAATAATAATAATAATAATAATAATAATAATAATAATAATAATGCAAATTATAATGATATTGATAATAATAGTAATGGTGTTAATAACAATT
>NC_061837.1:38316408-38326408 GCF_019202785.1 Penaeus chinensis
ATATGTTGTATAATATCTGAAACACCAATAATATTATCAGTAGTATTACCATTGTTATTAATATTAGTATTGATATCATTATTATTTTATATTATCATCGTCATTATTATTATTATTATTATTGTTGTTGTTGCAGCTGCTGCTTTTATCATTATTATTATTACTATTACTATCATTATTATTATTATTATTGTGTGTGTGTGTCTGTGTGTGTCTGTGTGCGTGTATGTGTCTGTGTGTGTGTGTGTGTGTGTGTGTGTGTGTGTGTGTGTGTGTCTGTGTGTGTGTGTGTGCCTAACACTCTTTCACCCTCTCTCTCTATCCTCTTTCTTCTTCTTTCCTCTCTTTTCATCTCTCCTCGTTCTCCCGTCCTATTCTTTTCCTTTTCTCTTTTTTATTCTCGTCCTTTTCCTACCCATTCCTGAAGAGAAAGGAGAAAAGAAGAAATAGAAAAAGAAAAAAGAAGATGCAGGAGAGGGAAAAAAAAAGAAAGAAAAAAATAGCAGAATACTTTAGAATAAGTATAAAAGGAACACTAGAATAAAGTATCAGTCGTGTAGCAAGAATTATTTCCTGCTTTTGCCTCTCACTCTTAGAATCCAAAGGAAAGACTTATTTTCTTATCTTCTCTCTCTCTCTCTCTCTCTCTCTCTCTCTCTCTCTCTCTCTCTCTCTCTCTCTCTCTCTCTCTCTCTCTCTCTCTCTCTCTCTTTCTCTTTCTCTCTTTCTCTCTCTCTCTCTCTCTCTCTCTCTTTTTATCAGCGTATCCGGTCATCCAACGGTCTCTCTCTGTTGCAAGATTAATGATATTTTTCCGCAGTCTTCTTCTTGGTTTCGACTGAGGAACTATGTTATTTTTGTTCTTTTTTTATTTATGTGTCATTGTTTTTTTTTTTGTTTTTTTCTTGTTAATGTTCGCTTGTGTATTTATATGTTTAAATTATAAGGTTTTGTATCTTTACTTTTTCTTTCATATTGTTTTGTTTATCTTTTTTTTATTATTATTATGGCTACTATATCCTGCTTTATCCTATTCTTTTCATTTTGGTTCAGTTTCGAAATCATTAAATTCGTGTTGATTACGGTGGATTTACGCTCAGAGCTGGACATTTAATTAGTAATAGAACTGCTGTTGGTAACAAAAGCGCTACTTCTGACGTTGGGTTTTGTCATAAAAGATAGATTAGTTACTATAATCAGTGGTTGTTTGTATTCGTGATAATTTCAGTAGAATTGTGAATGGAGATAGGGATAATACTTGTTCTTTGACACGTGTATGTGTGTGTGTTTAAAAAAAAAAAAAAAAAAAAAAAAAAAAAAAAAAAAAAAAAAAAAAAATGATGTCCATGATCAAGACAACAGCAAATAAATGAATATAAAACAAAATAACGATGCAAATTAAAAACAGCACCAACATGACTTCCCACACGAGCAAAAAATCCCCAAATACAGAATTCAGACTACATCTAACTCCCGAATATCTGCAACAGGTTCAGTTTAGAAGACTCATAAACCAGCCATAAACTCTGAAGGTGGAATTCTCGACAAAGCCCATTCTGAACTCACTGTTCTAACTACCCCTAACTCACAGCAAGGGCGTAGGGCTGTTATAACAAGGTACTTTCAATAATCCAATTTAAACATGAATGGTCGCAATCTATATTTGTATTCGAATTATCGTAAAAGGATTTGAATCAATTAAATCTCTATGGCTATGGTTTACTTTCGGGAAATTCAATCAGCATTCAGTAACACTACATTTTTGTTCGACAATTGATGATAAGATGACGATGAAAGTAATTGGTAATGATAATAGAAAGGTCATAATGGTAATAATAATAACAATAATGATAATAAAAATAACAATAATAGTAATGATGACGAAAAGGATAAAAATAATGACGATGAAAATGATAGAGATAATGATAATAATGACATTGATTTGTATATGAAAATAGTTATAATAATGGTAATAATACTATTTGTACTACTACTACTAATGAGAATAATAATGATAATAGAAATGGCAATAATAATGAAACATATATTGATAATAGCATTGATTATGATAATGATAATGACAATAAGAATAATTATTAATATTGGGAAAAAAATAACATGCTGATAATGATATTTATAATAGTAACAATAGTAATGATAATAATAATAATAATAATAATAATAATAATAATAATAATAATAATAATAATAATAATCGGTGTTTACTTTACTTCAATTGTCATTATCATTTTGGTAATAAGGATAATGATAATAAATTTAAAAATGATAATTATCAAAATCATTATCACTGTCATTACATTTTTGTATGTAATGAAAATAACGAATATATTTTATAATGTAAAACATATACGCACACACACACATATATACATAATATATATATACATATATATATATATATATTATATACATATATAGATAGATAGATAAATAGATAGATAGATATACATATATTTATACATTTCCTTATTTTTTGTGCCATGTGTTCAAAATGCAGCCATTTGTGCCAATGAGTCACGCGTTGAGACATATGATTTTCAGTGTATTGGATATCAAAACAGTGTTCGCGTGGCGTCCCTAAGGCACTGATGACATTAGCCTTTGTAACACTTATAGGTACAAATATTTCCATTTCGGTGGTAGGCATATTTCAAAATTGCAATATAACATTTACGATGTTAATTGTAATAGTAATACTGATAATGATAATAATAATGACAATAATAATAATAATAATAATAATAATAATAATAATAATAATAATAATAATTATTATTATTATTATTATTATTATAAAAGTAATTATAATTGTAGTTATGATTATATTGATATTTATAACAATAAAATAATTCTAGTTTTACTGATAACAGTAATGGTAATAGTAATGATAATAACAACAACAATAACAATGATAATAATAATGATAATAACTATAATGAAGATAAGGATAATAATAATGCTAATAACAATATTGATTGCAAAAATACTAACAATTTTAGCAGAAAAAAATAACTATAATAATAAGGATGATGAGTATCACGTTAATGATTATGTTGTAGAAATAATGATAATAAAGATTATGATAATAATAATGAAAATTATATCATTATTGCTAACACTGGTAATGATGATGATAATAATAATTATTATTATTATTACTATTATTGTTATTGTTATTATTATTACTGTAGCAAGAAGGATAATAACAGTAACAATAATAAGAATAACAAGGATAAGAAGTAACAGCAATTACCAAAAAAACACAAATTACAGTATCAATAACAATAATGAGCATAGTAATAGCCGGAGTAATAAAAGTAGTAGTACCAATGATAATGATATCAGTTATGATAAACCTGAAAATAACAAAAGCAATTGTTGTAACATAATTAATTAATTATTCACAACGCTATCATTATCATTATTACCAAGGTACATATAAGCAGGTAGCTCCACTTTCATTTCATTCCTTTAAAATTAGATTTACTTGTTTTTTTCAAGAGTATTCTGACGGCTGTTAATGATAGGTTGATAGGTTTAATTTGTGGAAAGTATAACAATATCGAGGAAATAAGACAAAAATTATGTATCTAGCGATATCTGATATCTCACGGCGCACTTTCATTAGCTAAACGTGATGACGTAATTAACTCCGCACACTATTTCATGGCATGTGTATTTATAGTGCACTTTCTCTAACATACTTTAGGAATAACAAAGGAAAAAAATATATTGAAAGAGAAACCAGGAGAAAAAGAATACACACACACACACACACACACACACATACACACACACACACACACACACACACACACACACACACACACACACATATATATATATATATATATACTTATATGAATAAAGGTGACGGAGCGGGGTATTACCTACGAAGTTCTCAATTAGGATTTGCATCAAGATAAAACGGGTCAGCCTGTCTTGATTATTATAATTATCTTTACTCATTTCTATCATTTATTGGTATGATCTTATTACTATTATTGTTATGGCTGTCATCATTATTGTAGTTGTTGTCAATGCTATTACTGTTATTATTTGCATTAATATTATTATTGTTATTATTATTACTACTACTACTACACTACTGCAATGGTTTTATCCCTACAATTATTATAATTATCATTATTATGATCATTATCATCCTTTTATTATTATTATTACTTGTGCCATTATCATTATCTATGTTATAATAATTAATATCAGTATTATAATTTTTATTATTATTATTTCATTACTATTTTTATTCTAATTATCACTATTATTGGCATAATTATTACTCCTATTACCATTACTATCATCATAATTATTAGTTATTACTATTATTTACATTATCATCATCTTCATCATAATCATCATTATCTTATTATTATTATTATCAATATGATTATTATAACAACCAGCATCACTACTTTTACTATTTAAATCATTATCATTATCAATTCTATCATTATTTTCAAAATTAACATTATTATTATCATTATCAATGTTAGCAGTACCAACTTTATGATTACTATAATTATCAACATTAGTATTACTATCAGCATTATCGTTTTTATTACAATTTTCATAATTTTCCTATAATTTTATTTTCATAATTGTCATGTTTAATATTATTGATATTATAATTTCATCCTTATCATTATCATTGTTAACATTTTTATTGTTCTTGTTATAATTATTATCGCTGATCTTATCTTTGTTATTACTATGATGATGATTATCATTATGGTCATGATTATCGTTATCATTATCATTATCCAGATTACTCTTTTCATTATTATCATTGTCATTACTATCTTAACTATAATTATCATTGTTTATTGTAATCATTTTCATTACTATAATTATTATTATAACCATCATTATTTACTATCATTATCATTATGTCTATTGTTGTAGTTAGTACCATTACAATCATCATATTTATTATTGTTCTTTTATAGTTAACATTGGTATTACTTTATCATCCATTTTCACTATCATTATTACACTTATGATTATCATCGATATTATTATCATTATTATTATTATTATTATTTAAATAACTGTTATGGTTATCATCGTTGATGCCATTATTATTATTTTAACATTATTGCTTCTGTTTTTTTGTATTGTCATCAAATTTATCATCATTACTATTATCCTATTATCATTGTTGTGGTTACCGTTTTAATATCCTCATCTATTATAATTATAATATCCTCATCTATTATCATCAATAGTGATAGTTTTTGTAATGGTAAAAATAGTAGTAGTATCATTAGTATCAGTTATAACTGCAGTGGTATTATCGTGCTTTATGGTGATGATGAGTATGATAATTGTAATCTTAATAACGATGATGATGATAGTGAGGGAAACAATATCAATAAGAATAATTATAATGATTATGATAATAACAATAACAACAAAACCATAATAATGATAATAATAATAATAATAATAATAATAATAATAATAGTAATAACAACAACAACAATAATGATAACAATAAAGGTAATGAGAATTACGATAGGAGTTATCATTATTATCAATTTTGTTATTTGTTTACATTTTATGTTGCTATTATTATCATTATTACTATTACCATCATGAGTATTATCAATGCCATTATTATCATTATCATAGTTGCAGTTATCGTTATCATTATTCTAATAATGGTGATAATAATGTCGATTATAACAACAATAATATCGTTATAGCCACATGCTTCATTATTGTTATAAGTATTATTATGAAATCATAATAATGATCATTATATCTACAATTTGTGGCTGTGAACATGTAAATATTGATGCATATATGTATGTTCTCATATGCATATACACATTAACCATTATACAATACCCCAAATTTACCATTCCTAGAAAGAAAAAAAATGCTTGAAACTCCTTCATCCTATAATGACTATGGTTCTCACGTCTTCATGTTTAAACTGAGCATGTGGGAATTTAGGAGAAAGTGAGCAAGTCCGTTCGTACCCTCGGGATGTCTTTCCTTCCCACAACCAACTGATTAAGGGCCGAGGTCATGTTGTGAATCCAAACTTATTCTCGCCTGACATAACATTGGGGCTGCAGGGTCGGTGCGCTGAAAGAGGGAGAGAGGGGAGGGGAAGGGAGAGAGAGAGAGAGAACTAGGAGAAAGGGGAGGGGAAGGGAGAAAGAGAAAACTAGGAGAATGAGGAGGGGAAGGGAGAGAGAGAGAAATAGGAGAAAGGGGAGAGGGAGAGACAAGAAAATAAGAGAAAGGTGATGGGAGACGAGGGGAAAGGAAGAGAGGTGAACGAAAAAGGCATGGCGGAGCGTTGAAAGGAGGAAAGGGTTTGAGGGAAGGGAAGGAGAGAGGAGGAAGGATGAGGAAGGAAAGAGAGAAGTGTAAGACTTGAGGAAGACATTGGAGTTGCAGGGCGGTGCGATGGAAGAGAGAGAGAAGAAGGGGGTTGAGCGGGAAATGAGAGGAAGAGAAGAGGAAGACCAGGGAAAATGAGAAACGGTAAAAGAGAAATACTTGACATTGGAGCTGCATACACGACGCTCTGAAAGAAGAAAGAAAGACCGAAAGAAAGGAAAGAAAACGTGGAGTGCAGAGTAAGTGAAGGAGTGGAAGGAGAGAGAGAGAGAAGGAAAAGTTAATGTTAAGATAAATGGATAGAGAGGAAAGACGCAGGATAGGATAGGCATACCACTGGTATTGCGCTGAGGGGGAGGGAGAGAACAAAGAGATGGAGGAATGGAAAGACATGATATTGGAGTTAGATGAAAAAAAGTAAAATGATTAGTGAGATAAGGCAAGAGAAAGGAAGAGAGGGCAGGAAGCAAGAAATGAATACATATAAGACTAGATACGCAGATGAGCGATGGAGAGATAAACATATAGATAGATAAACTGAGACGGAAATTCGGGAACCAAATGAAAGGGTGTTAGGCAACAGAATGTGAGATCAGTATTATTTTTTTGTCTAATTAAAGTATATTAATAGAGAGAGAGGAGGGAGGGAGAAAGAGTTTAACAGACCCACAGTACTCATTTTCAAAGAAAACAAAATCAATAATAAAGGCAAATCCCGGGTACGCTCTTATTTGATGATTTAATCTTACATGCCATTTTCACAATAACACACACACACACACACACACACACACACACACACACACACACACAAGCACACACATACAAAAAAAAATCCTTTCACTGTTAGGCTTATGCTGAGAAATAAGCTTATCAAGAGACCTAAATAAGGTGATGAAACAACCATTAAGCTTAAGGAGAGAGTTCCATCTAAGTACATGCTACGGAATGGGTAGGCCTAGTGCTTTTAGGGCGGCGCCTTTAGCTTCCTTGTTGTTACTGGCTTATCTTATCCTGCAGTCTGTCTAAGTCTGTTGTGATAAGGGAGGAGAGGGCCCGAGTTTCCGATACTTAGCAAGGGTGGTTGTTATCATTGCTACTAAGGATATTTTCGTTAATTACTATATTACCAGTTATGATGGTAGTACTTCGGAATTGTTATTATTATAAATACTATGATTTCGGCTGTACACTATTTGATACAGTATAATAGTAATATTAACAATGGCAATTACGAAAACATTAGCAATACTAATATTAGTGACAATGTTATTACATTTAGTACATATAACCCACACAAGAATTTTGTTTTCCTTTCTTTTCATCAGATACATTCATCCCGCACAATAAATAACAAGACCGACGTAAAACCTCAATTCGGCGGATATATAAACGATAAATAACGATATCAGTGACAATAAGAAGATCACCATCATCAATAACATGGCAGCGCGACCAAAACTTCGCCATTCTCCAAAATAATCGGTTTAATGCCTATGTCATATTAACCGGAGACTTCCTGATGAGATCTTTGGACCACTTGTTATTATTAGGGGCTTTTATGCAGGGTGAAGGACTCTCCTGACTTTTTTGGCGAAGAGAGGATCTTCCGTGTTTTCAAGGCAGAAGAAACCAGTTTTTGGTGGCGCTGAGTGGGGGCATTAAGTGAATTTTGTAATCTGTATCTGTGTACGAGTGGGAAGGGGAGGGGAAGGTGGGCGTAAAGACTGTTTAAGACTGATTATACATTTCGTATATATGTGTGTATATATGCATTTATATATAAACATGTATATATAAACTAAATGACGACGCCATACGACCTAATAAAAAAGATTGTCTAGACTACTTTTATGGACATAAGCCCTCTACTCGTAGTAATATCAGTTTGTGATTTAGATTTTTTCTTTTTTTATATAATGCCAGGTTATCGCTGTTATTTTTACGTGCAAGGTGGAAGAAACCAATAAAGTATCTTATACGGAAACTTATATACCCTTCCAGACTCGAACCTGTTTTTCACAAGGCGTATGGTGGATCACACACACACACACACACACAAACACACACACACACACACACACACACACACACACACACACACACACACACACACACACACACACATACACATACACACACACACAATATATATATATATATATATATATATATATAAATGTATATACATATATATCCTTGTGTGTGTGTCTGTACATGTCTGTGTGTATATGAATATGCGTGTGTGTATGTATTACTCTGGGCATGAGTATAAACTGCATCCGGTAGTGGGGTTCTGGTCCTCAGGAGCATGGAACCACTTCGTATCCACTATCGCTCCCAGTTATCTATGGGATAAATAGAAAGGAGGGTAGAGGGGACTCTTTCGCCTTGGTTGGCCACTCTTCTTGAGACAGTATCTCAATAAAAACCCTGTCAAGAAAGGCAACGGGAAACCACCGTGACTGATCTTTTCATTGTATTTATAGCAGACATAATTTCCATCAGCACCGTGAAAAAGACTGGGCATGTTAAGTGAATTAGCAGAGAATAGAGGGTCATGGAGAAAATTGATGCCAAAAAGGACCTGTTGTAGGACAGAACACTAGAAAAACTAGGATATATATATATGTGTATATATATGTATATATATATATATATATATATATATATATATAATATACATACACTTATGATACATGTGTGTACTTATTTACAAATGTTTATATAGATAGATAATACTTATATGTGTATATGTATGAATATATATGTGAGTGTGTATATGTGTATGTACATGTTTATATATACATATATGTACATATATATGTGGAAATGTCAAAAATTCATTTATTGAAATATTCTTAGCACATATATACATTCATATATTCACATTAACATTCATATTCTGCATATAAATATACATAAATATATGTATACTTTTATCTATCAACATCTACCTATTTACGTATTACTGTTTCCATCTCTCTCTCTCTTCTCTCTCTCTCTCTCTCTCTCTCTCTCTCTCTCTCTCTCTCTCTCTCTCTCTCTCTCTCTCTTCTTTCTCTCTCTCTCTCTCTCTCTCTCTCTTTCTCCAATTATCTATCCATGGCTTTTTAATCTAAATTTCCACCATCCAAAAACGCTAATGAAAATCAGCTGATTCACCGTTACTATAATTCCTCGCAAGGAAGCAAATTGCAATCAAGAAACATTAAGTGTTGTTTACCACCGAGGCTTGTGTGTGTCTCGTATTTCATTGGTCGGTTGCAATAACAATTTCAGAGGCTTTGCTGTAATGGTAGGGTAATGTACTATGATCGTGGTTGATGTTATACAAGTGTTTTGTTTATCATTTCTTCTTCATGCTGTTTCGAATACTAAGGTGTTGTCTTTGTTGTTTTGTGTCTCTCTCTTTGTTTTATTTTTGTATTTATTAATTTGCTCTGTTTATTCTACTCTACTTTCTCTCTATCAGTTGTTCGTTTTTTTTTTTGTTTTTCTAACATTGCAATTAAGTAGTGCTAGTGAAGGTTCCGCTGTTGTAATATTGTTACTACTACGTGTTTTACTAGTGCTGGTACTACTATCATAAAACCACCTACAT
>NC_061837.1:38336408-38341408 GCF_019202785.1 Penaeus chinensis
ATATTATGCCTTTTCTCTCTAGTCATTTGTGAGAATTCTCATTAAAACCTTCCAATCTACTGTTAATATTCACCTCTCGGTATTACATATTACAAAATTTAGCATTAAAATCTCTCTGCACTGATAAATATCGACAAAGAGAAACCTTAGCCATGAATATCATCCAAAGAACGTAATGAATATAACGACAAAGAGCAACAACAGTTAACTTAGCAAACATATAGACAAATAAAAATATGTACGAAGGTCGAATTTCCCTGACAAATCGGTCGAGGCGTGAGTAATGGCCAGTCACGTAAAATGCGTGGATTATTTGAAAATATTTCTAGATTTGCTGCAATTGAAGGCACAGTATGCATCATCGAATTTAATATTTCGAACTAAAGCTTCTCTGGAATACAGATCTTTTTGTTTTGTTTTTGTAATATGTATTTGTGATTATAGCATGTTTATGGTAGGGAGGATTAATTTCTGTGGAAATGTCAAAAATTCATTCATTGAAATATTCGTAGCACATATATATACATGCATATATTCACATAAACATTCATATTCTGCATACATGTAGTAAATATATATATATATATATATATATATATATATATATATATATATAGCAGAGAGCCAAGGACCGGTGGGTTTCACTGGAAACGCTTGGGTGATTTTTATGGCACTTTATTGCATCTTGGATACATCTTGATTTCTTCTCTTTACATGCAATTCATTACCATCCATTTTATCCCAATTACTTCCCAATTGTTTCCGTTAAACTGAAATTAGCAAATCTCTACTAATACATGCTTTACATATAACCCTTATTTCACACAATATATATCAATAATCACATTACAATCTCATTCAAATAAGTCTTTATATCACAATATATCATTTGCTTATACTGATATAAAATATATTGTCAGATTATATAGATATACTCAGATATATTACCTCAGACACCTCACTTGGCTTCTCTGAGTAACAAAATGGCTCCCAATGTTTTCCCAGATTAGTTATGCAAATTCCCTATAGATGTCGTACACTTTAGAAAACGATATGAGGGTATACTTATCTATTTCATACTTATCTTATGTTAGTAATATCACAAAGCATAGGAACTGATTGTTTTAACTAAGTACACATTTTGTCCCTGCAGTAACATGGCTCCCCTAAATTGTATAAACAATTTACCTTAAACTCTAAATGAGCAAAATGTGGAATTAATATCTATACTACTGAGGAACTATAAATTGTTGGAACAATTTTGATATTTAAATAGGCTCTTTGGCGGGGACACCCCACTTCCACTATGATTCAACTAACAATATGAGTTTGTGGATTGGTCTTTCAAGGTTAACGGCTGCTTTCGTTCGTCTTCCAAATGCGTCAAGCGAGGAATCAGCCATTGTTATCCTTGCCTTTCTTACAAGACCATCTTTGCTTGGCATAACATCAGATACACAACCAAGTTTCCAAGAATTCCTTGGTAAATTTTGTTCCTTTACAATGACAATATCATTTACCTTAACATTTTTCATAACTGAAGGCCACTTGTTCCTGCACTGAAGCGATTGAGCATATTCTTTTCTCCACCTATTCCAAAATTCATTAGCAAGATATTGAACTCTTCGCCATCTCTTTCTTGAATACTGGTCAGAAGATTGGAACGTTCCAGGTGGCGGGAGCACAACCTTTGTTTTCATTGTTAACAAGTGATTTGGTGTCAATGGTTCTAATGAATATGGAGAACTGATGTTGTCAACTGTCAGGGGTCGGCTATTCACGATGGTCTCTGCTTCAACCATAAAGGTTCTGAGTGACTCATCATCTAATTGTCTTCCATGATGATATAATAAAGCTGTTAGTATATTCCTCACAGTACGGATCTGTCTTTCCCATACTCCACCCATATGACTGGCGTGAGGAATATTCATTTCAAATGTAATCCAGTCACAGTTCTCTTTTAAAAGCTCCCCTTTTAGTTTCTCTTGATCCATTTCTTGCAAGCATTGCTGAAGTTCATTTTTAGCTCCAACAAAATTTGTGCCCTGATCTGATCTGAGTTGACGAACTGGGCCACGTCTTCCTATGAAACGTTTATATGCACTGAGGAATGAATCAGTCTCCAGTGTATTTGCTGTTTCTAGATGGATTGCTCTTGAAGCCATACAAGTAAACAAAACACCGTATCTCTTGACCTCCTTGCGACCTTCTTTAACAAAGAATGGTCCAAAGTAATCTATCCCACAGTAGGTAAATGGGGGTGCAGGTTCAAGTCTTTCTGGTGGCAAATCAGACATTTTCTGTTCTTGAAATGTGCCTCTCAATCTTTTACATATGACACATCTTGAAATATGTCTACCTACCACTGATGAACCTCCAATGATCCAATAACCAGATGCCCTTAACTCATTCAATGTTATTCCTCTTCCTTGGTGATGAACTTTCCGGTGGTAATGACACACTATCATTTCTGTTATATGTGAGTCCTTTGGCAGAATTACTGAATGTTTATTGATTGCAGCAAATTCTGCATGTCTCATTCTGCCACCTACCCTTAAGATGTTATTTTTATCTCTGAAGGGATCAAGTGAGTAAATGTAACTTGCTTTCTTTAAGGTTTTGCTTCTTTTACTGGCATCTTCATTGTCGTTGTTTCCACATTGTAAATCTTGTTTCACCTTTTGGAAAGCTTCAATTTGGACTAGCCTTATGATTTCATTTTCAGCTTCCACAAGTTCTGTTACACTAGGGGACGTGTATTTGGATTCTTTGTTTTCAGTCAGTTCTTTGTTGACTGTTGCTCTCCCAGGGTTCTTGAATCTACATTGAAGGCGTAAACATAATGCAACAGCCTTCTTTGCCCTGTGCCAATCAGAAAAATATTCAAGTCTTGGAAGAATTGAAGTGCTCTCTTTGGTTTGGGTCTTATATGACGACATTTTCTTGACCTCTGGATCATTCTCTTGTACGTTTACATTTACCAATGATGGATTAGCATTATAGTCAGATTCCCAGAGGAAGTTTGGTCCATTCCACCATAGAGAATGTTCAATCAGTTGCTTTACATACAATCCACGTGAAGCAGCGTCAGCAGGATTTTGAGCTGACTCAATAAATTTCCATTGTTCCACAGAGGAGTGGTCTTTAATATGCTGCACTCGGTTAGCAACAAACACATGGAATCTCTTTGCTTCGTTTGAAATGTAGCCAAGTACGACTTTGCTATCAGTCCAAAAGAATTCCTTAAGTTCCTGGTAACCTAACTCTCTCTTTAACATAGAACTCATTCGAACGGCTACAACTGCAGCTGTTAGTTCTAACCTAGGAACAGTTATAGGCTTCAATGGTGTCACTCTAGACTTTGACATGACAAGTGCACAATGAACTTGTCCCTGCTCACTTACTTGCCTTAAATAAGAGCACTGTCCATAACCATTCTGGCTAGCATCAGAGAAATGATGCAGTTCAATTGATTTGACCTTTCTAAATTCGTCAGGCTTGTAGCATCTAGGAATCTTTAACTCTTTCAACTGAATCAAATCATCTCTCCATCTTCTCCATTGTTGTTTCAAGTCATCTGATATGTCATCATCCCAGTCTACTCCATCTTGACACAAGGTTTGAAGTATTCTTTTACCAATCAATATAAAGGGTGAGACCATACCCATAGGATCAAAAACAGAACTCACTGTTGACAATATACCTCTTCTAGTTATTGGTTTATCATTAATACTAATTCTGAACTGGAATGTGTCTGATTCAATGCACCATTCTACTCCTAAAGTTCTCTCTATTGGTAAGGCTTCACTAGAGAGGTCTAAATTCTTTAAACTTATAGCCTTTTCCTCTAAGCTTATTGCTTCTAGAACTTCTTTCTTATTTGACAAGAACTTGTGCAATTTGAAGCCACCCTTCGAGCATAATGCTTTACTATTCCTGATTAAAGATATGGCTTCTACAGTTGTAGGTAAAGATGTTAAACCATCATCTACATAAAATTCATTTTTAACAAAGGAAGCAGCCTCTGTTCCACATTGCCCTGCGTAATCATCAGCAGCAGCTTTCAGTGCAAAACTTGCTACACTTGGAGAAGATGTAGCCCCAAATAAATGCACTGTCATTCTATATTCATTGATTGTTGAATCAGGATCTCAATTTTCCCACCACAGAAAGCGGAGTAGGTCTCTGTGATCAGGCTTTACCTTTACTTGGTGGAACATTGCTTCTATATCACATGCAATTGCTACATGCTCCTTTCTAAATCTGCACAATACCCCAATTAAGTTATTTGTCAGATCCGGACCTTGTAAGAGATTCTTATTAAGTGATTCACTCTTATACATAGCACTGCAATCGAAAACTACTCTAATTTTGTCAGGTTTCTTTGGATGATACACACCATGATGTGGTATATACCATACTCTTCCATCATTGAAGTTTAGACCCTGGCATGGTGCCTCTTCTGCATAGCCTTTCTTTATGAGATCTTTCATAAATGCAACATAGTCTTGCAGAAAATCATTATTTTGCTTTAGCTTCTTCTTTAGACTCCTCTACCTACACAATGCTATTTCTTTACTATTAGGAAGCTTGACTTTATCATCTATAAGAGGAAGTGGTAACTCATAATGCCCATCTTTTAGTTGATGAATTCCATCTTTCATTTTTCTAAAGAAAATCTTGTCTTGATACGAAAAAGGAATATTTCCTGTCTCCCTTTCACTGAAATCAAGCTCAAATAACTTCTTAAGTTGTGCAAAATCAATTATTTCTTTTACTTTAGTTGGTGAGTAAAGAAAGCTACATTTGGTATCACCATTAATGATAACCTTATTGACTATTACTTTGCTAGTTAGGACTGAATCTGAGTCACTTGTATCTTGACAATCACCATTGACTCTCCCTATTATACTCCAACCAAGCAAAGTTCTCCTTGTGGCTCGTCATCTTTCCCAGGAATTAACTCTCTCGGTTTGATGGCACGAATACAATTTAAACCT
>NC_061837.1:38346408-38348908 GCF_019202785.1 Penaeus chinensis
CTCTCTCTCTCTCACTCTTTAGCTTTCTCTCTCTATCTTTGTCGCCGTCGCTCTCTCTCTATCTCTGTCGCTGTCGCTCTCTCTCTCTATCCATCTTTCTGTCTATCTATCTATCTATCTATCTATCTCTCTCTCTCTCTCGGTCTCTCACTCAATCACTCTCTTTCACTCTCTCTTTGCTGCTGTTTTCTCTCTCACTCTCTCTGTCTCTCTCTCTCTCTCTCTCCCCTCCCTCTCTCTTTCCAAATTTAGTTACCTTACTAATAAAATATTTTGTTTGGGTTTTACTTGTTGATTACATCCTTACTCCTTCCCCTCCCGCGTAGATAATCAGCGTAACATGCAAGCAAACAGTTTCCTTTTCCCAACAACATTTTATGAATACAGCTGCGAGCGTTGCAACAGTTTTGGGGGAGGGGCAGAGGGAGGGGGAGGGGAGGTGGGTGCTTATAGATGCAATTTTGGTACATATTCTTGTGAAACGTGTATGCGAAATGCACCACTAATTGAAAGGTGAATAACTAGTATACTGAGAGGAAAGAGAGGAAAAAAAAAAGTATAAGAGTTAGACACGCGACGCTGGTTCCTTTCAACCTCCTGTTATAAAAGATCCAACACGAAGGAGTCAGCTGGCCCCAGGGGATTGAATAGCTTTATAGCAGGTCATATGTTTCTTTTAGCCCAAAAATGGCCGCCAAGGGGCTGGCAAGAGTGGCAATATTGATACCCATAAACCACCATCTTTGTAGACTCCTTCCTTCAACAGACGAGGACTTGCTGGGAGGGGACAAGGCGACCGCCGCCACGCTCTAAAACTTTAAACAAAAGCAATTCGCACTTTCTTTCTATCCTCGTGGAGATGTTGAGAGGTCCCACGAGTGTTGTTCTCGCACTTATTGTGTACTTGGTGTTAATCTCGGCGACTCTACCCCTTTATCGAGGATCCCTTTACGAGGCGCCCTGTGTTTAATGTCCTGTTGATAAGCCACGTAGAGTAGTCTATGGGCTTTACTAAATTTGGAAAATATACTCCGCTTTCATATCAAGAATGTAATAACATTGCGTAATAGTATTGCTTTCATGATTTAAGTGCAATTGCTGTTGCTCGGACGACTTAATCATCGGCCAGTAGATTATATACCTGATACCCGTTTTAATAACTGAAAGATGTTCAAATCCACTGTAATAATAAAATGTCTCATATTGAAATATCACACACACTGAGTTTACAATTTGTTCGCACGCACGATGCCGAGTGTTAGATTATAGAACGCGTTTTATTTTAGTCATATGAATGGCTACATTTTCTAGCAAGTGTGACGATATTTTCTCGGGAAGAATTGATTTTAGATTTTGAGGATCAGATAAACTTGCAAGGTGCATTAGGACGTTATATAAGAGCTAACGAAGGTTTTACATTTTTTTTAGTATTACTACGCCAAAACGAAATAAAGATGTCAGGTATAGAAAGGCAGCAGTCTCAGCAATATAATTTTTGGGGAACAGGATATTCAATAAAATTCACATTTAATTCAACTGATGACGCAATACCTTCCCTTCTATGATATGTATGGAACTAGCACCTTGTTCTACGCCTAATATTTATTCATGATTCCAAGCTATAAAAAAACGAACCTTGGCCTGAAATTCCAGACCTTTGAAATAGGAACCAGGAAAGGATAGGGAAAGCGGAAACGAATTCATAACTTGACTGACAGGGAATCTCTGTCGCATCAGTAGCTATTTGCATATTAAGCTGCGCGGAATTCGTCGTGTTGAGTCCGCCCTACTGTTTCTTGTGAGGAAAAATTCTGTCTCGTATTTTTTCGCGTTCAAGAATACGCGCTTGTAAATTTGTATTGTAGTGTGTGTTTGTGTGTGTGTGTGTGTGTGTATGTGTGTGTGTGTGTGTGTGTGTGTGTGTGTGTGTGTGTGTGTGTGTCTATGTATATATGTATTTTTTTTTGTTTTGTTTTGTTCTTTGTGTGTGTATGTGTGTGTGTGTGTTTATGTATATATGCATGGTTTTGAGTGTGTGTTGATGTGTGTGTGTGTGTTTGTGTTTATGTGTGTGTCTATGCATGTCTGCATATGTATGCATATATATATATATATATATATATATATATATATATATATATATATATATATATGTGTGTGTGTGTGTGTATATATATATATATATATATACACATGTGTGTGTGTGTGTGTGTGTGTGTGTGTGTTTGTATGCATATGAGTATATATCCGTGTCTATCTGTGTACATTTGTATTTTAATACTTCTGTTCTCTTTCTTTCAACTTCCCTTTCTCCATTATTTCCTCTCACATAGTCCTACTTTTCCAACAGTATTAATATTCATGCCATTCCTCACCTACCCCATCCATTAACAGTACGTTTACGATGCAGTGAAAACCTAACATTAAAAGCTTGTAGTTCAATTCTTCAACCGATTAAAATATGCTAATTGCTGCCCATGTTTTATACTGGAGTTGTGCA
>NC_061837.1:38353908-38356408 GCF_019202785.1 Penaeus chinensis
TATATTGGCCAGCACCAGCCAGGGTTCCCCCCATCTTTTAATTGAACTGACAGATTTTTATTGTAAACCCGGCCCGTTAGAACGAGGATTTAGTTTTTAACTTTTTATTTATTATTTAAACTGTTAGGGGTATGGTGTTTGTTTTTCATTTACATAAGAGTCAGGAACACGCATGACCAGACCCTATTTCTTCAGGAACGTGTACAATAAGTCTCCTCACAGGGGGAGTGACCTGGCTCCTCCCTCATTCCTTCGGCCCTAAGCTGCCATCCGTCTCTTGGTAGATGATCTTTCGAGCTCCCCCTCGACAGAATCCCTTACAGGTCGCCCGCCAATAATTGTTTCTCATGGAATTGTTTATGTGTATGAGCTTTCTTCCTCGTTGTCTTGACACCTTCAGCAACTTAGTTAAACTTAGTTTCTCGAGTTAGGCTAGTTAGCAGTTGTAGCATTAGAGAGCCACGTGTATACGATGAGATGATTGTGTATAGGTATGAGGAAAATGTACGAGCAGGATACGTACACGAACCTCACAGCTAGGCACTGCACTCTTGGCTCTGACAGGAATAGGGATTTTTTTCTGATCCTCAACAATCCGTTGAAAGAGTTCTCTGTACCAAATTGCCATATTGAAAGTCACACGATTCCTTCATTCTTTCAGCCTAAAGTTGCCATCCGCCACTTCCCCTCGACAGAAATTCTCATAGAGGTTAGGAGAGGGAGTGAAAAACAAAAAGAGAGCGAGGGAAGGGAGGGGGAGAAGGGGAGAAAATTAGGAAAAGAGAGGGAAAGGGAGGGAGGGAGGATGGGAAAGGCAGAGAAGGGAGAGAGAAGGTATTATTGTGTATATATATATATATATGTATGTGTATGGGTAGAAAGTATTAATGTATGTATGTGTGTTGTGTGTGCGTGTGTGTGTGTGTGTGTGTGTCCGTGTGTGTGTGCGTGTGTGTGCGTGTGTGTGTGTGTGTGTGTGTGTGTGTGTGCGTGTTTTCGTGTTTTCGCTTGTGAAACGTCACAAACTCATGCCACCGGGAGAGTTTTAAGTTAAAGACGCCATCAAAAGTTTAAATGAGGGGGGGAAGTTCCTAAAACGGCTCTTTTTCTCATTGCTATTCATGACTATCTATTATACATGTATAACCTCTCATATGACCTAGATTTTTTGAAAATAATAAATCAACGTATATAACCTAAATATTTCCAGTTACTGAACACATAATTATTCGAGGTGGATCCTACAAGGGCATATATATCTATACAAACGCAAAACGCAAAAAAAAAAAAAAAAAAAACTAATATATATTCTATATAAAAGCTACTGAATTTTATTTTGAGGGTAGGAGGACCTTCCTAAAATGCTACACATGACATGAACGTTTAATCAATCCATACCGACCAGGATATTTTATAACACGTACATATGACTCTATCATTTTCCCCATTTACGCTTCACCTAAGCACGTGCCTCGAGCAAATTCTATCTTTACCGAACAACTTCGGGAAATTTAATTAAACAAACAAATGGTTGTGTAGCCGTGTTTCAAGGCAATTTCGATATACTCACGACGGATTCTTCTTTATTAGAATGAACATTTTATTTCCATTTTAGTGTCATCATTTTTATTACCATTTTCACTCTTGTTATTGTTATTATCCATATTATCATTTTTTACATTCCATTTGATAAGGAAGGCTTATTTGGACCACACGCAAGCATCATCATTATCATCATCATCATAATAATCTTCATTATGATAATAATAACAGTAAAAATAAAAGTTAAAATAATGATGGTAATAATAATGATAATAACAATAATAGTGATAATAATGATAATAATAATAATAATAATAATAATAATAATAACAGTGAAATTATTTTTAAAAAACATAGTAATAATAATAATAAATAATAATAATGATTATAATGGTAATGACAATATGAATGATAATAATAACAATAATATAATAATAATAATAATAATAATAATAATAATAATAGTAATGCTAATTATAATAATAAGTATAATAATAATGATGATGATAAAGTAACAATAACAATAATAATAATGATGATAGTAATAATAATAAAAATAATTATAATAATAATAATAAAAATAATCATAATAACAGTGATAATGATGATAATGATAATAGTAATAATGTTGATAATAGTTATAATAACAATAATAATGATAATAAAAAATAATAATAATGATTATTGTAATAAAGGATAAACAATAAAGAATGATAACAATAATGATAACAATGCTAATACCGATCATAATGATGATTTTAATATCAACTTTAAAAACAACAATAACAACATGTAGTGAAGGCCAACGCTTCAGCCCAGTCTTATCAGTACCTTCTATGCAAATTGACCTTGCCTGGGTCTTTGCATATGCTAATTGCCTGGTAACTTTGGCAGTTAAGAAAACGTGGAAGGAACACTTTACAGCTTGGTCAGGGATATTAAATAAAAGAGTAGATAG
>NC_061837.1:38391408-38393908 GCF_019202785.1 Penaeus chinensis
TTGCTTTGTGGGAAATGTTCTCTCTGCATAAACTATATAATTTTCTAGTGATTTATAAAGTCAGATTTCTTGTTTTGCGTTCAGTTCCTATGGTGGTATAATTAGTTTTATCTGATGTTAAATTCCTTATGATATATCATCCTCAGCATCATCATCATCATCATCATCATCATCATCATCATCATCATCATCATCATCATCATCATCATCATCATCATCATCATCATCATCATCTCATCATCTTCATTATTATCATCACCATCATCATCATAATGATAATAATAATAATGATAAAGATAATAATAATAATAAATAATAATAAAAATAATAATAATAATAGATAAATAAATAAATAAAGTAATAATGAAAATAATAATTATAATAACAACAATAATGATTATGATAATAGTCATAACATTAATAGTAACGAAAATGAAGATGATAATGATGATGACGATAATGATAATAATAAAAATAATAATAATAATGATAATAATAATAATAATAATAATAATAATAATAATAATAATAATAATTGTAATAATAATGATATGATAATAATAATAATAATAATAATAATTATAGTAATAAAAAAAAAAAAATAATAATAATATTAATAATAATAATAATAATAATAATAATAATAATAATAATAGTAATAAAAATAATAATAATAATAATAATAATAATAATAATAATAATAATAATAATGATAATAATGATAATATTAATATCAATGTTATTCTTAACGATACTGATAATGGTAATGATTATGACAATTATTATAATAATAAAAACAATGCAAATAACAATAGTAGTGATATCTATGACACCAGAAATGAGAGAAACAACACTAAGAATGATGATAAGAATAATTATAATAACATCATAAAATAATAACTATAATATTGACAATAATAATGATGACAACTATGGGATGGGAAATAGAATATGAACAAAATCATCATTATCATCATCATACCATTGTAAAATAGTAATACATTTATTGTTATATATATATACATATATATAATTATATATATATTAAGATCCATTTTTTTTAGTTTAGTCCTTTATTTTCCACCCTGGCTAACTGCACAGGCGTGGGCAAGCTGTGGTACATTTAATGAATGGTCATAACATTACATAGTGGTATTACATTTGAAATTTAGCCTATAACATTGTTATGATATGTACTTTATCAGTTTAAGGAAAGGAACAATTGCGCAGTCTTTTATCTACTCATCTTCCACGCCGGCATATAGCTTGGGCGTGGAAAAGCATTAATACATTTGATATGAGGTCATGTGAACTCCATTCCAAATTTAGGATACAACATAAGTATATCTTCTAAGAATCAGACGATATGAAGTAGTTACAGAGTTCTCCGTACCTCATGCTAGGTGGTCTGAAAGACTGTAACACATGGCTCTCTGAGATATAATGTACAAGTGTTCGTTTATATTCTTCATTACACAGTTTACACTTAGTTTCTTAGACATTACAAACTGTACTGACCTGCCAATACAATCTATATCCAAGCCTGATTCTTGCAGTCACAACATCACACTTTCTTGTTCTTGTTTTATGTAAAGCATAGATGAATGAATCTTGCCTAAACCGGTCATAGTGCTTTATGCTACAGCTTTCAGGGCGCTGAGAATTAATCAACTCAGTCAAGTCCTCTCTGAAGGAAGCTTTAATGATGTATAGAAATCCTAGAAAGAGGTATCCCAAGATCTATATCCACAGTTTGTTTGTTACATGCTGACTTTGCTAGGCGATCAGCATGATCATACCTAGAGATTCCAACATGCGATGGAATCCACACAAAACGTATATTATGGCCTCGTTCTTTTGCACGATACACGTTTATCCTGATGTCATTTGCAATATTTCCCGCACCTTTGTCTAGAGTGTTCAGAACCTGAAGAGCACTCTGTGAATCGCAGAAAATGACCCCTGAGCCTTGATTCAATAGAAATTTGGTGGCCATGAGTATTCCTGCCAACTCAGTTTGCATAGTGCTAGCCCAGTCATGAACCCTCCGACAATCCTGGTGCTGCAAAATATTGTTTTTTTATATACAACAAAAGTGCATCCTGCTCCCAGACTGCAAGGATCCGTCAGTGTAGCATTCATATGCATTGGACAGAGTTTCTAGATGCTCCTTTATAATTGCAAGTGCATACTGCTTAAGTGTAGTAGGGGGGACACTGTCTTTTTTGGGGGCAGTCGTATAATATACACTGAGGTCCGACATTTTCCACGGTGGTACAACACAGTGAAACCGCCGTTTCTTATCTGTAGAGATTTTGCGAATTAAAACAAGTAGACTGTGCATCAAAGTGTAATGTCATTTAGCCTGATCAATTCAGCTTCACTAGCCTTATGAATACAATCTAATTAGCAACCATATGTCAATGAAAGGCAGGAGAGGTATAGTGCCTGTGCATATTCAGATAACGTATTCATGATTGCTCACTTATCGGCTGTGTTG
>NC_061837.1:38461408-38463908 GCF_019202785.1 Penaeus chinensis
TTCACTTTCCTCAACCTACTCTTACTCCCCACTTCTACCTTGTTTTCCGTTTTCTTCCCCGTTCTTCCTCTCTCACTTCTTCCTCTTCCATCGATTATCATTACTTTTATCTTTCACCTCCCTCCTTATTTTCGCCTTCTTTTCCTTGTCAATTATCCTTTTCCACATCCTTAGCTTCTTTCTTTCTTTTATCCTTCCTAACCTATTTATTCGTTATTTCTCTTTTCCTTCTCAGTTCATCTCTTATCCCTTCTTTACCTTCCTTCTTATCTTTACCTTTTTTTCCTACCTTATTCTTTCTTTTGTCTTACCTTACACTTTCCTTCCTTCTTCCTCCTTCTTTTTCCTAACTCCTACTCCACCCTCTATATGTTACCTTTCGTTTCCTCCTCCTCCTCCTTTTTCCTTCCATTATTCCTTTTCCTTATCCTGATCTTTAATTATCTTTATTCCATTAATCCTCTACATCATCCGGACCTTTCCTTATCTTTACCGCCACTCTTAACCCCTCTGTTGATCCTTTTCCTCTTTCCTTCCCCCTTTTCCCTTCCCTCTTCCCTCTCTCCTCCTCTCTTCCTCCACTCTCCCTCCTTTGTCACTCCTTTCTCATCCTTTTCCCTCGTCCCTCTATTTTTTTCCTTTACCTCTCCCTTTCCCTCGTCTCTTTGCCCCTCCATCCTTAATTTTCTCTATCCTCACCCCTTTTCCATTCCCCCCTCCTCCCATTCCCCCTCCCTCCACCTTCCTCCCTTCCCCTTCCCCCTCCCTCCACCTTCCTCCCTTCCCATTCCCCCTCCCTCCACCTTCCTCCCTTCCTCTTTCCCCTATCTCCACCCTTCTGCCAATCCCCAACATTCTCCCATCTCCTTCTACCCTTCACCCCTTCCTCTCTCCCACCTCCTCCCTTTTTCCCACCCCACCCCTTCTCCTTCCTTTCACTATCCCTCTTCGCAAGCCCCTTCCCTTCCCCCTCCTCCCCCTCCCTTCTCCTTCCTTTCACTATCCTCCCTCTTCGCAGACCCCTTTCCTCTCCCCTCCTCCCCCTATCTTCCCCCTCCTCCTCCAACACCCCCCCCCCCCCCCGTCGCAACATCTCGAGAAACCTGCCAGATCCCAAGGATTTTAACCGCCTAGCGAAAGGAGTAAGAAGAAGAGGAAGAGGAAGAGGAGGAAGAGGAGAGAAGGAGGAGGAGGTAGAGGGAGGAGGAAGAGGAGGAGGAAGGAGGAGGAGAAGAGAGGAGGAGGAGGAGAAGGAAGAGGGTGAGGAGGAGGGAGGTGGAGGAGGAGGAGGAGAGGGGGGGAGGAAGGGGGAGGAGGTGGAGAGGAGGAGAGGAGGAGAAAAAGAGGAGGAAGAGGGGAAGGAAGGGGAAGGAGGAGGAAGAGGGGAGGATGGGAGGAGGAGGAGGTAGGTGGAGAGGAGGAGGGAGGAGGAGTGGAGGTGGAGAGGAGGGGAGGAGGAGGAGGAGGGAAGAGGGGAGGAGGAGGAGGGGGGGGAGGGGAAGGAGGAGGAAGAGGTGGAGGAGGGAGGAGGAGGAGGAGGGTGGTGGAGGAGGAGGAGGAGGAGGTGGAGGAGGAGGAGAAGGAGGAGAAGGTAAGAAGAGGAGAAGGAAGAGGAGGAGAGGAGGAAGAGGAGGAGGAGGAGGAAAGAGAGGGGTAAGGAGGACGGAGGATAAGTAAGAAGAGGATGAGGAGGGGGGGAGGAGGAGGAGGAGAAGGAGGAGGAGGAGGAAGAGGAAGAGGAAGAGGAAGAGGAAGAGAGAGAAGAGGAGGAGGAGGAAGAAGAAGAAGAGGAAGAGAAAGAGGAAAAGGAAGGGGAAGAGGAAGAGGGAGAGGAGAAGGAGGAGGAGGAAGAAGAGGAGGAAGAGGAGAAGGAGGAGGAAGAGGAGAAGGAGGAGAAAGAGGAAGAGGAAAAGGAAGAGGAAGAGAGAGAAGAGGAGGAAGAGGAAGAAGAAGAGGAGGAAGAGGAAAAGGAAGGGGAAGAGGAAGAGGGAGAGGAGTAGGAGGAGGAGGAAGAAGAGGAGGAAGAGGAGAAGGAGGAGGAAGAGGAAGAGGGGGAAAGGGAGTGAGGCTTTGCGTTAATCAGCGGAGGATAGGCTTAGGTGGAGAAGAAGTGTGAGGAAGAGAGAATAGGGATAAAGGAGTGCGAAAGAGAGAGGGAGGGTAGGAGGAGGAGAAGAAGAGGAGGAAAAAGGAGGAAGGGGGAGGAAGAGGAAAAGGGGAGGGAAAGAGGAAGAGGAAAAGGAAGAGGAAGAGGGGAAAAGGGAGGAAAGGAAGAAGAGAGGGGGGAAGGGAAAAAGGGAAGGGGAAGGGGAAAGAGGGAGAGAAGTAGGGAGGAGGAGGAAGAAGAGGGGGAAGAGGAGAAGGAGGAGGAAGAGGAAGAGGCGGGGAAGTTGATGTGCTTTGTCGTTTAATCAGCGGGAGTGTGAGGAAGAAAAGAGAATAGGAGGGATAAAAGGAGTGCGAAAGAGAGTTCGTGAAGAGTGTAATGGGAAGGGGAGGA
>NC_061837.1:38496408-38498908 GCF_019202785.1 Penaeus chinensis
CTTCTTTCTCTTTCTCTTTCTCTTCCTCCTCCTATTTCTCTTTTCCTTCTTTCTTTTCCTCTTTCTCTTCCTAATCATCTTTCTCTTTCTCTTTCTCTTTCTCTTTTTCTTTCTTTTTCCTCTTCCTCTTCCTCTTTCTTTTTTTCTTTCTTGTTCTCTTCCTCTTCCTACTCTTATTCCTTTTACTCCTCCTCTTCCATCTGTTTCCCCTCCTCTCCCCCTATTCCTCATCCTTTTCTTCTTGTTTCTCCTCTTCGTCCTCCTCTTTCTCATTTCCCTCCTCCTGCTATTACTGCTCCCCTCCTCCCTTTCGGTCTCCTCTTCCTCCATTTCCTTCTCCTCGACCTCCTCCTCCTCAACCTCCTCCTCCTCCTCCTCCTCTTCCTTTCCTCATCATCCTCATCCTCATCCTCTTCCTCCTGCTGTTGCTGCTGCGCCACCTCCTCCTCCTCCTCCTCCTCCTCCTCCTCCTCCTCCTCCTCCTCCTCCTCCTCCTCCTCCTCCTCCTCCTCCTCCTTCTCCTCCTCCTCCTTTTCCTCTTCCTCCTCCTCCTCTTCATCCTCCTCCTCTTTATCCTCCTCCTCTTCATCCTCCTCCTCCCCCTCCTCCTCCTCCTCCTCCTCCTCCTCCTCCTCCTCTTCCTCCTCCTCCTCCTCCTCCTCCTCCTCCTCCTCTTCCTCCTCCTCCTCCTCCTCCTCCTCCTCCTCCTCCTCCTCCTCCTCCTCCTCCTCCTCCTCCTCCTCCTCCTCCCCCTCCTCCTCCTTCCCCTCTTCTTCCTCCTCCTTCCTTTCCTTTTCCTCTTCCTCTTAATCTTCTTCTTCTTCTTCTTCTTCTTCTTCTTCTTCTCCTCCTCCTCCTCCTCCTCCTCCTCCTCCTCCTCCTCCTCTTCCTCCTCCTACTCCTCCTCCTCCTCCTCCTCCTTTTCCTCCTCCTCCTTCTCTTTCTCCTCCTCCTCTTCTTCTTCTTCTTCTTCCCCTCCTCCTCCTTCTTCTCCTCCTCTTCCTCCTCCTGCTCCTACTCTTCTCCTATTCCAAACCCTCCCTCTTTCCCTCTCCCCTACATCCCCCCCCCCCCCCCCCCCTTTGATCCAACGCTCCAGATCCTTCGAAAGATTCCAGCAGGAGGCACGGCATCTTGGCACTCTGGCACCGCGCTTGGCATTCCAAGGTAGGAAGTGAGGATGTGCCGCCGTGGGGGGGGGGGAGTGGGAGAGGGGGGGGACTGGCTTTTGTCTGTCTCGTTCTCACTCTTTCGTCCTCTTTTTCTCTCATTCTCTTTCGTTTCCTATACTTTTATACGGTTCTCTTTGTTACGTGGTTAGTATTTCTAGACTGATGTGTTTTTACTAATTTTCAGACTCTTGAAGATGTTATTTTTTCATGACAAAGAACTATATCTCATTATCACTTGTAAAATGTATCCCTGGCCGGAAATCGAACCTAGGTCTCAAGCTTGTTATATATGTATGTTAATGTGGCATTGCATTATTCCATCTATATATATATATATATATATATATATATATATATATATATATATATACATATGTGTGTGTGTGTGTGTGTGTGTGTGTGTGTGTGTGTGTGTGTGTGTGTGACATGTATATATATAAACATATATCTTTCACACACACACATACAGAGATGTGCGCGTGAGCACATACACATGTGTGTGTATCCAAGTATGTATGTGTATATATACATATATATATATATATATATATATATATATATATATATATATATATACATATATATACATATATATATATATACATATATATATATATGTGTGTGTGTGTGTGTGTGTGTGTGTGTGTGTGTGTGTGTGTGTGTGTGTGTGTGTGTGTGTGTGTATGTGTATAAAGACAGAAAGATATGGAAATATATTTTTTTATACATAAGATTTCAAAATGCAGTAACAAATAGAATTCCCAATATCCATTAGGTGTATCCTTTCCATGTTAAGATTTACTTGCGTCATATAAGATCAGAAAATTAACCTTTGGATATGATCTAGATGCTTAGCAGCGCCTTGTGTGGTGCAGCGGTAGCGATTTCGCCTTGCACTCTGCTGACCTGCGCTCCAAGCCCTCACCGCCAGTGGATGGTAACGCCGGCCATATCTTGAACAGAGGGGGTAATTTAGAAGCAAAATAGAAAAGACAGCATGTTACACCAAGAATATCCATTGTAACAAATGGAATAAAGCTAAATTATTATTACTTAATTATCATTATTGTGTTAGGTCCTGGGAATTAGTTAAAAATTAATGAAACTTGGTGTAAAACCAGAAGATGCTTCAAATAAAAGATCATATGCGTGTAGCTGAGCCGCTAAGTTTGATATCATAACTTGTATCATTACAAGTTGTAATTAATATTTCAATATTTCAATATTCAACTACAAACAATTACACATACTGTCCAACCAAGATAAATGGACAAACAAATAAAGATAATAGAAATAATAAAGATAATACAAAGATACGAAGGTACACC
>NC_061837.1:38508908-38511408 GCF_019202785.1 Penaeus chinensis
TTACACACACACCAACCAATGTATATACCTATAGACATTGATATGCATACATAAACGGGTTAACTCCATTTCGTTTTTCAATATGTATTAAAACAACAGAAATTATATAATATAGTAATTAGTATATGAGGACTGTAATCCCCCAAAGAAAAATAATCTAAAAAAAAATATTATAAAAGTTCACTGGTAAATAAATTAAACAGACCGGCGTTTCTACTCATTTACTATATTAATCTATGTTACGAAAAAAGGTAAATGGTATTTGGTATCCTGTACTTTACCTCTAATATCAAAGGTATATGATATTTACACGTATATTAACCTATGATTAAAACTATTTTTTTAAACGTATATATTCAGTATATACTATACATTTATTAAGCATTTAAATTTTACTAACCTTTGGCGTGTACTGTTGGATTAAAGGTGAAAAGGCGAAACTTCAGCATTAAATGAAGTTTGTATATTCATTACACGACAAGAATATGATATCCACTCAGAAGAGGGACAGTCTTTTCAATTATAGATAAAACAAACTATCATTGTTATTATGTTTTTGTTGTTATAATAATGATAGTAATCATCATCAATGCTATCATTTTTATCATTATTTTCATAATAATGATAATGATAATGATAACAATAATAATGGCAATTCATTGAAAGATTTTTTTTTTTTTATGAGGAAGGTCGAATGTGATCGAACGAAATATTTCATTACTAACTTAATACCTTTCGTTACTTATTTGCATATATGTATTTGAATATTCTGTTTTTAAACTACCAACGAATTTATTCTTTTTGTTTTCATTTTCGGGAGAAGCCAAAAGTCAAAGGGCGTTGATAACTTGTTTATGAAATGCCTGATAGCAAGGCAATAGTAGTTAATAATATGTTTTATGTATAAGATGCATCACTTAAGAATGTCATATATAAAACAAAATTCAAGAGCCTCCGAGGCACTGTTACTTTCTTTACTAATGAATTTAATGTGATTTTTTATGGTGGGAAGAAGACTAAATAAAAAATTAAACACGGAAAGAAAGGTAATATGTAATAGTATATATAACCGTGCTTTATCGCATTTAAATAATAACAATATATAAAAGAAAACTTTTTACAGTTGTATCTTAACTCCTCAGTGAACTTTTAATGAGACTAGTTTTTCGCTATCTGTCAACAACTATTGCATATATACTGGATTACGCGTAAAGTTGGAGGATAATTAAAAAATGAAAATTGGCTGAAATGCTATTTTTTTCATTTTCATTATCACAAGTATTGTAGTGGCTCCTCATTCTATACGAATAGTTGAGAATAATTATTTTTTAATAATAATAATAATAATAATAATAATGATAATAATAATAATAATAATAATATTGTTATTTGTCCATCATCATCATCATAATTATTGTTAGTGGTTGATCATTCTATAGGTATAGCGTGAATAATGATGTTATTTTTTACAATAATGAGAATAATGATAATGTTATTTTTCCATCATCAAAATTATTCTTAGTAGTAGCTCGTTCTATAAGAATACTTGAGAATAATGATGTTTATTTTCAGTAATAATGAGAATAATAATAATGTTATTTTTCTATCTTCACCATCATAATTATTTTTAGTGGTTGCTTATACTATAGGAATAGTTGCGAATACTGAAGCCGTAATCTTTTTTTTTTTCCATTACGGAGAATCGTAAACTGCTACGTGGATTAACAGGCTTTAGTAGATTCTCGCGTTCTTTATTTCTTCTCTTTGTCTGTCTGTCTGCCTCTCTCTCTCTTTCTTTTTCTTTTTCTTTTTCTTTTTCTTTTTCTTTTTCTTTTTCTTTTTCTTTTTCTTTTTCTTTTTCTTTTTCTTTTTCTTTTCTCTTTCTTTTTCTCTTTCTCTTTCTCTTTCTCTTTCTCTTTCTCTTTCTCTTTCTCTTTCTCACTTTCTGTCATTACTCTTTCTTTTTTTTTCCCTTTCTCTGTCTCGCCTTCTCTTTCTTTCTCTTTTAGTTTCTTTCTTTATTAAATGACATCCTCATATCCGCTGCATCTTATCAATAATCAAGTTTTATGAGATATTAGCAGATATAATTTTGGAGTATAAGGGTGGTTATCTATGTCGCCCTATATTTAATAAAGCCACTGAGGATATCTGAACTGTTCTTAAATCTGCGCTTTGTGTTTCACTAGTTAAACATTCGAGGTTGTTAAAGGATATTTGCACATAAAATATTCTAGCAAACAACAAAGGAAAAAAACAAAAAAATCGCTTTGGGATATTACTTTCAATAATGTCAATTTATTTTTTTCTCATTTGTTGCTAATGTCAGACATTAAGATACCTATCCCCACGGTCGTCTGTAATTCACTTAAATGTCACTTTATGAAAAGCCCGAATTAACACAGCCTTCATTACCAAGACAACCCAGAATTTAACAAAAAAAGAAGATAAGTATTCGATTTCCCTTCCCTGGATTCTTCTACATATCCACAAAGCGGGA
>NC_061837.1:38516408-38521408 GCF_019202785.1 Penaeus chinensis
CAAATATCTCTCTGCCGCTTTTTATATTTCATTCAAGTTCCTCTTTTCCTTTGCTTTCGTACGTTCTCCATATCTGCTTTCGTGCTTGAGTAAAATTTTCCTTTCGTCTGTATCATATATTTTCGAGAAAATGTATTTACATCACCTTTTCGCAGTTCATAGATAAAAATAGAATGCTTATATTGTGTTATTCTACTGAGGTTGCAATAAGAAATCGAAGACTCGTCTCGTTTTATCTCGCTTCTTACATATTCCCTTATTTATTCATTTATTTATTGATTGATTTATTCTCCATCAGAAATGAAACGCAATCTCGTTTCAATATGTTATTTCCCTTGTGATTATTTTTTTTTTTTCCTAGTTGCTGTTATTACGTAATAGATATTGATAAAATAATCATTTGTCAGATTTTTTTCTATAATATCTATCGCTGTTTTTTGTTTTTACTACAATTATCAAATTATCATAGCCATTACTCATTTCATCATATCTATTGTCATCATGAAATATTTACGAAACGGACGAAAACCATTCATTATTTTCAAAACAGACAAACACATCCAGGAAGAACAAAAGACAAACACAATACAACTAAACAAAATCAATCTAACGAAGAGCGTTTTTTATTTATTTATTTTTTCTCACTCTCTGGTGACTTTAAATCGAAAATCTCTGAGAGGAAAGACGCTGATCAGAATTCGACTGTCTCTTGCTTTTGAGGAACGAGACAGCGTGGGATTTTCCTTTCTTGAGGAGTTGGTAATGTCAGGTTCTCTAAATCTATCTATCTGTCTACCTATCTATCTATCTATCTATCTCTATATATAAACATATAGAAATAGATAGATAGAGATATACATATCCTATTTAAGAATGATATTGTTAATAATAGCAATAATGATAATAATAATAATAATAATAATGATAATAATAATAATAACAATGATAATGATAACAATAATATCAATAGTAATAATAATAATAATAATAATAATAATAATAATAACAATGATAATGATAACAATAATATCAATAGTAATGATAATAATAATAATGATAATAATAATAATGATAATAATAATAATGACAATAATGATAATAATAACAATAATAAAAATAATAATGATAATAGCAGTTATAATAATAATCATTATCATCATAATAACGATAATGATAATAACAACAATAACAACAACAATCACTATCTTAATAAAAACAATTATATATGTGTGTGTGTGTGTGTATGAAATTAAATTTTATATGATTATAAAAAAACATACCTAAAACACGAAACACTAACACTCTTCGAAAATAAACATCCTGATTTTTTTTTTTTTTCTTTATAAAAATAAATAAATAAAAAAATATTTGAGAAGAGTGGCACAATAAGAATCTCATTTTCTCTTACGTTTGAGCAATGTGACATTAAGTGATTTCCATTTCTTACTAAACTTCGTGACCTTATAAAACTTTTTTGAGAATTCGTCTGCAGGGGGAGGGGGTGGGCTTCGT
Source organism: Penaeus chinensis (assembly GCF_019202785.1). Lineage (NCBI taxonomy): Eukaryota > Metazoa > Arthropoda > Malacostraca > Decapoda > Penaeidae > Penaeus > Penaeus chinensis. The sequence continues at coordinate 38,517,921 of NC_061837.1, forward strand.
TATATAAACTGAATCAACTTTTTTAATCTATTCCTTTTTTTTCTCTCTTTTTTTTTTTTTTTTTTTGCTGGATCCACGTTTTTTGGGGATGGGGGGGGGGGTGAGGTCAATGTCCTTGATAGATACTGTAAATTTGGTGTATTTACAATTAAAGCATACAGTAAATACTACTTAATTGATTTACGTTCATTTCTTAATTGTATAATAGTTATTTGATGTTACTGAATATAGAAAGATAGACAGATAGAGGGAAAGATGGATTAATAGATAGATAGACATTCAGACAGACAAATAGACAGACAGACAGATAGACAAATAGATAGATAGATAGATGGATAAACAGACAGACAGAGAAATAGATAAACAGACAGATATATACATGTATATATAGATATAGATATAGATATAGATACAGATACAAATGTAAATCATTTTAACAGTAACAGTCATTTTGGTATTCAGTTAGTAAGGATTATCATATTTATCATAAATGAAACTATATCGATCTTCGGTATCGTGTATGAAGGTATTACTGTTATTATTATTACTTTTTTTATCATTTTTACTAATATATTATTATTGCCATTATCCTTAATGATTTTTATTATCACTTTTGTAGTAGTAGTAGTGGTACTAGTCATATCATCATCATTATTCTTATTAATAACCATTACCACTATCACTTAATCACTTACATCACCTCTGTTACTCAAATAAAGACCGAATAAAACTGGAATAGTTCTCTATTTAGCCATTCCTGGAATTCTCAACGAGTGACCTGATTGGCTAGTATTGTGTGACGTCAGTTAGCTCCACCCACTTTCCTCTAGTGCTGGTGTATTCTGTCAAGTGTTTACCTGATATTTTTTTTGTTGACAATGGTGTATTGTGCTCCTGCGACATGCAATGATACCCGGGGAAAACATAATGCATATTGTAAATCGTGTTTACGTGTATTCGTATGTGTTTTATATGTATATGCTCATTTGTCTCCATTTACAAATATATATCAATATAATTACTCGTATCTATAGTTTCGCAATGTTATATACTTTGTCTGATTTCAGTTTATTTCTTATTAAATCGTAAAGCATCTATGTATTTCATGGAATATATGTTGTTCATTTCGTTCTATTAAATACACTTGCATTTCAAGGTAAAGTTATAATGATAGTCCTTGACAAGGGAGGAGAAAATGTTCAGTTGTTAAGTTGCTTTTCGAGCTTCCTCTCAACTCGGCCATTCAAAGCAAAGAAGTTGTTAGTTGTTTGGGAATAGTTCTGGGTAACATGACGAACATTCCAGCGTCTGGTTTGTTTGTCTTTGTTATTGTGATTATAACTTCCAGCTGCATGAATGCTGTGTAGAATACTGGCTGTTGGATGTGTAATTTTGGGATTGATTTACCGATTATCTTGAAATGCGTAAGATGTGATACATGAATAAAACATACACACACACACACACACACACACACACACACACACACACACACACACACACACACACACACACACACACACACACACACACACGCACGCACACACACACACACATACAACACGCATAAATATAGACTCTCTCTCTCTCCCTCTCTCTCTCTCTCTCTCTCTCTCTCTCTCTCTCTCTCTCTCTCTCTCTCTCTCCTCGGAAAAACATTTGCCAATCTAAACCTAATATCTGTTTTTCAGTTGCCAAAAGTATAATTGGATCATGTCATATGAAGGCATATTGCCAGAAGCATATTTCGCCTATGCTGACATTGAGCCTCATGCATTAAGGTTTCAAATTTATATTCTCGAATGTTCTCGTATATTTTAAGCCTAACACATTATAAAAGAAGGTATGAATGGGAATTTACATCACAGTACAAGGTGTGTAACTGACAGACTTCGAGGAAAATGGCATAACACAATACGTATTTCTATATTTGGTCTGCAATATCCTGTTCATTACGGATGGTATATTTCTGGAACAAAATCGCGAGAAACGACACTCGATCCAGACGCATTCGAGATGGAAGAAAAATTATCAAACCACTAATTGTTATCATATTTTGTCAATATATATCTATTTATACGTATAGCATGTTTATCTCCCTTTCTCAAGAAGGGAGCGAAAGCGAGCGAGAGAGAGAGAGAGAGACGGAGGGAGGGAGGGAGTGGGTGAGAGAGAGAGAGTTGAAAGAGAGAAAGAGAGAGAGAGAGAGAGGGAGAGAGAGAGAGAGAGAGAGAGAGAGAGAGAGAGAGAGAGAGAGAGAGAGAGAGAGAGAGAGAGAGAGAGAGAGAGACGGAGGGAGGGAGGGAGTGGGTGAGAGAGAGAGAGTTGAAAGAGAGAAAGAGAGAGAGAGAGAGAGAGAGAGAGGGAGAGAGAGAGAGAGAGAGAGAGAGAGAGAGAGAGAGAGAGAGAGAGAGAGAGAGAGAGAGAGAGAGAGAGAGAAAGCGAGAAAGAATAGAGAGAGAGAGAACACTGAGTGTACATTTTGTGTAGTCACTATTAATTCATCAATATATTATATCTGCACAATATATGACATGCATTCCGTATGTGAAGTCAGCCACTAAAAAAAAAAAAAAAAAAAAAAAAGGCTCTGCATAAACGTAACTGAAGAAGGTGCCTCCTCTAACAACTGGACAAGGGAAAAGGTAGCCTGTATTCAGTTACCAAGCCCTATGATGTTACTGTACAGCTGGAAAGGATGAAAAATGGTGGTCGGTGACGCAGGTGTGTTTTTCTCTCTCTCTCTCTCTCTCTCTCTCTCTCTCTCTCTCTCTCTCTCTCTCTCTCTCTCTCTCTCTCTCTTGTATTTCATGTTTTTTTTTTTTTTCTTAAGTTTTAGGTATTTAAATCTAGAAGCTATTGAAAGTTATCTAGATTTCTGCCCTTTAAGTTGTATTTTCCACCATTTTCTTTTGTCATGAGAGAGAATTTATTGTTTCACGTTAGTTTCATGTTAATTGTAAGTTCCTTGTGATAATATGAAATCTGGAATTGGATTTTATTTTTTCTAGAACGCTTTTATTTTTGTTTTGTGCTAATTTGGATATTTAATTTAGTTTGGTATTTTTATTAAAATATTATATAAACATTTTTATTTTATTTTCATAACTGTAAAGCAACACTCTGGTTTAATTATTTAAAAAAACAAAAAACTTATATAAAATACATACATATACCGAAAACATTCTCTGTATTTTCTGGCATTTCTTACATGACCAATATCCATTTCTCTTTAATCCTCCGCTTTCCCTCTTCCCTACCTTCCTCTCTCCAATGCTCTCTATTCCTCCTCCTATCCCATTATCCACCACATCCTTTTCACACCATTCTTTCACCCCCCTTCTTCGTTATTTCCATCCCTCTATCTCCCTTGTTCTCTTCCACCCTCCTCGCTTCGTCCCTCGCTTCGTAGCAGCTTCCGAAGTCATTATTTAACTTCGGTGACTCGATCAGATTTTATCCGGAGTAAGAACAACAAGACGCGGGTG
>NC_061837.1:38553908-38558908 GCF_019202785.1 Penaeus chinensis
GGGTGAAGGAGGAGGGGGGGTGAAGGGGTAAAGAGGGGAGTGGGGGGTGAAGGAGGAGGGGGGGTGAAGGGGTAAAGAGGGGAGGGGGGTGAAGGAGGAGGGGGGGTGAAGGGGTAAAGAGGGAGGGGTGAAGGAGGAGGGGGTTGAAGGGGTAAAGAGGGAGGGGGTGAAGGAGGAGGGGGGGTGAAGGGCTAAAGTTATGTTTTTTGTTGTTTCTGCTTTCCATTTTTTTTTTTCCTTCTTCTTCTTTTTCTTCTCCTTCATTTTCTTCTTCTTCCCTTCCCCATTCTTGATTTTCTTATCATTATGTGATTATGATATTGATAGTAATAATAACAATAACTATAATCATAGAGATAATGATTATAATGATATTGAAAGTAATAATATGAATAGCAATAGTAATAATAATAACAACGATGATGATAATGATAATATAAAAAATAATAATAACAATAACAATAATAATAATAATAATCATAATAATAGTAATAACAATAATAATAACAATAATAATAATGACAATAACAACAACAACAACAACAATAATAATAATAATAATAATAATAATAATAATAATAATAATAATTATAATATGTATAATTATAACAATGAAAATGATAATAATGATAATGATACAAATAATAATAATGATAATCATAATAATAATAATGATAATAATAATAATGATAATAACAAAAATAATAATAATGATAATCATAATAATAATAATGATAATAGTAATAAAAATAATAATAAGAACAATAATAAAAAGAATAATAATGATAACAATGATAATAATAACAGTAGTAGTAGTAATAATGATAATAATAATGACAATGATAATAATACTAATGATGATAATTATCATTATTACTAATTATATTATCCTTATAATGATAACAATGATAGTAATTAGAATTTATATAACAGTAGTAAGGACAGCATTAAATGATATTATCATTATTATCATTATTATTATGTTACTATTATTACCATTATTATCATCATTCGTATTATTATCATAATCATTGTCATTATTTTTTTATTATTGTTATTATTATTATTATTACTATAATCATTATAATAATTCGTTATCACTCTCAGTATTGATAATATCATTATCAACAATGGTATTATCCTTTTCAATATTATTATTATCATTATTATCATTACTATTATCACCATTGTTATTATGGTTATCATAATGATCATTTTCATCATTATTATTGTTATCGTTACAATCATTATCATTATCACTATTACTATCATTGTTCTTATCATTATCATTATCATTATCATCATATTGTTATCATTATTATTATTATTATTATTATTATTATCATCGTGAGAGTTTTTATTGTCATTACTGGTTTAATTTTCATGATCAATATTGCTATCACTTTTTATCACAATTATCTTTATTATCGTTATTGCAAATATTATCACTGTTTTGATTATCATTATCATGAAGATTATTATACAAAAAGTTATTATTACCATCATTGTTATTATAAGCATTTCTATTTTCATTATCCCTACTGTTGATATCATTATTATCATCATTTTTTCTATTATCATTATTGTTATTATCATTACTATCGTTACTTTTATTGTTGTTATTATTGTTATTGTGACCATTGTTGTTATCATTATTATGGGTATTATTCATACTGTTATTATTATTATTATTATCATCATCATCATCACCATCATCATCATCATCATCATCATCATCATCATTATCATTATCATTATCATCACAATCATTATTCAATATTGTTATTACTATTATTATTATTGTTATTATCATTATTATTACTATTATCATCATTATTATTATTATTATTATTATTATTATTATTATCATTATCATTATCATAATCAATATGATTATTGCTTTCAATAGTATCATTATCCTTGTTCATGTTATTGTTTTTGTTATTTGTTTTTATACTACTGATAATGACATTATCATTATTTAGTTCATGTCAATATTATCTTCATCATTATCATATTTTCCATATAATCATTTTTATTACTTTTATTGTTACTATATTTATCATTGTCATTATTATTGCTGTTATTGATATCTTCATTACTATTATCATTAATCATTACTATTATCATTAATCATTATTATTACTATCATGATTAGTATTATTATGATTATTTTCAATATCATCATTATTACTGTCATTATCATTGTTCCTATTATCATTATTATCATTATTATTATTATTATTATTACTATGGTTATCACCATCATTATTTTCATTACTGTTATTATCATTATTTGTATCATTATGATGATAATAATCATCATCGCATCATCATCATCATCATTAGTACTATTATTATCATTATTACAAATATTATTATTGTTACTATTATTATTGTTATTGTTACTATTATTATTATTATTATTATTATTATTATCAGTATTATTATCATTATCATCATCATTATTATTATTGTTATTATTATCATTACTATTATTATTATCATTATTATCATTATTGTTATTGTTATTATCATCGTCATTATTATTGACACCATTGTCATTATTAATGTTAATTATTAATTATCATTATCATTTCTATTAACATCATTGTTTTTACCAATATTAATATAACTATTAATATTATATTAATATCAATATTATTATCGTTATTATTGTTGTTACCATTATTATTATCATTATCATTATTATTGTTGTTGTTGCTATCATCATCATTATCATTGTTATTATTATCATTATCATAAATATTATCATCAATATTACTATTATCATTATCACCAATATTACTATTATCATTATCATCAATATTACTTTTCTCATTATCATCAATATCATCATAATTATTATTATTATCATCATGATTATTATCATTATTGGTATTACTATTACTATCATTATTACTGTCATTATCAATATTGTATCTTTTATTTGATGTTATTATTATCATTATTATTATCAATATTTTTTCTCTCATTGTTATCATCTACATTATCATCATTATTGTCATTGTCATCATTAACATTAATATCATCCTTACCATTACCATTATATTTTTTCATCATTATTTATATTTTTACTATCATTATCATTACTATCATTATTGTTATCATCATCATCATCATAAATATTATTTATCATTACCACCACCACCATCATCATCATCACCATTACTATCATCACCTTCATCATCATCATCACCATAACCATCATCACCATCATCCTCATTACAACGCTGGGTGATCTTTGGGTGAAAACAACAGAGATGAAACCAGTGTATCCCTATGCAAGTTTTCGTAGCTAGGGGTAACGAGAAAGTGTGTTTCAGCTGAGTTTCTATTGTTTTAGTGGGAAAATGTCTGCAACATTCGAGTAAGAGAAATGAATGGATGGGAAGAAGAAGGGTGAATGATGGTGTGGAAAAGAGAGAAGCGGTGAGGAAGAGAGAGTAAGGTGTAGAGGAGAAAGGAGAGAGGTGGAGGAGAAAAGCGAGGTAGAGAGGGAAATAGAGAGGTAGAGAGGGAAATAAAAAGATGGGGAGATGGAGCGATTAGAGAGAAAAATAACGAAAGGGGAAGAGACGGTGGCAGAGGAAAGAGAGGAAGAGAGGAAAATATAAAGAAGTGGAAAGGGGAAGAGGCCGATGGATATATATAGGGAGGTGGATAAAAAGGGAAGTAGAGAGGAAAAGAGCGAGGTTGAGAGGAAAAACGATAAATAGAGAGGGAGACACAGAGGTAGAGAGGAAAGAGAAAATAAAGAGAGGATGGAGAGGAAAAGAAAAGTAAAAAAGGGAAATAAAGAGACGCAGTGAGGAAAAGAGAGTTGCGGAGAGAAATAAAAGGAGAAACACCGATCAAGGAGAGGGAGAGAAAAGAGAGAGGACGCGAGGTATGAACAGAAAAAAAGGAAAATTAAATAAGAGAAAAGAGAGAGAGAGAGAGAGAGAGAGAGAGAGAGAGAAGAAGAAGAAAATAAGTGAAGAATAAAGTGAGAAAGAAAGAGGAAGTTAACGAACATCTAGAAACAAAACAAAACAAAAATTATACAACTCAGTTTCATAATTAATATTTAAAATAATCTCCTCGACGCTCAGTTTTAATTTCAGGCAAAAGAATAACGAAATACGAACAGGAAAGAGTTAAAATGCAAAATATAACTGACAAATGAACTTTTAAAAAGGACAGAATGTTCGAAACCTTTTTAGTCCTTTTAAAAAAATCCTCCTCACGTATCAATCGCCAACATTCACCTCACCACACAGTGCCAGAGAGCTTGGCACCTAACCTTTAAAACGTAACACAAATCATTTTTCAATCAATGTGTCTCATCACACCTGTCGATTGCAATACACTCACGAGAGAAGTGGGAAAAGGTTGAGAGGTTGGGAAGTGGGGGAGGGAAAGTGGGAGGAGGGGAAAGGGAGAGGGGGAGGAGGGGGGAGAGGGGTAACAAGAGGAGGAGGGGGAGGAGGGGGAAGGGGAAGAGGGGGAAGAAGGGGAGGAGGGGGAAGAGGGGAAAGAGGGGGAAGAAGGGGAGGAGGGGAAGAAGGGGAGGAAGGGGAAGGGAGAGGGGGAGGAGGGGGAAGAAGGGGAGGAAGGGGAAGGGGAGGAGGGGGAAGAGGGGGGAGGAGGGGAGGAGGAGGAAGGAAGAGGGTGAAGAGGGGGAAGGGAGAGGGAGAGGAGGGGGAAGGAAAAGGCGGAGGAGGGGGAAGGGAAGGGAGGGGACGGATGACATTGCATATGGAGAGAGGGATAGAGAAAGGGGAGATAAAAAATGAAAGTATGAGAGGTAGAGGATATAGAGACGTGGTGGAGGAGAGGGAGAAGTGGAAGAGGGAGGAGAGGGTGAGATCTCCGCGGTCACCTCCTCCCTTCTATCCTCTGAGGTTGGAAGACGCTGAAGACGGACGTTGCAAGGGGGGGACGATCTAATCTGTTGCAAGGCAGAGCATTGAGCCACATCCCAGGAGAAGAGGGGA
>NC_061837.1:38563908-38566408 GCF_019202785.1 Penaeus chinensis
TCTCTCTCGCGCTCTCTCTCTCTATCTCTCTCTCTCTCTCTTTCTCTCTCACTCTCTCTCTCTCTCTCTCTCTCTCTCTCTCTCTCTCTCTCTCTCTCTATCTATCTATCTATCTATCTATCTATCTATCTATCTCTATCTAATTATCTATATATCTATTTACTTCTGTAAGTCACATATTCACTCACTCTCTATCCCTCGCTCTCTCTCTATCCACCCCCCTCCCCCCTCCCTCTCTTTTCTCTTGAAACGTTTATTGCATTTCAGGAAATTATCGTCTAATATACCAGAAAGGTAAAGAACATCTTTTGTCGTTCATTTTTTTCTCCAGTGTTTCCAAAGCGCAGACGAATATAAACAGGAGGATAAACATAGCATTATAAAGCACCAGTCTCTAGATTTTCACTCACCAGGGGAAATAATGTCCGTAATTTTTATCATCATTCTATTTTGGGAAATGTGAAGATTAAAGGGATTTGGCTCAATTAATCATTGTAATGGTCTTGGCGGCCGTGGCAGTACCACTGTTTGATCATTATGGGTCAATTATGATAATTACTAATTGCATCCAAAGTTGCAACTTTTTGAAGAAAGAGTGACGGCTTGTTGATGCCTTGACACTCAAAAAGATCTATGTTATTTTCGGATTTAAGTGGTTGGTTTAATTGGTAACAATTATTCACGTATATTTCGGAAAATAGCATTACTGTCTGTTAATAAAAGAGGTTAGCGTTTTAACAGAAGCTGGGTATTTGTTCAGTGTGTTTGAGAGAGTGGGAGAGAGAGAGAAGAGAGAAAGGAGAGAGAGGGAGAGAGAGAGAGAGAGAGAGAGAGAGAGAGAGAGAGAGAGAGAGAGAGAAGAGAGAGAGAGAGAGAGAGAAGAGAAAGGGGAGAGAGAGAGAGAGACTGAGTGAGCGCACATTGTGTGTGTGTTTTTGTGTGTGTGTGTACACCTTTATTGATGAGTTTACGTATGTATGTATGTGTGTACATGCGTGTGCGAGTCTTAACGTATCCATTTTTTACGAGGACCTTAATTTCCTCTTCAAAACCCTGAAGAGAAAATAATTAAAGGGAAATGGAAGGGAAAGAAAAATAGTGCATTTCGGCGAGCAGGTGGAGGCCTTTTCTCCAGAGACGCTGAATGGACTTTACATCTGTAATGCATGTCGCTGCTTCCCGTCTTCCCTGCCTTCCATCCTACGCTTTTTTTTCGCTTTCTCTCCCTTTCTCTCCTCTTTCTCTCGTCTTCTCTTTCTCTCATTTTCTTTTCTTTCTTTCCTTTTCTTTTCTCTTTCCTTCCTCCTCTTTCTTTACTCTTTTTTTTTCCTTTTCTTTTCTCTTTCTCTCATTTTCTTTTCTATTTCTCTGCTTTTCTTCTCTCTTTCTCTCATTTTCTTTTCTTTCTTTCCTTTTCTTTTCTCTTTCCTTCCTCCTCTTTCTTTACTCTTTCTTTCCTTTTCTCTTCTCTTTATCTCCTTTTCTTTTCTATTTCTCTGCTTTTCTTCTTTCTTTCTCTCCTTTTCTTCTCTCTTTCTCTCCTTTTCTTTTCTCTTTCTCTCCTTTTCTTCTCTCTTTCTCTCCTTTTCTTCTCTCTTTCTCTCCTTGTCTTCTCTCTTCCTCTCCCTTTCTTCTCTCATTTTCTCCTTTTCCTTTCTCTTTCTCTACTTTTCTTCTCTCTTTCTCTCCTTTTCTTTCCTCTTTATTTCCCTTTCTTCTCTCTTTCTCTCCTTTTCTTTTCTCTTTCTCTTCTTTTATTTCCCCTTCCTCTCCTTTTCTTCTCTCTATCTCTCCTCTTCTTCTCTCTTTCTCTCCTCTTCTTCTCTCTTTCTCTCCTTTTCTTTTCTCTTTCTCCCCTTTTCTTCTCTTTCTCTCCTTTTCTCTTTCTCTTCTTTTCTTCTCTCTTTCTCTCCTTTCTTCTCGCTTTCTCTTCTTTTCTTCTGTCCTTCTCTCCTTTCTTTCCTCTTTCTCTTCTTTTCTTCTCTCTTTCTCTCCTTTTCTTTCCTCTTTCTCTTTCTTTCTTCTCTCTTTCTCTCCTTTTCTTTCCTCTTTCTTTCCTTTCCTTTTCTCCTTTTATCTTCTATGTTTTAGTTTTTTCTTCTTTTGTTGTTTTTTATTTTTTTATTTTCTTTCATTATTTTTCTTTTTTATTTTTTAATCCCTTTATCTTTTACTCCGTTATTGCTATTGTTTGTTTTCTTTTCTTCTTCTTTGTCTGTATGTATGTATGCATGAATCTGTATAAATGTATTTATGTGTGTGTGTTTGTGTGGATGTGTGTGTATATTATATATTATGTATATATATGTATATATACATACATACAAAGATACATACATACATATATATATAAATGTATATATAAATATATATATTTATAAATATATATACATATATATGTATATATATGTATATATATGTATATATATGTTTATATATATGTATGTTTGTATGTATGTATATTTTGTATATATATATACATATATATATACATCCACGC
>NC_061837.1:38601408-38616408 GCF_019202785.1 Penaeus chinensis
ATTATTATTATCATTGCTATTGTTATTGATATTATCATCATTATCATTACTAGTTATTATCATTATCATTAAGATCGTTATATCGTCATTATCATCATCTTATTGATATTATAATTATCATTATCAACCCTATTATCATAATAGTTATCTTACCGCTGTTATTATCATTAATGTTATCATCATTATTATTATCATTGTTAAAATTGTTATTATCATTATCATTATTATTAGCATTATCATTATTGTTATTACTATTATTATCATCATTATTATTATTATTATTATTATTATTATTATTATTATTATTATTATCATCATCATCGCCATCATCATCATTACCTTTATTTTCATTATCATTACTCTTATTATTATCATCATTATTACTATCATTATTAGTATTATCGTTATTATTATCATCATTATTATTATCTTTATTATTATTATTATTATTATTATTGTTGTTGTTGTTGTTATCATTATTATCATCATTATTGTTATTGTTATTATTATTATTATTATCATTATTATCATTATTATTATCATTACTATTATTATTATTATTATCATTATCAGGCTAAGTAAGGGAGGGGTGGAGGCAGCAGAAATTTTGGTTCATAAGCAACAGCAACAATGATGATAAAATTAATAGCAATAATGGTAATGCTGATAATGATAATAATAATCATGATGATAATAATAATATCATTATTATTATTATTATGACTATTATTATCATAAAAATCATTATTATTATTATTATTATTATTATTATTATTATTATTATTGCTACTACTACGACTGATACCAGTATTAATATCATTATCATTATTATTTTTATTGCTATTGTTATTGTTATGCTGTTATCATCATTATTATAATTATTGATAGTATTAACATTATTATTGTCTTTATTATTTTTATTATTATCATTATCAATATTACAATTGTCCTTATTATTATCATAATTATTATTATTATTATCATCATCATTATTATTACTATGGTTATTATCATTATTATCATTTTTAGTGTTATCATTATCCTTATTATTACTATCATAATAATTATCAATATCTTTATTATCATAATAATTAGCATAATTGTAGTCATTATTAGTTACTATTGTTATTTTCATATCCATTACTATCAGTGTTGTTATTAATTTATTGGGATTATCATTATAATTATCTTTATTATCATCACTATAGTAGTTGATTATTACTGAATATATATACATTTCTATATGTATGGTGATTGATAAGTAGATTGATAGATAGATAGAATGATAGATTTATAGAAGATAGAGAATAAATATATGCTTGTGTGGGTGTTTGTGCGCGCGTGTGTGTGTGTGTGTGTGTGCATTTGCCTCTTTGTCTATCCATTTTCATCTCTGTGGAAGTGTGGAGAAGACAGATGGCGTGTGTGTGTGTGTGTGTGTGTGTGTGTGTGTGTGTGTGTGTGTGTGTGTGTGTGTGTGTGTGTGTGTGTGTGTGTGTGTGTGTGTTTGTGTGTGTGTGTGTCTTAGTGTGCATGTATTCATGCACACAAAATTCCTTTGCATATCCATATATGGGTTATATGTAAATGTGTATATAACCCTCCCTGACCTGGCCTCGAACCTAAGTCATTCCGGGTATGAAACCGGAGGGCCAGTACTAAACCACCCATGCCACACGACCCACTAAAAGGAGTGTGCAACTAGGATCTAACTAGCTCCATAGACATTACCTATCTAGTCCTACATGAGTAATGGAAGGTGATGGAAGGAAGATGCCTTGAGGAATAGGAGATTAAATAGTTTGTACAGTTTGCTGATACGTTTATTATATTTCAGATTACACAGTTATTAATCAAAATTAATACACACACACACACACACACACATATATATGTGTGTGTGTGTGTGTGTGTGTGTGTGTGTGTGTGTGTGTGTGTGTGTGTGTGTGTGTGTGTGTGAGGTGACTGGTGATGAATATATTCAAAACATCTTTTATTGACTGAATTATTGCAAGAGTACCAGTGTTACCATCACTCATTTTGGCTGCTGCAATAAGACGTGCCATTTTGCTTTTAGAATCCTGATGCATCGTTAGCTAAACCCGACATGGCATCGCGCGCAGGGCCCTAGACCCTAGTTTACGTGACTCGCCTCATCTTCCAAAATTAGCGTAAGATCTAATAGGACTGATCGTGCTATTATTCAACGGAATTTGAAAGACATTTTTTTGTTCCATATTTTCCAGTTTCTTAACAGAAGAGGTCTATTAACATGCAAAATAATAGGAGAGACACTCTAAAGGATATGATTTTAGTCCTGTCTTTTGGATTATTAATGAATGATTTTTCATTATATAAATCATTGTTATTATTGCTCATCTATGATAAATCGCTATTAACATATTTCGCATTATGATTCAAGTTTCAAATAAGATAATATATATATATATATATATATATATATATATATATATATATTTTTATAATAGCCTAGCTTACTTATTTCAGCAAGTGAAGAAGACCAAAATAGTAACAAAAGAAAAGGGAAAACAATAACAAGAGTGATAAATCAATGGCAATAAGGATCATCCCAATAACACCAGTAAGAATGCAAGTAACAATTATGTCAATATGAACGATAATTGCAATAAAAACGCAATCGTTATCTATGCCATTAATGATGAGTTTGAAAGACATAATAATCAAAGTAATCAAGCACAAATATATCTACTGAATTTGACATGAACTACACAACACTACTCTTAAGAAATTCCTTATCCAGCGACCATTCCATATTCCACAGGTCAAAGGTTCCAAGGTCACGTCCGGCCTAAGGTCTTCGTCCTCTCTGCCCTCCAGTGACCTCAACCTCTGACCTTTTCTTGGCTCGAGAACCGATGACCCTTTCGGCGAGGAAGACGAAGGTGCAGAGGACCATGCCTGGGAAGGGGGGGGGAGGGGGGTTACCGAGATGAGATTTTGTGTCTCTGTTCGATTTGTTCATCGGGGATTTGAGTTTAGATTTCACGTATGTTCATTATCTATTGGTTTCAGTGTTGTGCATTTTTGTGTATGGTCACGGATAAACATTCAGACACACACACACGCATACACACACACACACACACACACACTTATACTCACACATACACGCAAACACACACTTGCACAAACTGACATAAACGCGTGCAATTATATATACACAAAAGAAACAGCAAGTCACAACCACCTCATCACCGACGCCCACACCACACTCACGCCCTTGAGAGTTGTTTCATTTTCCTCCACCTCTTCTTCTTGTATGTCCTCCTTCTACTCCTCCTCCTCCTTCTCCTCTTCCTCCTCCTCCTCCTCCTCCTCCTCCTTTACCTCCACCTCCACCTCCACCTCCACCTCCACCTCCACCTCCACCTCCACCTCCACCTCCACCTCCACCTCCACCTCCACCTCCACCTCCACCTCCACCTCCACCTCCACCTCCACCTCCCCTTCCCCTTCCTCCCCTCCCATCCTTCTTCCCCTCCCTCTCCCTCCCCTTCCCTCCCACTTCCCCTCCCACCCCCTCCATGTCCCTCTTCTCCCCTCTCCCTCCCCCTCCCTCTCCCTGCCCCTCCTGTGAATATATGAAATCTGTGTCATGTTTACCTATGCCTTTGTACATATTCATTTCTACCTTGTAAAACAGATACACCCAAGATGACAACAATTACAGAGCCTAATTGCCAACCCCTCGAGTTTGTCTGCCAACACAGACACACACACACACACACACACACACACACACACACACACACACACACACACACACACACACACACACACACACACACACACGCACACACACACCACACACACACACATATATATATGGAGAGAAGACAGTCCAACTGTCACCCTTTCTTGCTCTCTGTACAGATGCCCAATAAACAGCAGGATAAAGAACCTACATCTTATTTCGACCTCATTACATCTACAGAAGAAACACGAGGACGAACATCACCTCCCTCCCCCTCCCCCTCCCCCCCCCCTCCCCCTCTCCCTCCCCTCCTCCTCCCTCCCCCTTCCGACCTCCTAAGTAGATGCTGAAGACGCCGTGGAAGTCCCCGAGTTCCAGCGGCCGAAGGGAGTTGTCGGCTTGGGCGCTGAGGGGCTTAAGGCACTCGGTCGCGTTGTGGATGGTGCGGCGCAGGAGGTGGTCGAGGATCCCGAACTCCTTCAGGCCGTGGATCCTGTGCGGGGGGGAAGGGCGGGGGGGGGGGGTAGAGGGATGGAGGAGAGGGGAGGGAGGGAGAGGAAGCGGGAGAGGGATGGAGGAGAGGGAGAGGGAGACGGAGAGGGAAGAAGAAGAGAGAGATGGAGGAGAGTGGAAGGAAAGGGAGAGGGAGAGGGAAGAAGAGGGAGAGAGAAGAAGAGGGAGAGGGATGGAGGGAGAGGGAGAGGGAGAGAGAGGGAGACGGAGAGGGAGAAAGAGGGAGAGGGAAGAAGAAGAGAGAGATGGAGGAGAGAGGAGGGAGAGGGAGAGGGAGAGGGAGAGGGAGAGGGAGGGAGAGGGAGACGGAGAGGGTGAAAGAGGGAGAGGGAAGAGCAGGGAGAGAGATGGAGGAGAGTGAGAGGGAGAGGGAGACGGAGAGGGAAAGAGAGGGAGAGGGAAGAAGAGGGAGAGGGATGGAGGAGAGGGGAGGGAGGGAGACGGAGAGGGAGGGAGAGGGAAGAAGAGGGAGAGGGATGGAGGAGAGGGAGAAGGATAGGGAGAGAGAGAGAGAGAGAGAGAGGGAAGAAGAGGGAGAGGGATGGAGAAGAGGGAGAGGGAGAGGGAAGAAGAGGGAGAGGGATGGAGGAGAGGGAGAGGGGGGGGGAGACGGAGAGGAAAAGAGAAGGAGAGGGAAGAAGAGGGAGAGAGATGGAAGAGAGTGAGAGGATGAGGGAGAGGGAGAGCGAGAGAGAAAGAGAGAGAGGGAGAGGGAAGAAGAGGGAGAGGGATGAAGGAGAGTGAGAGGGAGAGGGATAGGGAGAGGGAGAGGGAGAGGGAAAGAGAAGGAGATGGAAGAAGAGGGAGAGGGATGGAGGAGAGGGAGAGGGAGACAGAGACGGAAAAAGAGGGAGATGGAGAGGGAAAGGGAGAAGGAGGGAGAGGGAAGAAGAGGGAGAGGGATGGAGGAGAGGGGAGGGAGGGAGAGTGGGAAAGGGAGGGAGAAGTAGAGGAGAAAGTTGCAGAGATGAGAGTGGGGGAAAGGAGGGGGTGAGAGAGGGAGGGGTTGCGGAGGGGAGGGAGGTACAGGGAGAGGAGGGAAGAGAAGGAGAGGGATGGAGGGAGTTGAGGAGAGTTGACGAGGAGAGAAAGGGGAGGGTGGGGGGATGAGAGGGAAAGGGTTGTGGAGAAAAGAAAAGGGGAGAGGGATGAAAGAGAGGGAGAAGGAGAAGGGAGGGTGGAGGCGAATGAGAAGGAGAAGGACACGGAGGAAAGGAGTGAGAGAGAGGAAGAAGGGATGGAAGAAGTTGCAGAGAAGTGAGAGTGAGAAGGAGAGGGAAGGGAGAGAGTTCAATCACCTTGACAACATATTCAGGAGTCAATGTCACTCTCAAAGTAATTACAATAAGAACCCAAACAAATATAATATATCACACCATCATATGCCATTATTACATCCTATACATCACCACATTTGTACATCGATCTCTAATAGACCCTTCCAATATTACACCACAACACATCCACTAAAAACAAGGCAACAGTAGCAAAAAAACAACATGGAATATAAAGCTTAACTCACACTCGATCCACTTTTGCTTTCAGACGAGACCCTTTGGGAAAGGCCAGACACTGACTCGTCGTTTGGAACATCAGCTCAGACATCATGTAAGTGTTGCATTCCCCTGTCTGTGGAGTCATAGAGCGTTTATCATTTTCGTTTCTTCCTACTGATTCCCTTATATATATATATATATATATATATATATATATATATATATATATATATATATATATAAAGGGAGAGAGAAAGAGAGTTACATGCATAAATATAAATATATATGTGTAAACACACACACACACATGCACACATACACACACACACATACATGTGGGTTGTGAAATGAAGTGAGTTATGACAATGAAGTGAGTTGTGAGTGCCACGTTGTGATGCCATTATTATCGTACGTAGTTAGTGATAATTATGTGATTATATATTATACACTGTGTTTTGTGTGATATGTTCTACCATGTGAAATATAGAACATTATGTTTATTTTATATTATGTGTAGCATATCACTTATAAGAAAGAGTGAGAATCTCTGTATGTTATAGAGTACAACATTTTAGTTTGTCTCTGTAGTCACACGTCTGGCAGTAGACAGTCGCAGACGGAGCCTGGCGTGTGGGGCAGAGGAACAGGAAGAGTTCCGTATTTATTTTGTCAGAGCTGATCTCCAATGAACCAACTTTAGATTTCATCGGTGTTTTCTTCACCCTCAAGCATCATGGAGAAACACCAATCAAACGTAGAAGACGAACATGGCGCAGTGATCCAGCAAATTCAGTTCTGATGCCTGTTATTGTTGCCTGCCCCAAGCCTCCGCGACCTCATGGCCTGTCGCCGGCCCCGCGCCTCGTCCACCCTCGTGCTAGGTCAGCAATCAACCCGCTCGGCAGTGTACTTCATTTGCAGCAGTGTGGTGCTATAGTGTAGTGATGTGTATTGTGCAGTGCCTATAGTGTAGTGATGTGTATTGTGCAGTGCCTATAGTGTAGTGATGTGTATTGTGCAGTGCCTATAGTGTAGTGATGTGTATTGTGCAGTGCCTATAGTGTAGTGATGTGTATTGTGCAGTGCCTATAGTGTAGTGATGTGTATTGTGCAGTGCCTATAGTGTAGTGATGTGTATTGTGCAGTGCCTATAGTGTAGTGATGTGTATTGTGCAGTGCCTATAGTGTTCGTGCAGTGTTTAGTGTGCTCAGGGGATATTATTTGTTACATAAGGGAGCCGGACCGAAGCATATTAAGGTTTTGTAGGAGCAAGGTATATTCCTGCGCTCTCTACGACGCTTCGTGAGCGACTGATCTCTCGCGCTCGCGGCTCGCCTGCCCGCACGTGTCCGCCGTGACGTCACCGCATTGGCACCGCGCACACGAGTGCCACAACACTAGCTGCCTCGCTCTACTTTTACGTATTTTCACCGGATTTTCGGCGATTTTGCTGTATAATCTTGACACCCTTACCACGTTACAATGGGTAAAGGGAAGAAAAAAGAAGATACCAGTAAGAGCGACCCTGAGAAGCCTGACTCCAGCCTTGAAGAGCCACCAGGAGCCAGTGCCAGCACCCCACCTCCCACAGATGTTGCTACATTGCTGCAGTGGATAATTCAGAGGGATGACAAGAGGGAAGACACCCGCCGGAAGGAGGAAGAAGCCCGCCGGAAGGAGGAAGAAGCCCGCCGGAAGGAGGAAGAAGCCCGCCGGAAGGAGGAAGACGCACGCAGGAACGAGGAGTCTGCTCGTTTTCAGGAGCTGATCCTTCGCCTCACTCCCCAGCAACCTGCGAGTTCGCCAGTGAGCAGTTCTGCCGCGTCCACTGCTTCTCATACTCCGCCGACCCCGAAGGCAACAATACAGCCTCCGAAAGCATTAACAGCAGATGCGAGTCCCCAACAGTTTCGAGAATGGAAGCGCGAATGGTCCGATTATGCTGTGATGGTGGATCTCCTCAACCTGCCGTTATCAAAGCAGCATATACAGCTACGCATGTGCCTTACCTCTGAGATGCGACGGGTGCTGGAGCACAAGTTGGACGTGCCCGCAGACCCAACATGCTCAGTGGACGATGTCTTGACAAAGCTCGAAACGCATATCAAAAATGCAAGTAATGAGGCACTGCGTCGGAAGGCCTTCTCCGAGTGCAAGCAAGCAGACGGCGAGAGCTTCGATGACTTTTGGATACGGCTGAAAATCTTGTCGCAGGAGATAGACCTTTGCAAGGCACAGGACCAAGCATGCTGTGAGCAGTGGAAGAAACACGGCATTCTAATGGGTATACGAGATGAGGAACTTACCCAGAAGCTCATTGAAATGGACCGCTCAGCGACGTTGCAGGATGTTTTGGAGAAATGCAGGTCTCATGAATCGTCAAAGACTGCATCATCTGCTTTGAAGGACACAGTTTCTTCACGTGCTGTTTCCCAATATAAAAGAGAGAAAAAGGCTGCCCTGAAGCAGAAGTCCAAGATGAGGCCTGGCTCACCTCTGCCGAATAAGGCCTGCAACTGCTGTGGTCGTCAGCATGAAAAAGGTTTGTGCAGGGCCACCACTTCCACATGTCGTGCTTGTGGTAAGAAAGGCCACTGGGCTACTGCTTCAAAGTGTCCTGCCAGGCATGCCAAATGCAAGGTGTGCAACCGGCAGGGACACTATGATAAATGCTGCCCAAAGCAACGAAAGGCTAAGACAAAAGAAGAGGACACCAATCATGAATTGAAGGTAGTAAGTTCAGTATCCCCTTCAGTGTCATTTGCCAGGAGTGTCACCTCTACTGCACGACTGAAACCTCAGCCTTCCCCTAAAGTCCGCGTGTCAATTCGGCATAACGATTTATCAGGTAGTCTTGCCATCATTCCTGACACAGGTGCAGACACGACTGTCATTGGACTCCAGCATCTTAGTAGTCTCGGCCTCTCAAAGGAAGACTTAGCACCACCGGCAGAGACAGTATACTACAATGCGGACGGGTCCCAGATGCCACCAGCGGCTGGATCTTTTCGTGGAATCATCACCTATGGCAACCGTTCGACTACATGTTGGATTGATATTCAGCCTTCGCTTACAACCCCGCTGCTCTCTTGGACTGATTGCAAGGAATTGGGTATTGTTCCGGACTATTTCCCAAGGCAGATATCGGATGTGCACATTGCCAGTCGAGTCCATGGACTGGGCAATACACCAATGTCGAACCCTCCTCAGTTGCTGCCTTTACCGCTGAACCAGCTGAAGTCACCTGAAGAAGCAAGGAAGTACTTCCTGCATCAGTATGCAGATGTGTTGGTGAAGAAGGACGACTTGCAGTCTGGGCCACTTAAGATGATGGTAGGCCCTCCCATGAGAATTCATCTGCGGGAGAATGCCACGCCCTTCGCGATCCACACCCCTAGAATGATTCCCTTGGCTTTTCAGGAACCAACAAGAAAGGAGCTCGAGTCATTAGTGACCCAAGGCATCTTAAAGCCAGTGGAGGATGAACCATCAGAATGGTGTCATCCAATGGTTGTTGTTCCCAAAGCAAATGGTGGTGTTCGTATTACCACTGATCTATCAAAGCTCAACAGGCAAGTCTCTCGCCCTGCCCACCCTTCTCCGACGCCATTTACAGCCATCAGAAGTATCAGTCCGCAGTCAAAGTTCTTCACAACTGTGGATGCTCTTTGTGGTTATTGGCAACTACCCCTGCATGATGATGATCAACACCTGACGACATTTATCACTCCTTATGGACGTTTCAGATACTGTCGTGGTCCCATGGGTTTTGCAGCAACAGGAGACGCCTTTTGTCTACGAGTTGACAGGGCACTTCAGGGAGTAACAAACTGCATTAAGGTTGTGGACGACATTCTCCTACATGATGAGGACTACCTCTCACACCTTCAACGTGTAAACGAAGTCCTGTCAAGGTGTCGACAGCACGGGATAACGCTTAATGCAGAGAAGTTCATTGTGGCTGCATCTGAAGCCAGCTTCTGTGGGTACAAACTATCACATAATGGTATTGAAGCAGACCCAGAGAAGGTAAAAGCCATTGCAGAGTTTCCTACCCCTGCAAATCTGACTGATCTTCGATCATTTATGGGCTTGGTAAATCAACTGGCAGAGTTTACGCCTAAGATTTCGACTGCTGCAGCCCCACTCCGCCCATTGATGAGCCTGAAGAGAGCTTTTACTTGGACAGCAGACCACACCAAAGCTTTTAATGACACTAAACAAGCTTTGTCAGGGCCCCCCATACTTGCGACGTTTGATCCAACCCTTCCCACCATTCTGCAGACCGACGCCTCCAGACTCTACGGCCTTGGCTATGTGTTGTTGCAGGACCACGGTGCTGGAAGATACAAGATGGTGCAATGTGGTTCCCGTTTCTTGACAGATACAGAAACGCGGTATGCAACCGTCGAATTGGAAATGCAAGCTGTCGTTTGGGCCATCAGCAAGTGCAAGTTTTATCTTCGTGGACTTCAGCACTTTAGCGTGGTGACGGATCACCGTCCATTGGTTCCTATTTTGAACCATTATTCCTTGGATGCAATTGAAAACCCTCGCCTCCAGCGCATGAAAGACGAGATTGCGCCCTACATTTTTACCGCAATGTGGCGTGCAGGTAAGGAGTTGTGCATCCCTGATGCCCTTTCCCGGTCACCTGTGAGTCGCCCAACGGTGGAGGATGGTGCCTTCGATGCTGAAATGGACACTTCCGTCAAGATTGTAGCTCTGCAGGCTGTTCAGTCGACTAAAGCATCAGAAGCCATAGACGAGCAAGAAGATCTCTTCATGGAAGAATTGCGTACAGCTGCCTCTAAGGATGCTTCTTATGAGGAGCTGCTTCATCATGTGAAGTCAGGGTTGCCCAAGGACCGCTACAACCTACCAAGTGCCCTGCGTCCGTACTGGAAAATTCGCAATGAGTTGTACAACGATAGTGACTTGGTGCTGTATGGACCTAGAGTGGTTGTCCCTGTTTCTTCACGCCGTAGCACCCTAGCTCGCCTGCATGAAAGCCACTGTGGCGTGGAAGCAACAAAGCTTCGTGCACAGCAGACAGTCTTTTGGCCAGGCATTAATGCAGACATTGTAAACACTGTTTGTGCCTGTGAGCCATGCCAGCGCTTACAGCCTAGTCAGCAACAAGAGCCACTGATGTTGGATCACAAACCCACAAGACCATTTATGTCTGTGTCGGCAGACTTTTTTAGTGTTGCTGGAAAACACTTCTTGGTGTATGCTGACCGACTCTCCGGATGGCCTGTTGTCATCCCATGTGGAACTAATGCAACAAGTGTTTCGACGATCAGATTCTTCCGGCATATGTTCCGTGATCTGGGTGTGCTAGTTCGCCTGCGCACTGATGGCGGACCTCAGTTCTCCAGCCGGGAATTTGCAACCTTTCTTCAGCGATGGGGAGTACGTCATGCTATGTCAAGCCCCCATTACCCACAGTCCAATGGGCATGCAGAGGCTGTTGTCAAGAAAGTCAAGTATCTGATCATGAAGACAGCACCCAACGGAAATATTGACAGTGAGGAGTTTGACAGAGGATTACTGGAGTTACGTAACACCTCAAACTTCACTGGTCGATCTCCTGCGCAGATTCTGTTTGGCATGCCCCTTCGCTCCTGTGTGCCTGCCCACTCTAGTGCCTTCATGAAGGAGTGGCAGACCAAGGCTGAGGACTGCGACCGTCGTGCCGCAGTACGGGCCAAGGACGTGAAGACCCGCTATGACAAGCGTGCCCACTCCCTTTCCAAGTTAGAGATTGGGGCGCAGGTGCGAATCCAGGATCCCACATCCAAGCGTTGGGATAAGGTCGGCACTGTCATGGGTATTGGCAAATCTCGTGATTATCACATCAGGCTGCCAAGTGGTCGGATACTGTGGCGCAATCGACGTTTCTTGCGCCCTACACAGCTCACGATTGGAAACTCGACAGATTTGGAAGACGACGCACCAGGATCTTCCGCCCCATCTGTGTCTGTTGAACCTCAACGTTCGGAGTCCGTTCAAGACTCTCGCTAGTGAACGTAAAGGGGGGAGGGAGATGTGGGTTGTGAAATGAAGTGAGTTATGACAATGAAGTGAGTTGTAAGTGCCACGTTGTGATGCCAGTGCATACGTATTGTGATGACATTATTATCGTACGTAGTTAGTGATAATTATGTGATTATATATTATACACTGTGTTTTGTGTGATATGTTCTACCATGTGAAATATAGAACATTATGTTTAGTTTATATTATGTGTAGCATGTCACTTATAAGAAAGAGTGAGAATCTCTGTAAGTTATAGAGTACAACATTTTAGTTTGTCTCTGTAGTCACACGTCTGACAGTAGACAGTCGCAGACGGAGCCTGGCGTGTGGGGCAGAGGAACAGGAAGAGTTCCGTATTTATTTTGTCAGAGCTGATCTCCAATGAACCTACTTTAGATTTCATCGGTGTTTTCTTCACCCTCAAGCATCATGGAGAAACACCAAGCAATCGTAGAAGACGAACAATACATATACACACATAAACACACACATATACACACACACATATATATATGTGTGTGTGTGTGTGTGTGTGTGTGAATGTGTGTGTGTGTGTGTATTTATATGTATATATATATATATATAAACACACACGCGCACACACACACACACACACACACACACACATATATATATATATGTGTGTGTGTGTGTGTGTGTGTGTGTGTGTGTGTGTGTGTGTGTGTGTGTGTGTGTGTGTGTATGTGAGACAGAGAGAGAGAAAAACTTACTATTCTTAACTCCACTTGAAATACCAGTCGTTCTCGGCGAAGTGAAATTAGAAAGAAAGAGGAAAAAGAAATAGAAGAAAACGAAGGCGACGGATAAGAAGGAAGAGCAGAAGAAGAAAGAGAAAAATAATAAGAAGGAAACGGAGAAGTAGTAGAGCAGTAGAAGAAGAAAAAAGAAAAGGAAGGACACGGACGGACAAGGAAGACCAGGAGAAGAAGAAAATTAAACAAAGAAAAAGAAGGAGATGAAGAAACAAAGGAGAAGAAAGAGACGGAAACAAGGAAGAACAGAAGAAGAAGAAAAATAAACAAGGGAGGAGATGGAGAATAAAGAAGAGGAGACGAAGAAGAAACAAAGAAGGAGACGGAGAAGAAATAAAGAAAGGAAGGAGACGGAGAATAAGGAAAAGCAGACGAAGAAGAAGAAAGAAAGAATGAGAAAAAGGAGAAGAAACACTAACGGAAAGACGGAAAAGAAGAAGAAATAAAGAAAAAGAAGGAGGCTAAGAGAAAACGGAAAAACAGACGAAGAAGAAGAAAGAAAGAATGAGAAAAAAGGAGATAAGGATAAGTCCGATATACGAAGCTGAGCCTCTCCCGGGCTATGCCCATTAGGGGAGCCCGGCCTGTGTCGACTAATGCCGACTCGCTAACGTGTGTCAGCTGGTGCGGACTCGGCTTAGTCCTTACCCGCCGTGGTGCCCAGTCACAGCAGTAACCTCCAGGCGACAATTGCAACTTCTCGCGCCTGGGCGGGGCGCGAACCGCCGACCCCTCGGATGAGAGGCCGACACGTTACTACTGTACTAGCCCGGAGGCTAAAAAAAAAAAAAAAAAAAAAGGAGAAGAAACACTGACCAGCGAGAAGTCGTTATGAAGGAAGAACCAGCCGGAGACCTGGGAACCCGAGCCGGCGAAGATCCCTTCCTTCACGCCCTGGAAAGCCCTGAAGAGCTCTTGGTGGGCGATCTTCCGGTCCTTCAGCCTTCCCAGGAGCGAGTCCGGGGGCGCCTCCTGTGGGTGGGTGGGGGGGGGAAGAGGGGGAAGAGGGGAGAAGGAAGGGGAGGAAGGGAGGCGCGGGTTAGGGCTGGTTAGTGTTAGCTTCGTGTTGGAGAATCCTTGGGTATCAGTTTTGTTAGCGTTATTGTTATTACCTATCATTACCTATTGCTATCATTATTTTTATCATTAACATCATTATTATCATTATTGATATCACTATCTCTCACTATTTTTATCATTAACATCATTATTATCATTATTGATATCACTATCTCTCACTATTTTTATCACCACTATTATCATCATTGTCATAACTCTCATCATCGTTCTCATCACCCCCCCCCCCCCCGCCCCACCTGGATTGCCCTGTCCATGAGCCCATTCTTGGGCGTGAACAGCTGGATGTCCGTGGCCGCGAACTGGGCCAGGGTGTCGAACGGGAGGTAGAACTTGGGCAGGATCAGCATGGCCTTGAGGTTGGAGCGGTAGACGGCGCCGACCACGAGGGACGCCACGAGCCACACGCCGGCGACCACGCGGACGTGGGCGCTGGAGGGCACGCGAGCCACGGCTGAAGACGGGGGGAGGGGGGGGGGGTTAAGCAGCAGGAGGAGGGGGGGAGGTGGAGGGGGGAAGGGGGGGAAGAGGAGGAGGAGGAGGGGGGAGAGGAGGAGGGGGAAAAGGAGGAGAGGGAGGGGGGAGGAGGAGGAGGAGGAGGAGGAGGAGGGGGGGGGGAGAGAGGAGGAGGAAGAAAAAGAGGAAGAGGAGGAGAAGGAGGAGGACGAGGAGGAAGAGAAGAAAGAGGATTAGGAAGAAGAGGAAGAGGTGGTGGTTGTGCTGTATAAGACGGCAAACTGTATCTCAGTAAGACTTAAAAGGCTGAGGTTCCAGACTGTCTATTCAATCCCTCTGGACCAAACGCAGTCAGGAGCGCCTCCCTCCAGGGGGAGTGAGGCCAACGGTGACGCAGCGGATGGACTGTGACACCAACGACAAGGGCCGTATGACGAGGCGGAAGATAGGGTGGGAACAGACAGGGTGAACTCCTCAGCCTGAAACTGCTGTCTAAATCTTTTATTGTCTGTCTGTACGTCTGGCCATCTCTGCCTCACGGTGGCAGTGGTGAAAAGATCTTAAACATCGTAACCTGAGCAGTGTATTTTTTGCTTTATTTTATTTTATTTATTTATTCATTTATTTATTTTTTCTAATCAGGTAATACGATTTCTTTCGATCGGTGATGTTTTAACCTGAAGTAAGAGGAAAAAGTAATGGATTTTCCTTTGCTATATATAGATCTATTTTGAATTTTGTATATCTTTGTATATTTGTCTCTCTCTCTGTCTGTCTTTCTGTCTGTCTATCTGCCTGTCTATCTGTCTGTCTGTCTATCTGTCTGTCTATCTGTCTGTCTGTCTGTCTGTTTATCTGTCTGTCTGCCTGTCTGTCTGTCTGTCTATCTGTCTGTCCGTCTGTTTA
>NC_061837.1:38658908-38661408 GCF_019202785.1 Penaeus chinensis
GATTTGCAAAACGACTGTCAAAAATCCTGATTAGCAGCTCTGAAATCAATTAACAATGGCACGTTAATGGCACACTTAAAAAAAAAATGTAACAAATCGTTAGAACTAAGCTTTGTTAGGTAATTAATACAAATCTGTTTTATTACCTATCTAAATACAAAGGCTATTCTGCTTATCTCCTCGCCGCCCACTACGAAATATTTTAAAGGGAATATGACATACCACCTCCAACACAAAAGTTGAAGGAAAAAAGATGCATGACAGCACTTGATAACTAAGAAAGATGGTAATATCATGATATATCTCTTTACCACAGAGTTGTATATCTTCAGAGAATTGAATTTTTGCCTCTCCTAAAGTATAAAGCAAATCAGATTCAGACAAGAAAAAATAAACTATATTTGGTGGTATTTTCTTCAGATATGAATGAAGATATTATTTTGCCACACAGTGCTATCTCTCTGCTTAGTGAGGACGATTGTCATTCCACTAAACTCTGTTTGATTTTGTATACGATACGGGAAGATATATACTTTTTCCAATGTATGTATGTATATATATATATATATACATATATATATATATATCTTTCTATATACATATGTGTGTGTGTGTGTGTGTGTGTGTGTGTGTGTGTGTGTGTATGTATGTATGTGTGTGTGTGTGTGTGTGTGTGTGTGTGTGTGTGTGTGTGTGTGTGTATGTGTGTGTGTGTGTGTACAGTACTGATATAATTACTTTCACCCATTTTTGATGGAATATGTATCAGAAAATGAAAGCAACGTATCACTTCCTAATTCTATTTGCATGAATTATGAAAGACTTGATATTGATAACCAGAAAAGCCATCCAAAGCCTTGATCATTTCAGCATCACCTCTTGACGTGCCCTGATCGTACCGGCGGGCCTTTCTGTGTTTATACGTCATACCTTCATCAATCGTTCAATTACCTCAACTTTGTTAGTATATTTTACTTGGCTTTAGGATTTAAATCTGGACTGTTCCCAGGCCAATCAATGGGTTTTAACACTTTTGGCTGTATGGCAGGGAGCTCCATCATGCAGTCATTATCTGAGAACCATTCAAGAAGCTGGGACAAAAGACGTCTATCAGTGATGTCACGATATCAAGGTTGATTTAGATAACCTTTTACAATCTCTAGTCTTCCTATGCCAGACCACACCATCACCTTGGTAGGGAATTTTACTTGTTATCTCTGGCAGGCAAGGGTGGTCCTTCTCTTGGCTAGTTCTTCAAACCATTTTTTGTCTGTCTATTAGTATTTGTACAGTAGACTCATCAAAGAAACAAACCCGCAAATAAAAATAACATTAAAAGTTACGAGATGACTTGTACATTGAAATAAGAATTTCTTGAACTCCATCTCCAAGAAAGAAGAAATAAATATTGCTATTCGTATCATATTTTCTGATCTCGGTTTTGAACCAAATATTAACATCATATTAGATGTAATTTTTTGAACTAACATATTTTTTTTCCATGTATGTATATGTATTCCACTAAATTATGTTCAAAATCACATAGAAACATAGTCAAATAGGAAGAATTAAGTGAAATTTATCTTTTCTCAAGCCAGTTGTTACTTCCTCATGGTTACAGATAGTCTTGGCACCTTAGTTGATTTGCATGAATGGTATCCCATCTAATTTAACTTTTTTTCTGAATGTAGAAGGCTTACACTCAATGCCATAATTCTTGATTGGATAACTTTGAGCTATTTACAATCAATCTGTCTTTTTTCCACATTTTCCTATTCAGTTTCCCAAATTATCAAGTTTGTGCAACTGAGGTTTTGGAAACCCTCACTTCCACGGTTAATTCCCATTGGCTTAGAGACGCTTCTTGAAGACAAACTTCAATAGCAGATTCAGATCCTTTCCTTCATCCCTAGCACTTCAGTAGGTAGTTTTGATTCTGTAGAAGGGATAGGTTTAGTCAGTGGTGGCAGTGCATATATCTGTATGTGTTGTAAGAAATAAAACTAAAAACTGGAAATTCCGGAGCAGTGATAAGTCATGTGTAAGTTTTGACACTTTGTGAGAAACGAGGAAAGGCTAGCAAATCCAGCAACTTTACTTTTACTTTATTTAGTAAAAATTTAAAGCACTACAGAAAAAAGACTATCTAAAACAATAAACAAGCATGACCCTTTCCATTGTGTATATGTACAGAACCCATATTAGTTTTCTATCTACATATATCTATATATCTATCTATCTGTCTGTTATTTGTCTGTCTATCTGGACATCTGTCTAAACATTCATCCAACTATTTATCCATCTATCTGTCTGTCTTTTCTCTTCTCTCTTGTTCTGGCAAACCAGTAGGTAGCCGTCATCTTTCAAATCTACTTTGCTCTTGGCCTCATACTTTAAATGCATTTCATTTGTATTTACTATCTTCGTATCCAGTACTTTTTTTCTTTTCTTTTTTATCCTTTCTTTTTTTACATTCAATAAACCTAATAATCCACATCAA
>NC_061837.1:38673908-38676408 GCF_019202785.1 Penaeus chinensis
TCAGTCCAGTTTCAATCACAGATGGAAACTCAACCACAATTAGTCAAGCTTCAATCACAGATGGAAACTCAACCACAATTAGTCAAGCTTCAATCACAGATGGAAACTCAACCACAATCAGTCCAGTTTCAATCACAGATGGAAACTCAACCACAATTAGTCAAGCTTCAATCACAGATGGAAACTCAACCACAATCAGTCCAGCTTCAATCACAGATGGAAACTCAACCACACCAAATCCAGCTTCAATCACAGATGGAAACTCAATCACACCAAGTCCAGCTTCAATCACAGATGGAAACTCAACCACACCAAGTCCAGCTTCAATCACAGATGGAAACTCAACCACAATCAGTCCAGCTTCAATCACAGATGGAAACTTAACCACAATCAGTCCAGCTTCAATCACAAATGGAAACTCAACCACAATCAGTCCAGCTTCAATCACGAATGGAAACTCAACCACACCAACCGCAGGTATGTGACGAGTGTCTTACTGTGACTTATTTTCTTGTAACATAATATTGCTGCCCTTAATAATGCTATACTGATAGAAGATTATAATGTACTTAAACTCATTCTGTGTCCATAGGCATGTCTGGTCTGAACCATTCCTTCGTCATTACTTCCATCATCTTTCTGTGATTCTCACGCCTGTTTCGCGTCCTTTCTTTCATTTCCTCTGCTCTCGATGTTTTTCTTGCATTATTTGGCGTGAAGCTGTTTGTGAGTGAAAATATACAAATCATGTGTGTTTATATATATGTATATATATATATATGTGTGTGTGTGTGTGTGTGTGTGTGTGTGTGTGTGTGTGTGTATGTGTAGATAGATAGATAGATAGATAGATAGATTTATATATATTGATATTTATGTTCTATATATATAGAGAGAGAGATAGATATATACATTATATATACATATATATATATATATATATTGGTCCACTGATACATATAGTTTTAGAACAGGTGTTTTGTGGGCGTGTTTTGAAGATGACCTGCAGCTACTGAAAGCTTGTTATCATTGAGTAACTGATAATGAGCAGAGCATCAAATTCTAGAGGAAGTTCTATTACAGGAACTGGAGATTTAACCACAAGTGAAATTCGGTTGTGTGTGTGTGTGTGTGTATGTGTGTGTGTGTATGTGTCTGTGTGTGTGTGTGTGTGTGTGTGTGTGCGCGTGTGTGTGTGTGTGTGAGGTAGAAAAATCCACAATGCGCCAACGAGATTCATACGACCTGACCTGACCTCCCTTCACTTCCGCTCACCTGTCCTCACCTGCCCTGTTTCACCGTGTTGGTATATATGTGTGTTTCTGAGGGATGCAAGTCCAATTGGTGAATAATATTTATCATATTTTCAACTTTGTATGTAATATGAAATATGTTATTACAACACACATGTTATTTTTACCGTGCTATCAAGATAAAGGATTTTCTTCTTTTTCATTTTGTCAATACGCAGAGAGACATAAAGATATAGCTCTGTGAGTAAGTGAATAATAAAATAATGATGAATTTAAGAAATTATAAAAAAAAATATTCACCTCATGACAGTGGTAGATGCACAACGAAACTAAAAATAAATCTTTAAGATATAGTGTAATGGAACTATAAATCTGAGATGGAAAAATCTTTCATTTGTGTTCCCATTGATATTTGCAAGGAATATAATGTTAATGATATCAATATTAATAACTAACGAAGCTAAAGAAATAATAATCAGCAATAAATTATACATATAAATGAAATAAATGTATATGTATTAATGAACCAAAAGTCATCACATTATACCAGATGACGTGCATACTTACAGCAAATGCAAATATACAAATGCAAAGACCAATTATATACTGATTGTTCTGATCAACATACGAGCATAGCTGATCCATGTGCATAATGGTATGCCATCGGTTTGTGCCAGTGCTAGAGCATGCCTTACAGGGTGCAAGCCCGGGCAAGGATGATATAGACGACAAGCTGCTGCTGCTTGACACCAGTGCCATCGCAACAGATGCCAGAACGAAGTCCACAACAAACTGCTTTGACTCCAGCTCAGAATTTCTCTCAAGGCTTAACTCCTCTCATAACTAGGAAGTAGCATGATGACCAACGAGCGACACCCAGGCAACCAAGTGCCGCAATGATGCTCGTTTTCCTCTAACTTCGCTGAAGAAAGACAAATGGGAGGGAATACCAGTGTTCATGCCGCAGACTGATGCTTGCTTTCCCTTAGCCAAGGGCCATCAGATGCTGGAGTAATCCATGCAGTTCCTATGTCAGTTCATCATTGACTTCACCTTCATTTTGGCGATTCCTGCGACAGCATTGGTGCCAAACTGCATGGGGGTTTTCTCTTCCCTTGGATTACATGTGTGATGTGGAGAGGGGCCTTCTGCATGGCAGCCGCCCGTCTTCCACATCGCCATTGCCCAGACCGGTGCCCTGAAGAGGACATCCCAGCGCCGCTGCAAAGAGACGACACAACACGAGC
>NC_061838.1:0-17500 GCF_019202785.1 Penaeus chinensis
TATTATCATTATTGTTGTTGATGTTGTTGTTGTTGAGAGAGAGAGAGAGAGAGAGAGAGAGAGAGAGAGAGAGAGAGTGGGAGGGAGAGAGAGAGAGAGAGAGAGAGAGAGAGAGAGAGAGAGAAAGAGAAAGAGAAAGAGATAGAGAAAGGGAAAGAGAAAGGGAAAGAGAAAGAGAAAGAGAGAGAGAGAAAGAGAGAGAAACCCGGTGACAGTCCGGGACACGGTCGAGACGGGGCCGTGCAATCAGGGGTGGGGGGTGGAGGTTTGTGGGGGGAGGGGAGGGGGGGGGGCAGTGTCACCCATCCAATTACGCGCCACTTGGCATCTTGGTCTCTGCCTCCACTCTACTTCCCTTTTCGGCGCTACTTCAGCGAAAAAGGGAGACAGGAGAGAGAGATGGAGAGAGTGGGAGAGAGATGGAGAAACAGGGAGAGGGAGACGGGAAGGGGAGGGAGAGAGGGTGGGAGAGGGAGAGGGAGAGGGAGACGGGAAGGGGAGGGAGAGAGGGTGGGAGAGGAAGTGAGGGGGGGGAGTGGGTTTGGAGGGGAGGGAGGGAGAGGGAAGGGGAGAGGGAGAGCAAGGGAGGAGTGAGGGAGAGGAAGGGAAGGAGAGAGAGAGGGGGAGAGGGAGAGGGAGAATGAGAGCGAGGGGAAGGGAAAGATATTGGAAAAAAGAGAGGGAGAAAGAGAGAGGAGAGAGAGAGAGAGAGAGAGAGAGAGAGAGAGAGAGAGAGAGAGAGAGAGAGAGAGAGCGAGGGGAAGGGAAAGATATTAGAAAAAAGAGAGGGAGAGGGAGAGGGAGAGAGAGAGAGAGAGAGAGAGAGAGAGAGAGAGAGAGAGAGAGAGAGAGAGAGAGAGACGAAGATAGACAGAGAATTAAAAACAGAGAGAGAGTGACCCGATATTACTACCTGCTGAGTGCGAAAGGTCAAAGGTCACGGGAAATAAAAGTGAAGGCGACGATGAAGAAAATAGTGATGACAATAACATTAATGTATTGATGATAATGGTGAACAGAAACAGGGCAATATATAATGAACAAGATGATGATGATGAATTGAGAAAAGAAGATCATTATAACGATAATAAAAAAAGGTATAAACGATAAAAACGGATAAAAACAAAAATAGCAGTAGCAATCAAAATAGAAAATAATTATTATTACTATCATTACAACTAACCCCTACATAAAATATTCAAATACGAAGTAATGCATAAAAGCTTTCCTAATGAAGCTCTCCTAATATTTTTTTTTTTTTTTAAGTAGTAGTAATACTAGGTTATTGCAATTGTGTTTTACTATGATGTCGATATGAATGGGCTTAGAGAGAGAGAGAGAGAGAGAGAGAGAGAGAGAGAGAGAGAGAGAGAGCGAGAGAGAGAGAGAGAGAGCGAGAGAGAGAGAGAGATGTTTACAAGGATAAAGAATCACTAATATTATACACACACACACACACACACACACACACACACACACACACACACACACACACACACACACTCGCTCACTCCCTCACTCACTCATTCACACACACACACACACACACACACACACACACACACACACACACACACACACACACACACACACACACACACACACACACACACACACACACACACACACACACACACACACACACACACACACGCACGCACACACACACACACACTATAAGTATGTATAAATAGCTTCCACGTGGCGTACAAAAGCACGTATACGCGTGGCTTCACCGCAGGCGCCCCAACGTGCCCCACACCCCCACACCAGTACTTAAGGCTCAGGATGACCCAGGTCAGGCTCAGTCCTTTCAGAGAGTCTTGCCGATCGCTGTGGGTCAGGCCCGCCCTCCGGGCAGACCAAGCACTTAGCCTTACGAAGACTTGTATCCGTGTGAATATCTGTGTTGCTTACGCTTCTCAATAAAAGAGGTTAAGCCAACCGTCCGTTTAACTACCCCTGCTAAACCATATGTTTAAGGTTTTAATAGCCTTTACACACACACACACACACTCGCTCACTCCCTCACTCACTCATTCACACACACACACACACACACGCACACACACACACACACACACACGCACGCACGCACACACACACACACACACACACACACACACACACACACACACACACACACACACACACACACACACACACTCGCTCACTCCCACACACACACACACTCGCTCACTCCCTCACTCACTCATTCACACACACACACACACACACACACACACTCGCTCACTCCCTCACTCACTCATTCACACACACACACACACACACACACACACACACACACACACACACACACTCGCTCACTCCCTCACTCACTCATTCACACACACACACACACACACACACACACACACTCGCTCACTCCCTCACTCACTCATTCACACACACACACACACACACACACACACACACACACACACACACACACACACACACACACACACACACTCGCTCACTCCCTCACTCACTCATTCACACACACACACATCCGGCAGTGATTGCAACATTTTTTTTCCCTCACTCACTTTTTATTTTTATTTTTTGTTAACGTTGGTTTAACAATCCTGGAAATGGACGGCCGTTAATGAGCAAAATTGGCATCATGATAAACGTCATGTTACACTGATCAAACAGGTCGTAACACATGACATCGGGTCATTCTTTTCCCTCTCTCTCTCGCTATCTGTCATTATTCTCTCTCTCGGTATCTGTTTCTCTCTGTCTCTCTTGATATCTGTCTGTCTGTTTGTCTGTCTGTCTCCCTCTCTGTCTCTCTCCCTCTCTGTCTCTCTCCCTCTCTGTCTCTCTCTCTCTCTCTCTCTCTCTCTCTCTCTCTCTCTCTCTCTCTCTCTCTCTCTCTCTCTCTCTCTCTCTCTATCTCACTCTCTCTGTATGTGTGTGTGCGTGTGGCCTTTCTCTCTCTCTCTCTCTCTCTCTCTCTCTCTCTCTCTCTCTCTCTCTCTCTCTCTCTCTCTATCTCTCTCTATCTCTATCTCACTCTCTCTGTATGTGTGTGTGCGTGTGGCCTTTCTCTCTCTCTCTCTCTCTCTCTCTCTCTCTCTCTCTCTCTCTCTCTCTCTCTCTCTCTCTCTCTCTCTATCTATCTATCTATCTATCTCTCTCTATCTATCTCACTCTCTCTGTATGTGTGTGTGCGTGTGGCCTTTCTCTCTCTCTCTCTCTCTCTCTCTCTCTCTCTCTCTCTCTCTCTCTCTCTGTATGTGTGTGTGCGTGTGGCCTTTCTCTCTCTCTCTCTCTCTCTCTCTCTCTCTATCTCACTCTCTCTGTATGTGTGTGCGTGTGGCATTTCTCTCTCTCTCTCTCTCTCTCTCTATCTATCTATCTATCTATCTCACTCTCTCTGTATGTGTGTGTGCGTGTGGCCTTTCTCTCTCTCTCTCTCTCTCTCTCTCTCTCTCTCTCTCTCTCTATCTCTCTCTCTCTGTATGTGTGTGTGCGTGTGCTCTCTCTCTCTCTCTCTCTCTCTCTCTCTCTCTCTCTCTCTCTCTCTCTCTCTCTCTCTCTCTCTCTCTCTCTCTCTCTCTCTCTCTCTCTCTCTCTCTCTCTCTCTCTCTCTCTCTCTCTCTCTCTCTCTCTCTCTCTCTCTCTCTCTCTCTCTCTCTCTCTCTCTCTCTCTCTCTCTCTCTCTCTCTCTCTCTCTCTGGTTAAATTTGAATCGCTTTTTAGTGTCTTTATTTAATTCCCTGAGAGTACTTATGTACAAGGGACTGAGGATTTACAATTATTTTAAACAAACATTTGACATCTAAATATAAAAAGATGATATTTTTTTTTACAAAGTACACATTCGACTAGCATTTATTGTATGAGAAATAAATAAAAGTAAACCAGAAATTCGTGGCTAAGCGATTTTCAGCGGACATTCCTAGAACTACATTTCAGGGGAGACTACGATATTACTATATATATATATATATATATATATATATATATATATATATATATATATATGGCTGAGTGTATATATATGTATATATATATGACTGAGTGTGTGTGTGTTTATTTATACAAAACTCAACCAGTGCTGTCGGAATGCCCGGCTCTTGTTTACCGAGAGCGGTGATTGGCTATCGTTCTCGAGCTATGATTGGATAGGGAAACATGACGTCATATGATGGTTTTCTTTGAGATATGTAGGGGTAGCTGTAATATTAATAATGAAAACAAAACATGGCGCAACAATAATTTATTTTTCAAATAAATTATAAATATAAAAAAGATATAACAATGAATATATTAAAAAAATAATTAATCAACACAAACAACAACAACAAAATGGAAACTCATACGCAATTGTACATAGAAGGCGCATTTTTTAATCCCGCCACTTTTTCTACAAAATTCGGATATAATTATTAAGGCCTTTAATGAGGGAAGTTGCAGTGAATTTCTTACTTTTGTTTTTATTAATGATAATTTAGAAAATATTCTCTCTGCGTCAGCATTAGAGGTTGGGAGCGACAAGACTTGTAAAGCAAACTGTGGCAATACTGTGATTTTTTTATTCTGTTCTTGATTGACCTCTTTTGCTTCACAATTGCTCATATCATTTTTGAATTCATGCCATGGCAAGCATCGCCACTCATCGGCCAATGTACTAATGTTGCCTTCATATAATCTTGGTAGTAACTGCACGAGTTCATCCAGTGACGGCATTGACACTCTTAGATTGCAATCTAAGGCACTGGGAGGGTTCAGGGCAGCTGTTAGTTTCCACAGCTTGTCATTAAGATGAAATCTTTTCGTTATTTCTAAAGAGAGAGTTATTAAAAATTTCTTGCACCTTTCTTTTACGTCCAAGATTACATACAATTTTGAATTCAGTGCTGGAGACTGAAAATCCCCATTAACGGCAGACCCCAACCAAACTTGGCACGTTGGCACGTGAAAGTGTTCGTCCCTTGGATCAGTATTTTCTAAGGGAACTCTTTTTATCAAATCAGGTTTACAGAACATTAATACAATTTGTTGATATAAATCCCTTATCTCCTTGTATACCAAATGGATAGTGGGGGTCTGTCTCTGAAATAATAGATTTATATTATTGCATTTGGGCAAGATAAAATTGAGGAATTTTAAGTAACATATTATTGATTTGTCCTGTAATTTACAACAAATGTCATATGTCGATAACAGTCTTAAATCCTCTGCCTCTTTAGATTTAAAATAGAGAAGTAGTGCTTCCCACTGCTCAAGTATTCGTTCTACAGCCTGGTGAAGTGACAACCACCTAGTCTGTGATGCGTGCAGCATCTTATGGGGTTTGAGATTGCAAATCTTTTGAAAATCTTTAAATTGATTTTTCCTCTTGGCGCTGTGAGAAAAAAAAAATACATTTCTGATTAGGTCCTCCGAAGCGCACAGGTGGAGAGAGTGGCATATACATTTGAATATAGTTATACCTGGAGCGGATGCTCTCAATCTGCTGCAGAGCGAGTTCTGCTCGCCCATAATATTTGCTGCTCCATCTGCTGCAAATCCTATAAGGTTTTCGAGAGGGATGTTATGATATTGCAAGCACCCAACTAATAGTTCATACAGATTTTCACCTGTAGACCCCACAGTGCTACTCTGAAAAATATCAATCATATCCAACATCGATACTTCAATGCAGTCCCTTTCTTTATCATAATATTTCACCAACACTGCTAAACATTTCGTGGTATTTACATCAGTCGTCTCATCAACGATAATGGAAAATTGATTTGTCCTAAGTTTCGAGGCCAAATCTTCACTCACCATTTTGCTTAACGCTTTCATTACCTCGTTGAACTTTGTCCTTTTGATGTTTAAAGACTGGGCAATGTCGGAGTCTGGGAACATTCGCCTTTGCAGCTCAGCGAGAGGCTCCGCCAATGTAAAGGGGAGATTGTGCTCTGCAATGAAACAACAAAGAAGAATGGTTGCAAAACCAGTTGCACTGAGAGATGGGCTGGGGGGCGAAGAGTCTTGAGCAGCCTTCCACTTGGCCCTGTTCTCGCCTGCGACGTGGGTCTTGCCCTTCATATGCCTCCTCAGCGTCGAGATAGCTGCGCCCATCCCGGCCTTGCAAAGCGTGCAATAGGCTCTCGTTGAGTCACCATCGTCACGTTCAAGCCACGGCTGGAACTCAGGCTTCGTCAGCCAGGCATCCTGGAACTTCGCCTTAGATGACATCTTGGCCTGCAAACATAATTGTATATTAGGATATTTCCCGAGAGAGAGCTACACAATAGAGCAACACAATATCCTAAACTCATAAAATTCAGACATCCCTTTCTGTACTGTAAAAGTATATTTCTCTAAATAAAATAAAATAAAATAAAACAAAGAAAATGGTTTCCCAAAAAAGGTCAAAATATGTATATAAGGCCAAGCACATTGGAGCTTTTAGCATATAATTCATAATAAAGTAGGAGAAGCAAATACTGTAGTTTCAATTAGAAAATCGGAAGTTGCCTTGAACTTACCAGAAGTAAGATGCAGGAATGGTCAATTACGCCGACTAGTAATACTAGAAGCACTACAGCAGATGGATAGCCTGGAAAGATAAATATAACCTTAGTATAAACTAGGAATGGAACACTTTAGTATGTCCTAACACAAGTATATAAAACACGCCGGTGGTACAGGTTATCAAAGAAAATAAATTCATGGGTAACTTAAATGAATTAATTACAAACTAAGTATTTTGTATAATCTGTCTAAAAAACAAATACAACACGGAATACTCACTGAAAGTCGGTGTATATTTGTCAGAAGATCCGGTAAGCGAAAAATCAGCAGCAAAATGCATGAAGAACCGTCTGAACTCAAGCATGGAACAGAGAGTAGTGGCCATCCTTCCTTTGTACTGTCACGAATTGTTTACGAAAAGCCGGACAATAAATACCTGGGCTTAAATGTACCTTAAAAAATGAACCAGGATGAAAAAAATGACCTATGATTGTTGTAAGATTTTTTTATTTATTTGCTGAGATTAATTACCCTCTAGTTTTAGAAATCTACCATCTACCGACTATGACGTCACGGTGTAAATACCGTGACGTCACGGTCTACTTGCGGCAACGTCACAACAAACTTTTTACGTCACAAAATCGTCATACCCTACCTAAAAACGTCATACCCTGTTGTGTTTGACAGCACTGAAATCAACCACACTTGCCAGCTTCGGTTGCGTGTAAATAACCACAGCAACCACCAGCAGAAACGCCCCAACGGCCAGTCCTTTCATCGCAACCACCACTTCCGCTATTCAACCCCCTTACGTCTGTCTTACGTCGCAGTGACTACCGAACTACCTCGTATTTCACTTCACTTTGATTCGCAACGGACAAGGGTACTGAACGTGGCCACAGCTCGGCATACTCAGCGGACTAATTGTGAAGGACAGGGGGACTGAAGCCGTCAGTCGGTCCTCATCACGTTTCCTTTGATTATGGGCTTTCCTGTTTGCTTTTTCTGTGGACGGGATTCATGGCGCTGTAATGGTTTTCTCATTATTATTTTTTTTTTTTTCTTTCTTTCTTTCTTATCTTCTGTGGGTAAAGGTATTATTGTATTACCGTAGCTCCTGGTAAAAACATTTTCGTTACCATCATCATCACCGTAGTCATCCTCCATATCATCACCGTCCGCACGCCATGCTATCTTGCCGTAAAGAGGGATGGTAATTAACAACATAAACATTAAAGTGCTCATTAATATTACAGCTTTAATATCATTATTGTTACTTATGCTATTATCATTATTATTCGAGGCAAGTACACTGCATTGAAGCAGTTAGACCTTCAGTTTATGCATATTCATGATTTACAGGAGGACTTCTAAAGAAAAGGGGGGTGGGTGGTTCTGAGAAAAATGGGGGAGGGAAGAGGGAGGGAAGGGGATAAAGGAGCGAAAGAGGAGGGGGAGTTTAAGGAAGAAGTGGAAGGGCTGAAATTGGGAGGGAGGAGTGGATTTAAGGAAGATTTGGGAGTGGGGGGAAGTTATGCTCATCATCTTAATCCTAATGTGTATATATATTCATATGTGTGTGTGTGTGTGTGTGTATACATATATACATACATAAATATACATATAGTTTTGCAGTTATTAGTCTTTCTCTACATAGATCCCACCAAGAGTGACATATTTCCCTCATTTTATGCAGCTGTGGACTCCTTGCTTGCACAAGTCCGCAGGCTGCGTTCGAAGCCGTGAAGTAGACTTCAGAAATTAGTGTCTCTTTATCTTGGAAACGTTTGCCTTTCAGAAATGACTTCATGGATGGAAAGAGGTGAAAGTCAGATGGTGCAAGGTCAGGGGAATAAGGAGGATGAGGAAGGATTTCGTAGCCACAGGACCGCACTTCCACCTGAGCAATGTGAGAGTAGTGAACAGGGTGTTTGTCTTGTAGGAGATGGACACTACTTGGTTTTGATAGCCTCACGCAAATTTTGCAGCAGTGAAGTGTAGTAATCTCCTGCAATTGTAGAACCACATCTTGATCTTCCAAAATGGCAGTATCCACTTGATGGACTGGGATCACCCTAGCAGAGGAGCCGTTTCCAGAGGTCTCCGACCACACCTGAACTGGCGATGCCAATGTGTAATATTGCCATATGATATGGCATCCCCCCCATAAGTTGCTTTCATTTCATGTTTTTGGAGACTTTGGCATCTTTTCGGAACTTTTTTTTCAACACCCTGAACCTTTCTGTGGTTAATATTTTTTTTATATGACCCGCGACTTTGTGATGTACTTTTTTTATGGGCTTGACCTTTTTGTGACCTACTGTGATATCATATTACAAGTCTGACCTTTCTCGTGCCCCTAACCGTATTGCTATTTTTTTTCTTTCTTTCTTTTTTGTAAACTTATTTTTTTTTTTTTTTTTACAGTCAAGGCACTTTTAACAACATTTGTTTTCAAACTTTACCTTTCTAATAACCCTGACATCATTTTTAGTTAATATTATCACGTGACCTAATCGTGTCCCTGAACTTTTTACTTGACACTGACTTTGTTTATGACCTCGACCTACGTGATACTACTTTTGTATAATTTCAAAGATTAACTGACCTGATTCGACGATGGTAAATTTAGACTCAAAGAAGGAGGCGAAGAACAAGCAATATGCAGTTAATTTCTTGACTTTTCAACCTTCATCTCTATCAGCAAGGTGAGTTTGTATGTTTATTTAATCTGTGTGACTTACATATTTAGTTGCTGTTTATCTATTGTGTTTCCTTTCTTTCTCTCTCTCTTTCTTTCTTCCTGTTTTTTTTTTTTGTTTTTTTTTCATACTGCAAATCACATTTCTTTCTTTTTTCTTTTTTTTATTATGCTGGTTATTTTCCAATTTAAAATCAGCGGAGGATGGTCATCGTTTTCTTTGCGTTCTCGTCCCTAACTCATTTATTTTCCTTCCTTTCCTCAATCCACCTGGATTCCATTTTCTGAAGATAGAATCCAGGTGGATTTCATAACTGTAGTCTCCTTTTCAGTAAATCTAGTTTTTGCATTGTGTTTTTTTTTACCATAATATCATCACAGAAGAGTCTTTGCCATATATCATGGACTCTATATTTACGTAATTACAGGAATACATAAATCTAAAAAGTGTGTAGGTGTGTGTGTGTGTGTGTGAGTAAGTGTGTGTGTGTGTGTGTAGGGGGAGGGGGGGTATAAGTATGTGTGTGTGTGTGTGTGTTTGCATATATAAACATAGATAAACTCCATAAACTGGATACATACGAAATAATCGTCAGTACCAAAGCAGCCAGAACTCTGAGGGAGGAGGCGACCCACCTTCAGGAACGCAGCACGAGCAGCCCTCCAAGCATCTCTCTTCAAGCACTGCGTCTCCCTCGCGGCAAGTCCTCAGGCACTCTCCTCCGGCCTTTTGACAGCGCCTCCTCTGCTTGCATCCTGGAGGAAAACCATGCAGTTAAATAGGTGTAAATTTTAGAATGACAATAGCATAATTTTTGGGTTAGATTTTTTTTTTTTTATGACGAAAAATCATATAGCTTAATAAATTATTTGTTGCTTATGTTGTTAATTGATTCGAGATCTGATAGACTTTTTTCTGCTTATATTCTTTCTTAAGATTATGCGATGAAATGCATCCGTTTGCCGAGATTGGTGTGATAATTGATTTTAAAAGTATACAGGCATAAATCCAACAATAGGTTACGTCTCTTCAGCGATCGCGTGTTTATCCTCATTAACCATTTGTAATTAATTTATGATGTAAACCAACAGATGATTCAGATTCGAAACTATCATTTTAATGTGTTATATTTTCAAACTTACTTCCATCCATATTGTACAAGCGCACAGTCGCATATGTATGTATATGTATATATATACATATATATATATATATATATATATATATTCATATATATATATATATATATATATATTATATATATATATATTCATATATATATATATATATATATATATATATATAATCATATATATATATATAGATATATATATATATATATATATGTATATGCATATATATATATATATATGCATATATATATACATATATATATATATATATACATATTTATATATACATTTATATATATATATATATATATATATATATATATATATATATATATATATATATGCATATATATGTATATATATGTATATATACATATATATAATATATTCATATATATATATATATATATTTATATATATATGGCAACACCGAAAACGTCAAACACCGAAACGGTGGTGGCACGAATATATATATAGAGATAGATAGGATGATAGATAGATATAGATAGATAGATATATAGATAGATAGATAGATAGATAGATATAGATGTGTATATATATATATATATACATATATATACATATACATATATATACCTATATACACATATATACATATATATTTATATGTATGTATGTGTGTATATATATATATATATATATGTATGTATATATA
Source organism: Penaeus chinensis (assembly GCF_019202785.1). Lineage (NCBI taxonomy): Eukaryota > Metazoa > Arthropoda > Malacostraca > Decapoda > Penaeidae > Penaeus > Penaeus chinensis. Next base: position 10,992 of record NC_061838.1, read on the forward strand.
TGTATTTATATATTATATTATATATATGTATATATATATATATATATATATATGTATGTATGTATATATATATATGTATATATGTGTGTGTGTGTGTGTGTGTGTGTGTGTGTATCCGTTATAGAAATAATAATAGATGATTTCTTCGAAAAAGAGGATGGGCTTTAAGATCACAAAAATGGAGAAGTTAGTTATTTGTTAAGAGATCTGAAGAGCAATACGTATGACTCAGTATAAATATAAAGGTTTTTAAAATAAATGACCACGCTATGTTTCTTTAGCAGTGACCGGGATTTCTATATTTTCATGGTATATTGAAATGATGCTGACTCGAAAAGGACTCTCCTTTTTTGTTAGGATGGGTGAAGTAAAAAAAAAAAAAAAAAAAAAAAAAAAAAAATCACGCGAAATAAGTTTATTAAAAGATAAGACACCATTTTAGAATCCTCCTTTATTTCATCATCACGTTGGCAGAGGTGGAGGAAGGAGAGCACATAAGGATTACAGGATTACAGGTCACGAAACCCAGGCGGAGACAGGTCAACGAAAACGGAGGCTGGTCAGGTCGAAACGTCTATGGGAAAGATGGCCGGTATATGAGACCTGTCTGAGAATACTGGGAACGAGAGGGAGAGAGAGACAGACAGAAAGAAAGAGACAGAGAGAAAGACGGATAAACAAACAGAGACAAAAAACACCCTTATTAAGGTTGAAACCAGGCAGCTTGTTTATCAGGCTGCAATCGTAGACATCATAGGAAGAAAAGACATATGAATTAACCAGAGTCCGTCAGAAGACCTGTGTCCCATTCGTAGCAAAAGAGGGCGTTTTTGTGGTGCCCCCCCCCCCCCCCCCGGGTAAACCATACATATATAGTCGAAACTTGAAGAGATGCCAAAACCAAATAAAAAAAAAATTCTTTGAGGTCTTCAGATAAGCTCTGAATATAAGGTAGTGGTGGTATTGTGATGTTAGCGCAAGTTCCAAGATCCAATCCCTTTTAACTCCCTTTCACTAACTTTTCCGGTGCTGTAGTTTAAACCACTTTATGACAATGAAGCCTAGTGTAGGAAAATAGCAGAATGAAGAGAGTTGGTGGTGTGTGGTGGTTTGGTTTGCGAAGTTCTAGCTTCGCCCGGGCCTTCTAGATATGGCCCGGCCTGTGTCAGCTTTTGAGTTGTCTGACACTCGGTGCTTACCGTGGCGGCGGGATTGCCAGCAAGCGCTCCTGCCGCCATGGTGTAAGCATTTCGCATAGCCTCTTTACCAGCACGGCGGCTGTTGTGGGCGGTCCATGTCTCAGGAATTGTGTATGGTCACAATTTTCTAGGTAGTGGACTAGTGTGGCGTTCGGCTCGCCGCAGTGCTTGCAGCACCATTCATCGTGTTCGATTGTTGGGATAATCTGCCATGCACAGTGGTAACCTAGGCGCATTCTGTGAAGAATGACTTCGGTACCTCTGTTGCTTACTTCAGAGAGTGGCAGTGGTTCATAGCCTGTGGCGTCTGAGTACCAGCTGGCCGAGGGGGAGGTTCTCGTTTCCTCTCTGTGGAGCTGCCGTAGGAAGGTACGACCGACCAAGGCACACTTCTTCATAAGTAATTTTCGGCTCGGTTTTATCGTCATGGGATTTGGGGGCATACCCCTGCCAGCGACGGCTAGTCTGTCAGCAAGCTCGTTCCCTCCGATGCCGATGTGGCTTGGGACCCAGTTGATGATAATTCTTCTACCCTGAGCAAGAATTCTCTGTGCCATTGTGAGAATCGTGGTCAGTAGGTAGATGTTGTCTGTGGGTGAGCTGTGCTGAAGACAGTCAATGGCTGCCCTGGAGTCTGTGTGTATGACCACGTGTCCTTCCCTTAGGGACGCGTGGCCTAGGGCTCCCATGATTGCAACTGCCTCTGCCTGTAGCGAGGAGGCGTTGTCTGTTACCCTCATTGATCGCGTGGCATCCCTAGCTGCAAAGCCGGCGCCTGCAGTGTGGCTCAAGGGATCGACCGATCCATCCGTGTAGTATGTTCTACTACCCGGAGGAGTGATGGCTGCAATGACCCTGTGGGCTTCTGCATTTAGGCTTGGCATGGGGTATAGGCTCTTTTTCATTGACAGGCTCATTATGTTGAACTCTATCAGGCTCAGTGCCCACGGCGGGGCTTCGGCAAAGTCGGGGTGGGGGGAGTCCATGCCCTTAGCAAGAAGCTGTTCTTTGAGCTGATGGCGTATCAACACCCTGGCTGTATGAGACAGCCAGGAGTTGTTTGCAACGAGCTCGTTGTCTTGTTCGAGGCATCTGACTAATTTTTGTCTTAGGCTTGTGTTCCTGGGAGCCTGGATGACCTTTGACAGGAATTGTGTTGCCGTTAGATCGATTCGTGAGTCCAGGGGGAGAAGGTTTGCCTCCATCAGGAGGTTGAGGACCTTCGTCCACCTCGGGGCACCCAGAATGATCCTGGCAGCTTCATTTTGGACTGTTTCTAATTTGTCTGTGTGCTTTTTCTTTGCAGCAATTAGAGCGACTGAGGCATAGTCCACAATGGGCCGGACAGCATGTACATAGAATGATCTTAGTACTTTGTGTCTAGCCCCTATGCGTCTCCCAGACATTGCTCTCATGACGGACAGTCTTGCTTTGGTTCGGTCAACCAGGTACTGGACTTCCTTATGGAAGGAGAGGGTCCGGTCTATCCTTACCCCAACGTATAGGTAGTCCTTGACCCATTCTAATTCCACTCCCTGGATTTTCAGTCTTGTGCCTCGAACTCTCTGTCTCAGAGCCATGGCTTTGGATTTGGCTGCAGAGATCTTTAGTCCTGTCCTACAACACTCCTTTGACACGAGGTCCAGACAACGCTGGGCTTTATTCTGGCTGCGTGGTCCAGTGGAGGTGATAGCGAGATCGTCTGCATACGAGATGATCTGGCACCCCACTGGGAGGTTTATATTGAGGATGCAGGACATTAAAGTGTTGAATAGGGCTGGACTGAGAACCCCACCCTGTGGCGTTCCATTTTCGAGCGGCATGTGCTGCGATAGGTGACCCTGGAATTTGACATTGGCAGTTCTGTTCCTGAAGTAGTCACCTATCCAAGCCAAGAGCTTTCCTCTGATTCCCTTCTGGATCAGGCTTTCCTGAATGGCAAGCGGACTTGCCAGTTCAAAAGCCTTCTCCAGGTCAAGGAATACCACCACAGCTGGGCCATTGCTGATTGTGCTTAAGAGCGTGGCTATGCCGTGTGCTGTGCCCATGCTCCTTGTGAACCCGTGGAGGTGTTCGTGCGGGGGTCCCGTTTTCCATTGAAGCCGGTTTAGTACCATTCTCTCAGCCGTCTTGGCCAGGCAGCTGAGCAGAGAGATGGGGCGGTACTTCCCCGGCTCCTTTGGTTTTGGGACGGGAACTATGGTAGCCCTCTTCCAACTCTGGGGTAGAGTGGAAGTTTCCCAGGACTTGTTGATGAGTTGCAAGAGTGCACGCTCACCTGCTAGTCCTAGGTGGGAGATAATGGGGTACGAGATCCCATCAGAGCCCGGGGCTGTGTTGGAACTGGTTTTATAGGCTTTCCTTAGTTCCCTCAGAGAAAAGATAACGTCTGAGTTATCGGGTTCGGCTGCCCTTTCTCTGATCTGAGCGTGTCTGTCTGGCTGTAGACGCTCTTGTCTTGCCCTCAGCTCGGCTGGCAGACTGTTGCTGCTCGTTCTCGCAAAGAACTCGTGTGCCAGTCTGTTAGCCTCTGCTTGGGGGTCGTGATGGGTGCACCTCGGGGCTGAGTGGCTGGTAGCTCGCTTGACCCGTTGCCACACCTCTGAAAGGGTGGTTTGGTGGTCGAAGGACTCACACCATTCCAGCCACTTTTCCTGCCTGACTCTGTTGGCAGTTTCCTTGGCATCCGTGACAGCTTCCCTTAGGAGGGATAAGTTGTCAGGGGTTCTTTGCCTTCGGAATAGTTTTCGGCACATGTTCACCCTGTGGTTGACCTCCCTGATCTCGTCATTGAAGTACCAGTCGTCTTTGTGACTTCTGGACCCAGGCCGAGTTTTGGGTATGGTCAGTGAGGCTGCTTCATTAATGGCGTTTAGCAGGCTAGCTTCGAGCACTTCCACATTTTCGCTTTGTGGGGGATCGTTGCATTTCAGACAGAGGGCCAAGGCGTTTTGAAACGCCTGCCAGTTGGCCTTGTCTGTTTTCCATCTTGGATTCGGTCTTAGGATTTCGGCTGGGCCAGCATCCATGAGGGTAGTTATAGTGCCGTAATGGTCACTTGTGACGGTCTCATCGACACACCAGCCAATCCTCCCCACCAGAGTCGCAGTGGCCAGGGTGAGGTCTAGGACCCCTCCTCTGACGTGCGTTGGCTCTTGGATGTTGAGGAGAGCGATCTCAGGGAATGTCTATACATATATATATATATATATATATATATATATATATATATATATGTACACACACACACACACACATACACACACACACACACACACACACACACACACATATATATATATATATATATATATATATATATATATGTGTGTGTGTGTGTGTGTGTGTGTCTTTCGTAAAATTTGCAGGTATACATTCACACACACATATACATACACGGGCTCAACGACAACTGCATTTTTCTCCGTCCGTTTCGTTCTCGGAAAAGGGGATCACGAACGAACCGATTACATTGAAAATTCGAGTTTAAACTGAGGGCACAATATGCAATGAAGTTTGATTACGGAAACAGTGATGATTTAACTCCAGGTTTCGTTTGGACGAGTTGTCTGTTTGTTCGGAAAATAGAGAAAAGAACAGCGAAGAAAAAAAAATAATGATAATAAAACTACTAAGAATAATAAAACAAATAAGAAGAATAATGATAACAATAACAATAATGACAATAACAATGAAAATGATAATAATAACAATAGTAATTAATAAATAGGTATATAGTAGAATTTTTTTTTTTCTTCTTCTCCACTAAAATCTCTATTCGAGAAATTATTATTATCACGATTGTAAGGAACCTTCTCATTCTGCAACCCTCCCCGCGAGCATCCTGCAATGTCTCTCACTCCCGCGGATTTATCGCTCGAAGTCGCGTCCTCGTCTCTGCGCGGTTCTCTCTTTTTATTATCCTTTTTGTGTGTTTTGTCCTTGTTTTTTTTTTGTTTTTTTTTTCCTCTTTGGCTTTTGTTTTAGTCTGCCTGATAGCCGTTCTCTTTGTTTCTTTATATATACTTTCGTTTTTACCGTGTTGTCTTTTACCAGTTCTTTGATAATTTTATTGAGTTCTTAGTCACTGTTTTAAGCTATTTCTTTTACTTTTTTTATCATAAGTTATTTAGTTTGCTTGCTAACTCATCATGGAGTGAAGGTACGACATCTTTTCGAAGTCGTATTTATGGTCACCTAAATTATTATATTTTTCTTATTTGTATGTGTTTTCTCTTAGTTCATATTACGACAACCTTCCTGGTATTTTTTTTTAATTGTAATCTGTTTTTTTTAGTATTTTCATTTTACGTGGCTGATGACGTCACAGAGTGTATATATACAACCCAGTTTTACCGCCAAATACAGTCAGTCTATAGCAGTCAGTGTGTGTTATTGCCCCTCTTTTGACCTGAGAACACCGGATACCATACCTACAGCTACGCAAAGAGAAGTTAAGTCTAGAGAGCCTGATATTTTTATTTTACTAGGAGCTAGACGTGATCTCTATTTCTATAAGAAACATATACATTTAGTGATGCCTTGCTATTTTCTTTCAATGGTTTTACTTTTATTTTATTAACTTTTATTCACTATCCCCTCAGGACTTGGCTTTTATTCTTGTGCTTGTTTTATTCTGCCGTGCTTTTGCTTACTTTTTAGCCTTTGCCCTTATTTTTTACTTTCCTTTGAGATGCACCTTCAGTGTTTGTGTCGCTGTGCTTTAGCAACTTTTTAAAATTATTAGTTAAAGGCCTTTTGCCTAAGGACCATCTACGGCTCCTTTTTTTTTTGCAGCAGTTAATGTCAGCCTTTAGCTTAGCACTTCATTTTGTAGTCGCTTTTATTTGTTCACGGCAGTTTTAAATTACCTATAGGGTCTTTTATATTTCTTCATTGCTTTACCTGGTTTTATATATTATTTTCATATGTTTTATTCAGTGTTTACTATGAATGAATATTAAGGAGATACACACTGGAACTTGCCCCCAAATAGTTCTCATGCAGAGTCCCCCCCCCCCCACGCTACCACACCTCAAGGGGATCTGTACATGAGGGGACATTTCTAAGGGAGACTTGTATCCCTTGCTAGCACAAAGGGAAGGGAGTTAATAGTGCGGGACCCCTAGCCACAGATGCACTTAGTTGATACACCACACGATCGTTTTTTAGAAAAATGTTATCAAAAGTGCGCTGTGTTATGTTATTAGTACTAGAGACGGAAAATTAAAGACACTAAATACAAGTGTACTGAATACCGTATCTTTTCCTGTGCTTTCCTGGAGAGAATACGAATGATAAAAGACGGAA
>NC_061838.1:50000-53239 GCF_019202785.1 Penaeus chinensis
AGGGGTGGGAATTTAAATTAAATTTTTAAAAAATAATGATACAAGTGGTCTGTAAGTCCCCGGAATTTTAAAGAAGTTAAAAATAATGTTCCCAAAATTGCAATACGGTAAAAAACCCTAACTTTTTTCCAAAACTTTAAAATTTTTCTTTTTTTCCCCCACTTTTCCCACCACTTTCTTCATCGGTTTCAGGTCAGAAACTTTCTCGCTTCACTGAAAAAAAATGAAAAATTTTTATGCATTTTTTTTACATAATTTTATTTTTAAATTTTTTTATTATATATATGTGGTTGTTTTGTTGTGTGGGGGGGGGGGTGTTTGTGGATGTGTGGTGTGTTTGTGCGTTTTTGTGGGGGTGTGTGTGTGTGTGTGTTTTGGGTGTGGGGTTGTGTGTGTAAGTTTTGTTGTGTGTGTAAGTAAATTTTGTGTGTGTGTGTGTGTAAGTATTGTGTGTGTTTGTTTTGTTTGTGTAATTGTGTGTGTTGTTTGGTGTGTGTGGTGGTGGGTATGTGGTGTGTGTGGGGTTTTGTGTGTGGGTGGTGTGTGTGTTTGTGTTGTGTTTGTGTGTGTGTGTTTGTGCGTTGTGTGTGTGTGGTGTTTGTGGTGTGGGGTTGTGTGTTAAGTATTTGTGTGCGGGTGATGTGTAAGTTTGTGGTGTGTGCGGGGGGTGTGTTTTGGTGTTGGTGTGTGTTTTGTGTGTTGTTAAAATATGGGGTTGGTTTAAGTATGGGGTTTTGTGTAAGTATTGTTTGTGTGTATGTTTTGTGTGTGTAAGTATTGGTGTGTGTGGTGGCTAAAAAAAAATTTTACTAAACGCTCTTCACTGCACCCTTAATAATTTTCCCTTCTTTTAAATTAAATCTGAAAAAGCTAGCCAAAAAAGAGATTTTCCCCATAAAATTTTTTTTTTTTTTTTTTTTGGGGTTTTTTGGGGGGGGTTTTTTTAAATAAAAAAAAAAAAGGGGAAAATTTTTTAATTTTAAAAAAAATTTAAAATTTAATAAAAAAAAAAATTTTTTAAAAAAAAATTTTTTTTTTTTTTAAAAAAAAAAAATTTTTTTTTTTAAATTTGGGTTTTTTTTTGGGGGGGGGTTTTTTTTATTTTTTTTTTTTTTTTAATTTTTACTTATATATAAAAAAAAAAAAGGGGGGGGGGGGTTTTTGGGAAAAAAAAAAGGGGGGGTTTTTTTGGGGGTTTTTTGGGGGGGTTTAATTTAATTTTGGGGTTTGAAAAATTTTTTTTTTGGGGGGTTTTTTTTTTTTTTTTGGTTTTTTTTTTTAAAATTTTTTTTTTTATTTTTTTAAAATTATTTTTTTTTTTTTTTTTTGTTTGTGTGTGTTTTTTGTTTTGTGTGTTTTTTTTTTTTTTTTTTGGAAATTTTGGGGGTTTGTGTAATTTTTGGGGGGGGGGGGGGGTTTTTTTTTTTTTTTGTTTTTTAAAAAAAAAAATTTTTTTTAAAAAAAATTTTTTTTAAAATTTTGTTTGTGTGAAAGTTTTGTGTGTTTTGGAAATTTGGTGTGTGGGGTTGGAAAAATTTTTTTTGGTTTTCCCCCCATTAATAATTTTCCCTTTTTTAAAAAAAAACCCCAAAAAGGGGTTTCCCCAAAAAATTTTTAAAAAATTTTCCCAAAAATTTTAAAAAAAAAAAAAAAACCCCCCCCCGGGGGGGGGGGCCCCCCGGGGGGGGGCCCCCCCCCCTTTTTTTTTTTTTTTTTTTGGGGGCCCCCCCCCAAAAAAAAAAATTTTTTTTTTTTTAAAAAAAAAATTTTTTTTTTTTTTTTTTTTTTTTTTTTTTTTTTTTTGGGGGGTTTTTTTTGGGGGGGGGGTTTTTTTTTTTTTTGGGGGGTTTTTCCCATTTTTTAAAAATTTTAAAAAAAAATTTTTTTTAAAAATTGGGTTTTTTTTTTTTTTTTGGGGTTTTAATTTTCCCCTTTTTTTTGGGTTTTTTTTTAATTTTTTTTCCCCTTTTTTTAAAAAAATTTTTTGGGGGTTTTTAATTTTTTTTTTTTTTTTTTTTTTTTTTTAAAAATTTAAAAAAATTTTTTTTTTTTTCCCCCAAAAAATTTTTTTAAAAAAAATTTTAAAATTTTTTTTTAAAAATTTTTTTTGGGTTTTTTGGGGGTTCCCCAAAACCTTTTTGATTTGGTTAAAAGGGGTTTTTTGGTTTTTTTTTTAACCCGAAAAAAAAAGGGGTTTTTTAAAAAAAATTTTTTTTTTTTTTTAGGAAACTTTGTTCCTGCACTAAAGAAACCCCGCGATCCAAACTGATGGTTACTGTATGTTTTCTTTCTTTCTTTCTTTCTTTTTTCTTTCTCTATCGGTGAAAAAATAAGCAAAATAGTGGTGGTCGTGAGGTAATGGCGTCTCTGTGCGAGTCACGTGTAATTTCACGCTGAGTGCCATGTAAGTCGAAGGAGGTTAGTGTTTTATATACATTTGTAACGGCCGTTTAGGAAATGCAGTGTCCACAAATGCCTTTTCCGCATCTTGCTCAAAGAGTCGATGTTTGATTTGAGATGAGATTTCCTTCAGGTTAACCCTGAAAATAAACATATGCTCTAGTAAGGAGTTAGTTTTTGTTTTTGGTATTTCATTCGCATCTTTCCATGTGTTATGTCAAGTACAGGTGAAATCAGGTAAGGCAGAGCTATCTATGTGTAGAGACAATTCACAAAAAAAATATAAAATATCAGCATAGCATTTTCCCCATTTTTTTTTTTTTTCACCCGTAGCGAATGGGTTAATACTATAAACAAAATAGAAAGCTTAGATAAATATTCGGAATATTAATTGGTACTTTTTGTCTAAGTAGCATGAAAAACAACAAAATAAACCGATTATTCTATCTTATAGTATAGACATAATTTGCAGGTTGATCTGGGTGCTAAGTACTGGTAAAGAATAGCATCGGTTGCCGGAAAAAGTTACACCACACACATATATTCTTCACCCAAATAACTCGATACGACAATGTTAATGATAAAAAGATAATTACTAATATGATATAACATGACTGTGATAATGGAATAAAAATGGTACATAATAAGAAAGAGCAAATGTGCTTGAAATAAATGGGCAAGCAAGGAAAATATGTATAGACCTTTAATATCTCGATGGAATTCTTCCCTTATGCACTAATAAAACATAATTGAATTTACATATATATTTGAAGGTAATTATATATTCAAATTTCTGCACACACATGTGTATATACCAATAGATATGTTTAATATACAAG
>NC_061838.1:78339-93339 GCF_019202785.1 Penaeus chinensis
ACCGCCCGTCCGAGACCTGGCAACGGCTGCCTTCCATTCATGCACCTGCAGGTACAGCGTCCCTCAGGTATATGGACCCGGTGAGGCGTCCACCGGGCATGAGGACCACCCTGCCTTTGGCTTACATTCTTCTCCTCACTGGCTGCCTGCTTGGCCGCCTCACTGCCTGCCTCATTCCCTGCCTTCGCGTCTGCCTGCTTGTGTGCCTGCTGGCCGCACTGCTTATCTGCTGGAACTTTGTCTACTTCCCTCGCGGGGTCTGACCGCCCCCCCCGCTTCCCCCCCCCCCCCCCCGCGCCTGTTCTCCCGCCGAGCCAGACTCTACTATTGTAAGTTAACCTTATTTGTACCTTATGGTCCGAACCCGTGCGGCCGTCGAGTTATGAATGCCCCGCTACGGGGCGCCCAGCCCTCCGTGATCCGCTTCTTTCCCGGCTCCCTCAAACATACGACTACATTATCAACGTACACCTATAGCATTAAACACATCTCCTCTCAAGACAGGAAGAATAAAAGATTCTAACCGAGATCCCTCGACCCTCCCTTCTGGCTCCCCCATCACCGGTAAATCCACCCGACCCCAACAGATAGGAAGACGACGACAGGCAAATCAACACCCAACTAATCCCTCGGTCTCCCTCCCCCCCCGTCCCATATCTGGCGTCTCTATCCTACCTCAAGCGACAGACTTTCGCCCCGTCTCTCCCCCACCCGAAACGACCACCATCAATCAATATCTCACGGCACCCAGCCCCTTCTCTGGTCCCTCTCCCAAACTCACCCTCCCTCTCTCCCCAAAACCCCTTCTGGCGTCCCTCACACCTATTCTCCCTCTCCACTCTCTCTCCTACACTTCTGCTACATTCCCCTTCTGGCTCCCTCTGTCTCACTCCCTCTCTCAACCTTCTGGCTCCCTCCCTCTACGATAACTAATTCTCACCTCTCTCTCATTCTGGTTCCCAACTCCCTCCTCTACCCCTCACTCTCTTCCACAACTTCTTCCGCTCCCCTCCCTCTTCCCTAGGTCCCCGCACCCGTCTCTCCCTTCTGGCTCCACTCACTCTCTCTCTAATCCTCACGACCTCAACCCCTGATCTCAAACCTCTCGTCAGTCATCCCTTCTGGCTCCCGCACTCTCCACTCTCAGCCACTCTCCGCTCTCTCTTCCCTTCCTCGCTTGCATCGCCCCCACTCTCTCTCAACCTTCTGCTCCTCTCCACTATCCACCGCCCTCGCTCCCCTCTCCTTCCCCCTCTCTCTCCATTCTGGTTCCCTCCCTCTCCCTCTCTCCATCCCCGAAGGGTACCTTCTCTCCTATTGCCGAAGCCGTGTTCCTAGCTTCCCTCCAGGCCCTCTCCTCCCTTCTGGCTACCATGCACCTCCCGCTTCGTCCACTTCATCCCACCCTCTCTTAATCTCCTCCCCCGATCACCCATTCTGGCTCCCTCGCCTCCCCCTCTCCCTCCCTCTCCCTCATATTCCATCCGCGTCTCTTTCCCCTTCCGGCTTCCCTCCTCCGATCTCCCGTCTCAGCCCTTCTGGCCCCATCCGGCTCTCCCACCCCTAAATCAGCATCCTCCCTTCTGGTTCCCTCCCTCCCTGCATCCGGGGCCGTACCTCTGTCGTCCTAACCTTATGGCTCCCTCCCATCCTCCCTCCGCTCTCACGACCTTACTGGCTCCCTCCCGTCTCACCTCTGTTCTCCCCTTCTGGCTGCTACCTCGCTCCTCAATCGTCCCCATCAGTCCCCTCACTCTCTCTCCCCACACCTCGTCCGCCACTACCTGGCCCCTCTCCTTTCTTGTTCCCCATCCTCCTCCTTCTGGCTCCCTCCCGATCTCCCCTCTGCATCCCTTCTGGTTCCTCCTTCCTATCTCCCCCTCTCCTCGCCTTATGGCTCCCGCTCCCTTACCGCTCCCTCTCCTCCCTTCTGACATTACCCTCCCTCCATCCCTCAATCTCCATTCTGGTTCCCTGTCCCTCTCCTTCCCTCTCATTCTCTAAATCCATCTCTTACCGCTCCCGGGCTCCCATCCCTCTCCTTCCTCCCCCCCATCTCTCATCCTCACCATATGCTCTCGTCCCGCTCACGATGCACCTATCAATCCCAACTCTCTCCTCTCTCGCCTCACCTCTCATCATCGCCAGCACCTTCATGGCCAGCTCCTCAACAGGATCTCACTCGTCATCAACCCTTCTGGCTCCCTCCACCCTGGTACAAGTGGGATCTAACAAAGAAAACCGTATTCTCCCTCCAAATCTCAGCATCCTCTCGCAAAATCATCTCGATCTCCCTTCCTCAACCTTCTGCCCTTCTCCCCACCTGTTAAATCTTACAATCCAGGGGAAAGAGAAAAGATAGTATAGTCCCTACGTCTCCACATATCGGGTTCCCTCCCCCTCCTGCGTCTCATCCAACCTCTCTCGGAGGTCTCTTCGGAATCCCTTCTGGCTCCCTTCCTCTCCCCTCTCAAAGTCTCAACTCTCCGCCTTCGGCTCCCTCCGAAACCTCTCTCTTCCCTTCTGCTAGTTGTCTCCCTCACTAAATGTCTCACCTCTCTGCTAGGAAAGCCTTCGGGCTGGCTTTTTCCCTCAAACTCATCCCTCTCTCACCTTCTGGCTCCCTCACAATCTCCCTCCTCACATTTAATCTCTCCCATCTCCACCATTCGGTTTCCCTCCCCAAATTCCGCCATTCTCCTCTTCCTCCCCCTCCTCTGACGCGTCCACTCATTTATTCATCTTCCCCTTAGCGGATTTACATCCAACCCCGCCGCCTCTCTCACCTGGAACGTCTCACGAGATCTCGCGTCTATCTTCTCTCTCTAAGACGTCATCTCCTAACCCTCCGGCTCATCCCTCAATCCCTCATCATCGGCCTTCTGGCTCCTCCCCACTCCCTCTCTCGAACACAGAGAGGTCCCCTTCTGGTCTATCCTCCCTCCTCTCTCATACCCTCTTCCGTCGTTGTAAGTGGAGAATGCGATCCGAAGTGAGAACGAAAGTCAACGACTCATTGCTTAAGTAAAACTCCAGTGTCCCGGGCCTACTCTTTCCTTTTCTTAAGCAAGTCTCTCTTTGCTTTTCTGCCATTGTCCCTCTATTTCTTCCCTTCTGGCTTCCCCAACCACACCTAAAGAGCTACATGGACAGGGCTAAAAAAATGGTGCACCGCAATAGCACGCTCCCGGTCTCCTCACTTCAACATCTGCAAACCCCTCTTGCCCCCCTTCTGGCTCCCTTACCCCGCCCCTCTCTCCTCCTCAATCTCCTCTCTCCCTTCTGGCCATCCGCTCACGAAAAAAGAGACTATACGTTCCGCTCCCATTTCCGTCTCTCCCCTTCTGGCATTCCCTCCCGTGGTGCATCCGTCACCTCAATCCCTCGCTCCATGTCGTCCCTTCTGGCTCACCGCCCTCTCCGCCTCCTCCGCCTCCTCCATTCGTTCCCCTCGTGCCTAGCTCCCCTCTCACTTCCCCTTCCGGCACCCTCATCTCCACTCCCACTCACATCTCTCCCCCTCAATGGTCCTCATAAATCTTCGCTCGGCTTCCCTCCTCCCTTCTGGATACCTCCACCCGAACCTGCTCACCTCACATCATCCTCCCTTATCTTGGTTTCCCTCACCTCACCCTTCACCGTCTCCCTCTACCCACATCCCTTATGGCATTCCCTCCCATTCATCCCTCTCCTCCCATCGGGCTCACCTCCCTCTCCCATCTCTCTCACCCCCATCCTCCCTTCTGGCTCCCTCCCTACATCGCGCATCCCTCTCTCCGTCCTCTCTAATACAGGAGATCACCACGCAGACATCCAAGCACCTTTCCGCTCCCTCTCCGTCACTCCTCCCTCATCACGCTTCTGGCTCCCTCCCTCTCCCTCTCCCTTCACCCCCTATGCTGGTTCCCTCCTTCTCTTCCTCACCGCTCTCCCTCTCTCATCCGACCTTCTGTCTGCTCCCTCACGGTGTGTACGCCCATCTCACCTCTCACCTCTCTTTCCCTTCTGGCTCCCTCCACCCTCGGACGAAACATCCTCCTCATACCTCCCCGTTATGGTATTTCCGTCCCGCTGGATCTCACGTCGTCTTCCTCCTCCCTTCGCGGCTCCCTCACCGTCTCCCATATCGTCTCTCGACTACTCGTCACATTCCATTGTAGCTGAACTCTTCCCCTTCCGGCTTCCCCCTCATCCGTGCGCGATTCTCCCCTTTTCCCCCCTTCTGGCTCCCTCCCGGCTCGCTCTCCTATCTCTCTTCACCCTCTCGTCTTCACCCTTATGGCCCTCCCTCCCATCCGCACCATCCCTCTACTCAGCCGTCCCTCCTCCACTCTCTGAAGGCATCTTCCTCCCCCCGGTTCCGTCCCTTTTCTGGCTCCCTCACCTCCAGTTTCATCTCCGCACTTCTCTCGCCTCTCATTCCCTTCTCGGCTCCCTCCCTCTCATAACCATTCGAATCCGCCCCTCTCCCCCTTATGGCTCCCTCACGTCTATCTCCTCTCACGCCTCTTCTTTCAACTCTTGGTCTCGCGCCCTCAATAGCCTCACGCCCCCTCTCCCCATCTGACTTCCCTCCCTCTTCTCAACGTCTCCTCCCTCGTCTCCTCCTCTCCTATCCTCCTCTACCCTCATTCTCGTCTGTCCTACCTCCTCCACCACGCTCACCCTCTCTCCCCCAGACGCCCCCTTTGGCTCCGCCGGCCTCCCCCCAGAGCCCACCCGATCAACTCTCGGTAATCGAACGACTCCCTCCTCAACTCGCGCTTCTATCTTTTGAAATCTCACAGATCTCCTTTCCCACCTGTCTCATATTTTCCTGCAGTATATCTCCCCTCTCCTACTACCGTGCCGTCCATCCATCCGTTCCTCCCCCTTCTGGCTCCCATCCCTCTCGCCGATCTCCAGTCTCACCCCTTAGGCTCTCCCTCACCTTCAGGCAACTCAGCCTCGAATTACCTCTCTTCCACCTTTCTCTCTCTCCTCCTCCCAACTTCCTCGGCCTGCTGGCCTCCCCCGCCGGCATCCCCTCACTTCTTTTATGCTCTTTCGCCAATCCCCCCTCTGGCTTCACGATCCGGACTCACTCCAACCGTTCAAACTTAGACTAAATACCTCACCGTCTCCTCTCAACCGGTCCCACCTCTCTCTTCAAAGCTCACTTCCCAACTCACTGCTCAAATCGGCCTTCGGCTCCACCTCACTCTCCTCTCTCACCTCATCTATCACGGAGTCACCAACTCCTCCTCTCCCTTCTTTCCTGGTCTGGCCCTTCCCGGCCCCGCCCTCCCTCATCACTCCCCCATCACTCTATCTCCCCTCTCACCCCTCCTCTGGGCTCCGCCTTCTGGGCTTCCTCCCTCCCTCGCCCCCCTCCTTCTCCTCTCCTCTCTGGTCGCCTCGTCTCTCTCTCGGTCTCCCCTTGCTGGCTCCCTTCGGGCTCCCCCCCCTACATACCTCCACACCCCTTCTCCCTCTCCTCTCCTCCCTCTCCCTTACTTTCTTTTTCTTCTGGCCTCTCCACTCACTCTATCTCCTCACGCCTCACGCGGGTCTCTCTGTCTCTCACGCTCTCCACAACTCACCTTAGCCCTCTCTCTCCGTCTTCTCCCCATCCCTCGCTCTTCCGCCTTCTTCCTATCTCTCTCCGTTCTAACCTCTCCCTCTCTTCTCTCTCCACGTACTCTAACACTCCTCTCATCGTCTGTCTCTCTCCCCTTCTGATTCCCTCCCTCCATCTCCTCTCTCCCTTATTTTGGCTTGCTTTTTTGGCTTTTATGGCGTTTTTAGGGGCTGTGCTTGCCCTTACTGGCTCTGCTTTTTTTCTGTGGGTTCGGCCTTTTTTGTAGGCTCCCGGCTCCTCCTCTCCCTTCTCACCTCTCTCTCCCTCCCTCGCACACCTTCTGCCCTCTCTCCTTCTGTGTCTTTTTCTGTTCTGGTCCCTCACAGCCTCTCCCTCTCTCTCCTCAAACCCGTCTCCCTTTCTCTCTCTCGTCAGTCGTCTCTCTCGTCTCCCATCTCTGGCTCCCCTCGGCCCCTCACTGTCCTCTCTCCTCACTCCCCCTCCCTCTCGTCCCCGTCTCACCTCTCGCACCTCTCTTCTCATCCCCTTGCCGTTGCCGGCTCCTTCCTGGGGGGGGGTGGCTTTATTTCGCCCCCTTACCCCTCCCCTCTCCTTCCTGCTCCTCCCTCTCCCATCCCTTCTCTCCCTCTTCTCTACTCTCCACCTGTCTCTCACTACTTTTTCACCGGACTGCCCACTTTGGCTCCACCCTTCCCGCCTCACTCTCTCCCGCTCTCTCTCCCATCACCCCCCGCTCCCTCTCTCTCCCTCCCCTCACACCATCTCTCTCCTCCTACTCTCCTCTCCTTCTCCCCTTCGCCTGTCTGTCTCGGCCTCTCCCTCTGTCTTCTGTCTTTGCCTCTGGCTCCCGTCTCTCTCCTCCCCGTTTTCCCTCCCCTCCCCTCGCCTGCTCCCTCCCACTCTCTTTGCTTCTCTGCCACTCCCTCCCCCCCTCTCTCCGTCCCTCCTCCCTCCACCTCCCTCCCCTCACTCCTCCCCCTCCTCCCATCTCTCCTCCCCGATCTCCTCACTCCGGCGATCTCCCTCTCTCCTCTCCCTTCTCTGGGCTCCCCTCCACTACCCCCTCGCCCTCAATCTTCCCCTGCAATCGTCTCCTTCCCGCTCTCCCTTCTGGCTCCCTCCCCTTCTCCTCTCCCTCTCCTTCTCTCCTCTCTTCCACTTCTCCCTCTACTCCTTCACTCCTCTGGCTGCTTCCTCCCTTTCCCTCCCCTCCCCTGCGAGTCTTCTCTCTCCCCCTCGTTCTCTCGTCCCTGCTCTCCCTCTCCCCCCTCCCCCTTCCGCACCCTCTCTCTGTCTCCCCTCTCCCTTTTCTCTGGGCCTCCCTCCCTCATCCCCTCCCTCTCCTTCTGGTTGTCCCCCGTGTCCTTCTCCTCTCCTCCCTTCATGGATCCCCATTACTCTCCCCTCTCTCCCTTCTGACTCCAGTCCCCTCATCAACCTCTCTCCATTCTGTTCCCAGCCCAAATCCCTCTCCCTCTCTCCCTTCTTCCGGCTCCCTCCCTCTCCCTCTCTAGCTCTCCCTCTTGGCTCCCTCGACTACGCCCTCTTCTCCGCGCGGACCTCTCCCTTCCTGGCTCCCTCACTCTCCCCTTCTCCCCTTCCATGGCCT
The DNA here is from genome assembly GCF_019202785.1 of Penaeus chinensis. NCBI lineage: Eukaryota > Metazoa > Arthropoda > Malacostraca > Decapoda > Penaeidae > Penaeus > Penaeus chinensis. The sequence goes on from NC_061838.1 coordinate 85,530, forward strand.
CCCTCTCCGAGCTCCCTCTCTCAGGCTCTCACCTCTCCTCCATTCTGGTTCCTATCCCTCTCCCTCCTCATCCCTTCTGGCTCCCTATCCTCTCCCTCTCTCCCCTTCTGGCTCCCTCACTCCTCTTCTCCCTTTCTGGCTCCCATCACTGCTCTCCTCCCTCGGGATTCTCCCCCTCTCCCTTCTGGCTCCCTCACTCTCCCTCTCTCCCTTCTGGCTCCCTCACTCTCCCTCTCTCCATTCTGGTTCCCTCCCTCTCCCTCTCTCCCTTCCGGCTCCCTCCCTCTCCCTCTCTCCCTTCTGGCCCCCACCCTCCGTCCCTCCTCATCCCATTCCTGGCTCCCTCCCTCTCCTCTCCTCCCCGCCTTCTGGCTTCCCTCACTCATCCCATCTCCCTGTCTGGCTCCCTTACTCTACCCCTCTCCCTTCTGGCCTCCCTCACGTCGCCTCACTTCCCTTCTGCTCCCTCCCGGCGTCTCAGCCGAATCTCCCTCTCTTCTCCCTACTCCCTTCTGGCTCCCGTCACCTCCCCTCTCACCTCTCGTTCCATGTCTGGTTCCCCCTCCCTCCTCACCTCTCATCCCTCCGGCTCCCCTCTCTCTCCCTCTCGCTCTCTCCCCCTCTCCCTTCAGTCTCCCACCCCTCTTCCCTCTCGAGTCCTTCTGTTTCCCTCCCCTCTCAACCCCTCTCTGTCCCTCTCTCCCGTATGGCTCCCAGTAGAAAATTAATGGCTCCCTCCCTCCTCACCTCTCTCTCCTTCCTGGCTCCCCTCCTCTCCCTCTCTCCCCTTCTGGCTTTCCCCCCTCTCCCTCTCGCTTCCCTTCCGCTCAAACAAAGGGAAGTAAGCCTCTCACCTGAAAACCCACCCTCTCTCCCTTAGATCCGGCCTCCCCCTCTCCTCAGTTCCCGTCTCCCTTCTGCTTCCCTCCCTCTTCCCTCTCCTTCCCTTCCCTGGTTCCCGCCTTCTCCCATCGTCTCCTCCCTTCTGCTCCCTCACTATCTCCAACTCTCTCGAATCTCCCCTCTCTCCCTTCTGGCTCCCTCCCTCTCCTACCCTCTCTCCCTATGGTTCCTCTCCCTCTCACCTCCCCCTCTCGCCCTTACCCTTCCGGGCTTCCCCTCACCTCTCCCTCTCGTCCCTTTCCCCGGCTTCCCTCTCTCTCAACCCTCTCTCCCTCCCTTCCTTCTGGCTCCCTCCCTCATCCCTCTCCATCCCTTATGCTCCCTCCCCCCACCCCCCTCGTCCCTCTCTCCCTTCTGGCTCCCTCCCTCTCCCTCTCTCCCTTCTGGCTCCCTCCCTCTCCAGGGGGGTGCCTGCTCATCCCTTATGGCTCCCTCACTCTAATCTCACCTCTCATCTCCCTTCTCGACTCCCTCCCTCTCCCCTCTCTCCTTCTGGCTCCAAATCACTCCCCTCTCATCCCCTTCGGCCCCGCCCTCTCCCTCTCTTCCCTCTCTCCCTTAATTGCCCCTCACTCTCCCACTCTCCTTTCTGGCCCCCACGTCTCCCCACTCCCTTCCCTTCTGGCTCCCGTCACTCTCCACCCGTCTCCCTTCGGCTCCCTCAACTCTCATCCCTCTCTCACTTCTGGGCCCCCTCACTAACTATCACCTCTCTCCCTTCTGGCTCCCTCCCTACACCTCAGATCACCTCCTCCTCCCTTTCGGCATCCCTCACCTCCCCTCTTCCCGCTCTCCCATTCTGGCTCCCACCCTCACTCGCCTCCCCTTCTCTTCCCTCTGATTCCCATCCCTCCAGCCCCCATCATCCCTTATGGCTCCCTCCCTCTCCCTCTCTCCCTTCTGTGTACTGCTCCCTCACTCCCTCTCTCTCCTTTCTGGCTCCCTCCCTCTCCCTTCTGGCTCCCTTTTCTTCCCCTCTCTTCCTTCTGGCTCCCCCACTCTCACTCCTCCTCCCGCTAAAAAGTGCATCTCTGTCCCCCTCCTCGGGCTTCACTCCACTCTCCTCTCTCCCTTCTGGCTCCCTCACTCTCCCTCTCTCCCTTCTGGCTCCCTCCTCGGACATCCCTAATCTCTCCCTCCCTCTGATTCCTTCCCTCTCCCCCTCTTCCCTTCCGTGGCTCCCTCACTCTCAAAGACGGATCTCCCGTCTCTCCCTTCTGGCTCCCTCACTCTCCCTCTCTCCCTCCTGGCTCCCTCCCTCTCCCTCTCTCCCTCCTGGCTCCTTCTTCCTCCTTTCTCCTTATGTCTCGCCTCATCTCCCCTCTCTTACTTCCTCCTGATACCTTCTGGCTTCCCCACTCTCCCTCTCTCCCATCCCTGGCTCCCTCCCTCTTCCCTCTCACCCTAAGGATTCTCCCCATCGTCACCCTCCTGGCCTCCCTTTCTTCCTCCCTGTTCTCCCTTCTACCTAGCCCTCACTCTCCCCTCTCTCCGCCTTACTACTCCCCTCACTCTCCCTCTCAGTCCCCTCCCTGGCTCCCTCACTCTCTCCTCTCATCACCTACCTGCTCCCTCACTCTCCCTCTCCCCCTCCTGGCTTCCTCACCTATCGGCCCCATCCCTCACTGGCCCCCTCACTCTCCCTCTCGATCCCTTCTGACCAATAATCTCTCGAACTCCCTTCTGACTTCCCTCAACGTCTCCCTCTCATCCCTCGCTGGCTGTCCTCACTCTCCCTCTCTCCCTCCGTCCTGGCTCCATCATCGTCTCCCATCTCTCCCTCCTGGCTCCCTCACTCTCCCTCTCTCCCTCCTGGCTCCTTCTTCCTCCCTTTCTCCCTTCTTACGTCCCTCACATCTCAACGTTACTCTTCACGAAAAATTAAGGGAACACTCACCACAGTGAGCCCAATCGAGAGCTCCTCTGTGGTAACTAAATGCGTCAGTCCCTCTTAACTTCTGACGCACGAACTTACTTCCTCAACCATCTTCACTCACGCTCGGCTGTTCTTTACTCCTCACTTCAATCTAATCACTACACTCAAAGCTTCAAATCAACAACCACCACACCAAACCAACTGCGTATCCACCGACCCCGTAAAATCAATAAACTCTCTCAATACCTCTAACGTCCCATCACGATCGCTAGTGATGCATCCCATAACATTCCAGTCACTATAAAACGCTCCTTTCGATGAAATCATCTACTAAATAAGGACATCCCGTCTCGATCGCAAAACTTACGTATCCTACAATTCTCAGTAGCGTCATAACAACCATATTTAGAGTCACGTGATAGCAAACACTCCCAATTACGAATTACAAATAATAATCCATTGTAAAAAACACGGTCCCTCGCCCTCACATAATCGGGAACGAACAGTTAACTCTTCAACAGGACTCTGACAGATCTCTAGTCGTAAATAGTCACCCCCGTTCAAACCCCTCCACCCTAGAAGGCCGAAATGATTCAGCAAGCATAAAAGATAACTCAATCCTTTTCCCAAACAAGTCCAAAAATGCATCTAGAGCTGTTACTCAATCCGAGAACACCATTGCAGGCGAACGATACATATCACTCTACCGGAATCGTACACAAACCGGAGTCGTCTCACTCACCCCTTCAACAATCTACAGCAGAACTTTCAATATCTGGGAAACTGACACCTCCCTTCAACTCCCCTCGACATTGCTCATATAGCTCCACTCCGAGAACACTCGACCCGGGGATATAGCTCTCCGGACTCCACTGTCAAATCGTTCTTCCCTCTAAATCCACAAAGACACGTCAGGCGAAGCTTCCTCGCATGAGATTTCTTTCAATATCCATCTCCCTCACAAATTGGACGCTGCACCCAAGATCACGGTCGCGCTAAATAAAAAAGCAATCAAGGCCATTCAAAAGGACACGTCCCCGTACGCTCACTAACTCAATCCGCAGTGATTATCTCCTCCAGCTCGACTCTAGAACCATTCGTCGCTCTACACCATTGACTCTAAAGAATCCTGACCCCCTAAACACTCACTCCCTCACTCTTATCTACGACTCCTCGAAACTAGCTAACTGCACTCAAAAAAGCACAATCCGAGAAACACTCCCGCGTCTCCAAGTGAATCAACACGCCTCCAGCCACTCCGTCCATCACTCGGAGCTTAACCTACGAAGAACATCACTCTCACTCGAATAACAAAGTCCATTCCAATTATCATCACACTAATAGACACATATAGTAGCTCATTCGACTGACAAGATTCCCCTCACTAGAAATCGCTATCAGCTCTTCACAACCCACTCGCGAGGGGTCTCCCCACCTCCGCTTCTCATAAGTACTCACTATACTCGCACCTCGAAAACTTCAAAAAGAGAACGTTCACGGTCCATATTACTCCAGACCAAGTACACGCTCGCAAGAACGTCCCTCACCTCACAAACCCACGAACTCCCTCTCCTATAACTCCTAGACGCTCACAATCAGCGGAATTAAACTGACGGTGGCTCACTAAAACTCCCTCACGTAAACGGAAAGATACACTTCGAAAGCCCAAACTCAATTACCTAACTCCCGCAGTAGGTCCATAACTCCCTCACTCTGGCACATCTCTGATACATCCCAAGCACTGTCTCCGAAATAAGTCTGCCCTCTTCTCCCTTCTGACATCCCTCAGCTCACCTCCTCCTCTCCCGTCACTGGCTTCCTCACTCTCCCTCTCTCCCTCCTGGCTCCACTCGACTCTCCACTCTTCCTTTGGCTCTCTCACGTGGTCGTCCCTCTCTCGTCTCCCTCATCTCCCTCCTGGCTCCTCACTTCCTCCCTTATCTCCGCTACTCCCTTTCTCTCCCTTCGACTTCTCCCTCACGTCTCACCTCCATTGCCTTCTGGCTCCCTCACTCTTCCTCTCTCTTCTGGCTCCTTTCTCCTTCTTTCCCTCCTGACTCCTCTCTATCTCTCTCCCTTCTGGCTCCTTCTTTATCCCTCTCTCCCTTCTGGCTCCTTCTCTTTTCTTCTCTCCCTTCTGGCTCCTACTTTCCCCCTCTCTCCTTCCTGGCTCCTTCTCTCTCACCTTCTCTCCTTTCTGGTTCCTTCACTCTCCCTCTTTCCCTTCTGGCTCCTTCTCTATCCCTCTCTCCTCTCCGGCCTCTTCACTCTCCCTCTCTCTCCTTCCCTCCCTTCTGGCTCCTTCCCTCCTTTCTAGTTCCTTCACTCTCCCTCTGCTCTTTCTGGTTCCTCCGCTTTCTCTCCCTCTTTCTTGCTCTTTCCTTCTTTTCTCCTTTATGATTCCTTGATTCCCTTTTTCTTTTCATTCTCCTTCTCTCAGCCATGACTCGTCTCCCTCTTCCTCTCTGTTTAAATGTCTGTTTGTCTGTGTGCTTGTCTGTTTAGACCTCTCTTGTCTGCCAGTATCCATCTATTTTGCTTCTGTCCTCTGCGTCTATCTGGATTTTTTCCGTTTCCTTCCCTGCCTCTCTCTACGACTGGCCGCATGCATGTTTGTCTGTCTGTCTGGCTTCCGTTTGCGTCCTCCTATTTATGAATGAATGCCTGTCTCTCTACCTGACTGTTTTCTGTTTAGTGTGTATGTTATATACAGTACATGCGCGCACTGCATAAATTTACTTGTTTAACTCACATAGGATAGGTTCGTAAGCAAATCATTTGTGTGAGGGAATTATCAGGTTATTTCCTTTGATTAGTAAATCTTATTACATTTTGCAGCGCACGTACTTTTTGTAATCGTGGGGTAACTGTGTAGTAACGGTGTACGTTATGTTTCTTTAAATAGTTTGATACAGAAGCTATAAATTTACTGATTACATAATTCTGTATGCGCCTGTACACATACAGACGCATACATGGACCCTCTCAGAATATACAAACACACGAACACACACACAAGCACGCACTCTGCGCCAGCTGCCTAGCCATCTGTACATCCCTGGAGCATCCATGTTGTGCCTCGTGGAAAAAGAATAAAAACTTGTTCAGTGCAGATGATTCTGGATTAGGCTTTATTTTCTTTTTTTTCATCAAATTTTCTGCCCCTCTGGTGCTTGGGAGCTGAACCGCGGGCGCTGCGTCACTCCTGCATTCCCCCGGAGCGGCGGACGTTTCGTACAGGCTCCGCGGCGACGGCGGTGCTGAGGCGAGGCCATGAGGGCGCAGGTGAGCATCTGCGGCGGGCGGCGAGGGGCGGCGGAGGCGGCCAGGCCGGGCTGCCGCTGGTAAAGGGCGAGTGAAAGGCCTGGACGCGGCGGCGGAGCGGCCCAGCGCCCGCCCGCCCGTCGTACAGTGGCTGTCCCTTCCAGCGACCGCTTATCCGCCGCCATATGTGCACGAGAGACGCCAAGAGACGACGCAGTTTTTGATAAGAGGAAGCAGAGGGAAGGCACTCGCTCGTCTCGCTGCTATGAGGCCGTCAGAAAGTGCTAAAGGGATGTTGATGGCGGGATTCAGCCGCGCTCCTTCATCGCACTTGCGCTCCATGTGGCGGCCTCTTTCCTCCCTTCGCCAGCGCGCAACAAATAAAAGCAAATGCGAAGTCGTTGCAGAGGAAATGACAATTGCGAGCGAGAGGCCCGTCCAGCGCCGCACGTGAAGCCCGACTCGACCCTCGCTGACATGACGGCGCCAGAAATTACGGGTGCAAAGTGCTAGTCTAGACGCGATGGTGCCATGAAGTAGCGGTGCCATTGCCGCAGGTGGCTCGGTAGTACCACTTGCCCGTTTTAATGCGGCAGTACTTTCGGGGTTAAAAAGGCTACTGCAGCGCGTTGCAATTGGATGTTGAGTATTAAAGTTTTAGATGCAAGATGTGATATCAAGACGTACAAAGGTTATATGTCCATTTGTTGAGCCGTTGATGTGCACGATACAGTAAAAATGATAGGGACCAGATGTTGAGACTTATATGACATGTTCTGGTCGTCTTGCATTAAGATAAAGAGATAGTTGGTAGACAGGTAGATTTTTTCCTCCGACAGATGAGGCCAAACACAAGGGCACAGAGATAGACGGACTAGCAGGCTGATCGATGTTTAGAGCGAGAAAGAGAGTGATAGGGAGAGAGCAAATGAAACAGTGTTAAGGGGCGAAGGCGTAGGCCATAATAAATCTGCTAAAATTCGCCAAATACTCTAGACCTCTTCCCCTGATGGATAGACTTCGCCAGGTGCGGCTAGACCAGCGTGTCTTAAAAAGCTGTTACAGTGTTAATCCACACGTAGCCACCAGACCCCCGCCCGCGGCTGGGTCAGGCCGAGCTGCTGCCTTTGCTCACATTGCTGGTCCTTCGCCCCCCCCCCCCCCTCTGCCCTGGCCTACCTCCCAACACCATCCATTTGGACGACGCGCCCTAACGACCTGCGTCACCCCTTATTCATCCCTTAGCCCCAAAAGCTCGCTGGCGCAACGACCCCTGCGTCAAGCCTCCCTCGACTCGTAAAGGACAAGGCACAACGACCCTGCGTGTCCCTCCCCACCCCACCCCCACCCCTCCTTAACCTCGTAAAGGACGGCGCAACGACCCTGCGTCACTCGAGGAACCAACTCTCGCACGAAGAAACGAAAACTATTGAAACATATTTCCGAAGCGGCTGCCCCGGTGGCGCGAGCCTGTACCCCGCCTCCATATATGGCGGCAACACTCCCTCACTTCGATAACATATACCTCATCTTCAAGGCGTCCTTTTCGAATGCCTTCTCCAGATTAGACTCGACAGGCGGTCATGCAACTGTCGAGCGAATTTTTCGAATGGTGCGTTGATCCGGGGGAGTCGTCGCTCCGGGCCATGCTGTTGTCCGGGCTCCGAGGAATACAAATCTCGGGACAGCCAAGAATCTCGGGAGAAGTGTCTGAGGTGGCCTTTTACGGCGCGGCTCCGACCGTCTCCTGGCGAACTGTCGTACAGT
>NC_061838.1:125839-135839 GCF_019202785.1 Penaeus chinensis
TGACTTCTCAAGGCGATATGTCGTTTTCTCGGCCTCGAGCCAGCAGTTAGAGTGCAGACAATTTTACGACTGCCGCGACGGGGATTGAACTCAGGACCACGAGGGTCGAGTCGGAGTACATATACATATACATATACATATATATCTATATATACATATATATATACTTATACATACGCACATACACACACACACATATGTGTATATATACATATATGTGTGTGTGTGTTTGTGTGTGTGTATATATGTATATATATGTATGTATGTATGTATATGTAAATATATATGTATATATATGTATATGTATATGTATATATGTATATGTGTATATACATGTATATATATGTATGTATATATATATATATGTATATGCATATATATACATATAGATGTGGTGGAAAAACCCACAATGCAAAAACTAGACTCGTCTCCCTTTCATTAAATCTAGTTTTTGCATTGTGGGTTTTTTTTATCATAGTATCAACACGGAAGAGTGTTTTGCCATTCATACGTAAAGATATGTAGATATAGTCATATATATACATATATATACATAAATATACATATGTGTGTGTGTGTGTGTGTCTTTTCTCTGTGTGAATATATGTTTGCGTGTACACACGCATACATACACACGCACACACACACACACACACTCACACACACACACACACACACACACACACACACACGCACACAACACACACACACATCATTCTATATATATATATATATATTAGCTATATACATATATAGATGTATATATACATAATATATATATGTGTGTACGTGTGTGTGTGTGTGTGGTGTGTTTGTGTGTGTTGTGTGTGCGTTCTGTGTGTATGGCAATTGTGTGTGTGTGTGCTATATATACTTATATATATATTCTATTATATATCACATCATATATATAGAGGAGAGAGGAGAGAGAAATGATTAGAGAGCGATGAGTGATGACTGATGAGTGAGACAGAGAGAGTGATGAAGAGAGAGAGAGAAGAGAGAGAGTAGATGAGAGCACGAGAGAGAGAGAGTGAGACAGAGAGTATTACGCAGAGTGACCGATGCGAGTGATCATGCTAGTGTGTCCCGAGTGATGAGTGAGAAGAGCAGTATGTTGAGACTCTTTTTCCCTTGCCGATGGGAGCCGAGCGCAAGTGGATTACTATTCCGAAGATCGGCAATCGAGATTGGCGTTTCTATTGATGCCTAGGTAGCTGGGAGACTGAATGGTCCCTTCCCTATAGAGAGAGGGTTCTTCGTTTCGCGACTCGGCGAGAGGATGATGAGAGGACTTATGGTTGACTTTGATTGAAGCTTCCATGAACTTGGAGCTGGGATCGAGGAGGCGTTAGGGAGAGAGATGTACCCGAGGAGGATTTTCGAGGAGAATTGGAGGAGAAGAGAACGGAGAGGGTTGATGCGCATGAGACGAAGACCCGCTAGACGGGAGGGAGAGACGACTGAGGAGACCTAGTGGGGCGGAGTCAGGTACGCGAAGGCGCTTTCCTCCCACCCTCGCAGGGACTCAGCCCTCAGCCTCGTCGTGCGGTTGCCCAACGGCTTCTGACTATGGGCCGCGACGGCTCCGGGTCCTCTAGCTGATCACGCGGATCCCTGCGCTATTTCGCGCCGGACTGGGCTGTCACAGCATCGGGCCGAGCTCCCATAACACGAAAAAATCCTTTAGACCTATAGACGGATGGTGCGGGTTTGCAGTGGGGGGCGGCGTAGTGATGGGCTGGAGGGGGAATTGACTGTGGGAGGGGGTTGCGAGGGAGGGGCGGGGGGGCGGGGGTGCAAGCACATCACTTCGTCGGAGGATTCTTTGCTTGCATATTATTTTCATTTTTGGAAAAGTGTTCTTTTGGATAGGGAGGAACTCGCTTCGCACCGTCAGCGGACGGCAGCAACAGGCCACGCCGGGCCACGTGGGGTGGCAGTCACGATATTTACAATGGAATTCAAGGACTTTCGCAGAAAGTTTACTCTCGACATAAGCATTCAACCTCTTGGTTAGACGTACCGTCCACCAATTGAGCTCAACTGCTGACGACCTTTGGCCCCTTCAATCAACACTTCAACCCTACATCCGGAAGGCACAAACTTTCCAGGTCAAGGGACCTACACTACAATTCACCCAATCAAGCCCAAATTCGTTCAACATGTCACATGTGATATAAGCTTCTCCTGCCGCTTCAGCAACCCTCTCCTGTACGTAGAGGTGCTATACCTGGCGCACGCCCACCTTCTGCACCACCCGCCGATGCCCAGGCGACCCTCTTGGATCTGCTAGCATTTATCATTCTTTGCTGAATTGCTTTTAACTTTATCTTATAGACCCCTACTCCTTTCTATCTCCCCAGCCCTCTACAGCCTCTCGACCCTCCGTATTATTGCCTCAGCGCTTTGGAACATGGGACGGCCGCTATGCCTGAGCGTTTACGCTCTCCTCCACGCTCAGAGTGAGCGTGGTCGTCTCCCTCCCGCCCCGTGTAGTCGGCCAGGTGAGCTCCTCCGTCTTCGACCTGATTGCCCTAACAGAAGGTGCCACCAAGCCTATGACACTGCTAGTCAAGTAGATTTTGTACCTGGGCCCTACCTTGCCCGACGTAGCCGTGGTGGCGCTCAGGAAGTGTCTCCTAGTTGTAGCGCTACTCCCGGCCCATCCTCCCGAGGACATCGACTCCATTCGCGTGCGTAAGAGGCGTAGATCGGTGCCCTCCTGTTCTTGCAGAAAATTGGGGGACCCACTTCTCTAGACCGATTCTCCCCACTAGCAGGTCTTCCTCATCTTGGCCCGGTGAGCAGAGACTCCTTCGCGTCTAGCCGTTTGGGCATTCCCCCCTCTTCCGGCGGCGTTACCGGGTGCGCCCCTGTATTGTATTCACTCACAGGTATATCCTTACGTTCTGTGAATTCAGGTGAACGCACATCCGGCCAGCGTTAGTCCGATCCTGCCGCCAGACCGCCCCCAATTCGGACCCGGGCCCCACATCCTCGTCTGTCCTCCCTCTTGACGTTCTCTACCCTCCCTCTTTTCACCTCTAACGGCCCTCCCTTCCACGTCCCCTCGCTCCCGCCCCCGCCGTGCTCCCTCCTCAATCCCCCCCTCCCGCCTTCCTACCCACCGCCGCCCAATCACTAATGAAACCCCAACCCGCCGCCAGTTGGTGAACGCTTGTCATGCATCCTGCCTCCGCGGGTTTTGGTAGTTGTATGTTGCCTGCCACCTTCTGACTCAGCATACTGTCTCCGCCCACGCTTATTCGCGGCTTTTCGACGTCCCTTGAGGCTGTCTTTTTGTGGGAGCTAATAATAATACACCTCACTAACGGCCCATTCAAATAGTTTCCGCGATCAGCCGTTCCCTGGTTGCCAATGCCTCGCCTACGCATGCGCCCATTTCCCACGCCACAGTGAAATTGTAACTATATCTTTCTAGTTTAGTGAAGCAGCACTGGCCCAGCACCACGCGCCCCCCGCTCCGCCCATCCCCGCCATCCGCCCCAATCCCCCCCCCCCCGCCCACATCCCGCATCCGCCCCCCCCCCCGCACACGAACTGCTCCCGCCCACCGCCCTGAACATCCGCCCGCCCGCCCATCCCCGCCCCATGACCTCCCCCACCCGCCATGCCACCCGCCCATGACAAGCTCTTCATTCAAATGTCTTTTCAAATCTACATACCTAGAGGAAGCGAGGAGGATGCGGGGGGGTCGGGAGGATTGCGGGGGGGGGGGGTGGTCGGGTTCCTCCGCCTGTTTCTTTTTCTATTCTCTTTCGTTGTCATTTTTTTTCTCGCATTTTCTTTACCCTTATACATAATTTCTATGGTTGTTTTCATTGTCAATATCATCATCATTGTAATATTGATCGTGTTGTGTTGCTACTACTTTTTTCACCCTTATCATCGGCAGCATTTTCTTTTATCTATTATCTTTTGTTATTTCCTCTGTGCAACCGTTATCTACTCTTTCGTGAGTCTCCTGTTTCCTATAATTCAGTTATAGGAGTTCCTCATTTCCAACTACAGTTATCAATGTTGAAAAAAGTAGAAATAAGGATGAGAGAAAGTGATAGACGAGAGGGACTGATTGTTGGGGATATATTGACGTGCGAGAAGATGGATTGAGAGGTGGATGAGACTAGTTTCCGGAGAGGGGGGATGGAGAAGGGGAAAGAGAAGAGGAGGGAAAAAAAAAAAGAGGTCAAAAAGAGGGGAAAAAGAGGTAGAGAGGGGACAATGAAAAGAAAGAACCAACGGGAAATGATGAAGGGAAAAGGAACAAGAGGGAAGGGGGAGAGGGGGAGAAGAGAGAAAGCGGAAAAAGAAAGAGGGATCAAGAGGGGTGAAAAAAAGTATAAAAAAAGAATAAGTGAGAGGGTAAAGTGGGTAAACACATATGAGGAAAGAGGGAAAGAGGGAAAGAACAGAGAGGAGAGCTAGATGGGGAAAAAGAGAGAGGAGAGACGGGAAAAAACAGAGGGAAGGAACAAAAGATAAGCAAATAGAGGAAATACTAGAATATAAGAGGGACAAGAGGGGGGAAAAGAGGATGAAGAAAAAAAGAAGACGGAAAAAGAGGCGGGAAGAAAGATAAAAGAAGAAAGAGGGAGAAAGAAAGGGGAAAATAAGAGAAGCTACAAAGAAAGAAAAAGAAAACAGAGAGCAAGAGGGACTGCGATCAAAGAGGGAAGGAAAGGGAAGCGGCAACAGAGCAAGAGAGGGATAAAGATGGAAAGTTTAAACGACCGGGAAAGAAAAGAGGGGAAAAAAAAAGAGCATAAAAAAAGAGAAGGAGAGCAAAGAAAGAGAGAGCATAGAGGGGAACGAAAAAGAAGCCGGGAAATAAGAAGATCAAAAAAGGGAAAAAAGAGCTAAGAAGAGGGAAAAGGGAAAAAGATGAGAACCGAATAGAAGGGAAAGAGAAAAAAAAGAGGGAGAAAAAAAACAAAAGAGGGAAAATAAGGGGGAAATAAAAAAGAAGAAGAGAGGGGAGAAGAGCGGAAAGAGAGGGGAAAAAAGGAAAGAAGAGAAAGGAGACAAAGAAAAAGACGACGAGGGTGGGAAAGAAAGATAGAAGAGGGAAGAAATACATGTAAAGAGATATCAGAAAGAGGGAAAAAATCATGGAAAAGGACAAGAAAGGAAAGAAGACAAAGAAGAGTAAGAGAGAGAAGAGGAGAAATAAAGAGGGGAAGTGAAAATAGAGAGGGAAAGGAGGAATAGTAGAAAGAGAGAGAAAAGAACAGAGGGAAGGGGGAAAGGAAAGAAAAAGAGATAAAAAAAGAAAATAAATGAAAGAGGAAAAGGAAAAGAGGGGGAAAGAACAAGATGAAAGAAGAAAATCGAAGGAGGGAGGAGCAGAAAAAAGAAAATGAGGGTGGAAGGATAAGAAAGGAAAGATGGTAAAAAAAAAAGAGGGAAAGAAAAGCAAAAGAAAAGATAAACAGTAAAGGGAAGAAAAGAAAAGACGGAAGGGAAAGGCGAAGAGCAAGTCAAAAAAGAAAGGAACAACAAGAGGAGGGGACGATGGGACGGGAAGGAAAGGGAGGGGGGGGGAAAGGGAGGAATTGGGGTCAAGGGATGGCAAGGAAAGAGAAAAGAATAACGGAAAGAGCGGAGCTGGGCCTGGATAAAAAAAGAAGGAGGGGAATAGGTAACGATTGTTGAAAGGGAAAGAATGGTAGGGGAAGACCGGCAAATAGGCAGAGGGCGCAAGCGAGGAAGGGGAAATTAAAAAAATAAAAAGAATAAGAGGGCAGAGGGAACTAGAAAAAGGCCCTTAAGAGAAAAGGGAGAGGGTAAAAGAAAGGGGGAGGCAAAAGGGACAAAACAAGAAAGTAAGGATTAAGAGAAAATTAGAAAACGAAAAGGACAATAAATGCTAAATAGGGAGGGGAAACAAAGTGGATAAAGCCTTCCAAAGGAGAAAAAAGAGAAACACGGAGGACGGGGGGGGATTAAAAGACGGTATAAAGGGGAACTTTATAAAGGACCAAACGTGAATGGAGGAGCGGAAAGGAGGGTGGAAACAGGGAGGGAAGGAAATGGGGAGAAACGGAAAAGAGAAGACACCAAAACAAGGGGAGGAATAGAAGAGGAGGGAGGAAGGAAAGGAAAATAGCAGGTTGATTGAGATGTAGAGGAGAGAAGGCAAGGAAGAAAGAAGGCGAAGGGGGAGGGAGGAAGGGAAAGAAACACGCAGGCGGGAGGAAATAAAAGGGGAAAGGGAAATGGAGGAACGGGGGGAAAGATTAGGGGATTGTAACGAGACGGGGAGGGTAGGGGAGGGGGAGGGAAGCGGGGAGGTGGATGGGAAGGGTAAGAAAGAAAATAACAAATAAGAAGGGATAAAACTGAGGAGGAAAGGGAATTACATGTGGAAAGGGCCAAGGGGAAGGGGGGGAGAAAGGAAGGAGCGGGTGTGGGGACGGAAGAGGAAGAAGAGAAGGAAAAGAAAAAGTTGAACAAACAGAGATAGCATGAAAAAAAGAGGGGGAACTGGGGAAGGAAATAGGAAAGGAATTTATAACGAGAATGGAGGAAGGAAGTAAAGACAAGAGAAGAAGAGAAAGAGGGAAAAAGCCACAATGAAGAAGAGGGGAACTCCAAGATAAGGCAAAATGAGAAGAGGGGAAAGAAAAAAAGAGGAAGGAGGGGTAAGAAGAGAGAAAGAAGAAGGAGGGCAAGGTAGGGGCTGGAGGGGAAATGAATGAAAGGGGAAAGAAAAAAAAGCGGGGAGGGGAAGAAAAGAGGAAAAAGAGGGGGAGGTACAGGCGAAAAAAAAGTCGGGATGAAAGGAAAAAAGAGGAAAAAAAGTTCATGATTGTAAAGATGGGGATGAAGATAAGACTATTAAAAGACAAAAGAGGCTAGAAGAAGTATGAATAGGAAAAGTGGGGGTTTAAGAGAGAGGTAAGATAATAAGAAAAAAGTAAGAGGAGGAAAAAAGTAAGAGGGAAAGAAAGATATCGAGAAAGAAAGAGGGAAGAAACAATAAAATGAAAAGGGGGGAGAAAGAGAAAACAAAAAAGAAATGCAACGAAGTAAGAAGAGCAAAAGAATAACAAAAGGAGGGAGAGACAAGAGCAAAACAGAGCGAGAGAAAGGAGGAAGCAGATAGAGAAAACAAGGAAGAAGAAGTACAAGAGGGAAAAAGATAAGTAATACAACAAGAGAAAAAAAGAGGCGAAAGGGGGACAGGGAGGAGGGGAAGTAAATAAAAGAAAAAAGAAACATAAAGAAAGAGGGGGGAGGAGAAGGATAAAAGAAAAAAGTGGGGATAACAGAGGCGAAGGAAAAAAAAAGAAAGAGAAAGATGGATGAGTGGGAAGGGGAAAGTAAGGGATAGAAAAAGAGGGGGGGAGAGGGGGTATAGAGGGAAGGGAAAAAAAAGAGAGAAAGAAGAGGGGGGAAAGGGAGAAACATGGGGGAATCACTGAAGATAAGACGGGAAAAAAAAAAGCATGAGAGGGAGGGAAAGAAAATGGAAGAGAGGGAGGAGGAAAGAGAAATGAAAAATGAGAGAAAGAAAACAGGGGGGAGAGGGAAAGTAAGAGGGGGAAAAGGGTTAAAGTGCGAGAGGGGAAGGAAAGGAAGGGATAAAGAGGGGGGGAGGGAAAAAAAATAAAAAAAAATGAGAAGGAGGGGGAAGGGGGGAGAGGGAATAAGGAGGGGAAAAGAGAAGAGTTGGGAAAAAGGTAGAGAGTAAAGAGCGCGGGATAAGAGAGAGAAAGTAGAAAGAGAGATGGGAAAAAGAGGGAGATGGAAAAGCGGATCGAGATTAAGAGGGGAAGAGGGAAAGGGGGGAAAGATGAAAAGAGAGGGGGAAAGGAAGCTAAAAATGACGCAGAAAGATAATAGATTAGAGGGAAGATGAGAAGACAATATGGAGTCATGAGAAAGAGGGGGGGAGAGGGAAAGACGAGGGGAGGAGGGGGGAGGAACTTAGAAAGAGGGAGAAAAGGACAGAGGGAAGAGTAAAAGAAAAAAAAGCGAGAAGAGGTGAGAAAAAAGGAAAGATAGAAAGTGGGGGAAGGCAGAAGAGGGGAAAAAGAGGGGGAAGAACAGTCAGAGGGTGAATAGAGGGGTGTCATGATAGAGGGAAGGAGAGATTACAGATGGGAAAGAGAAAGAAAGGGGGAAAGGAGAGGAAAAAGAGGGGGAGGGAATAAAAAGAGGGGGGAAAGAGGGCAGAAGAATGGAGAAAGGAAAACAATATAAAGAGGGAAAGGGAGGATAAAGGAAGGAAGATAAAGGAAAAGAGGGGAAAAGAGCTAAGATGGAACGAGGGAAAGAGAGAGGGGAAGGAAAGGGATAGAGGAAGAAGAGGTAGGGGCGGGGGGAACGAGGGGAAAAGAGAGTAAAGATGAGAAAAGGGAAAAAGAGAGACGGGAAGAAATGGGGACGGGGGGGAGGGAAAGGGGATAAAGACAAAGAGGGAAGGGGGGTAAGAGGGGTAAAGGGGGAAAAGGAAGAAAGAGTAGACGGGGATAGAGGTAGGGAGGGGTGAAGAGAGGAGGGAAAAAAGGGAGGGTGTAAAAGAGGGGGGGGAAGAAAAAAGAGGGAGAACGAGGGGAAAAAAGGGGGGAAAAAGAGGGGAGTAAATGGGGTGGAACGAGGGAAAAAAGAAGGGATGGAAAAGAAAAGGGGGGGGGAAAGAAGAAGAGGGGATAAAAAAGAGGGAAAAAGAGGCATGGCAAGAAAGAAGAAAGAGGGACGGGAATGGATAAGGAGAGAGAAAAAACAAGCAAAGAGGGAGGGAAAGAAGAGAGAGTAAGAGAAGAGGGGAAGATTGAAAAGGTTAGCGAGAGGTATTTGCATGTCACCGTTTATTAGTGCGTCATTTCTGAGTTGCATATCATAATAAATGTTGAGCGGTCGAGGTGAAGTTGAGCAATTTATGTGATTAGTTTACTCATTGCTATTTTATCGCTTTGTTGGTGATAAGATTGGAAATACGTGAATTTCGAGGAGCTGTTTGGCATAGATAATTCCGGCTCTAGATTTTACATTCTCATTGACGCTGCCTGTGTCGCTCCTCACGCACCACACTATAACATACGTTCACTCTCACTCATCCATGAAGAACAAAATACATTGAAACCTTTCATTAATAGGGTTTGTTGCTGTCGTATTTGCAGGCGTAAAGATCTATGACGCATCTCTTTTGCCAATCGTGACGAGTGACTAGTACATGATTTCATATTTTTACATACATTTCTTCTCTGTGTTATGACAATTGGTTCAAGTAAATCCTTGCGGATTGCCGTTGTCGTTTCCCTTATCTACTCACCTATCTATCAGAGACGGTTGGTAGTTCAAGCTAGGTCCTTGCGGATCGCTACTGACGTCTCCCACTCTTATTTTCTTCTTTACCTTTGTGAAAGTAAAACACACACACACAAAACAAAAATGAAAATAATGTAAAATCGAACATTAAAAACTGCAAATTTATATAAATAACCGGCTCGTGGCGCTTAAAACCCCCTCTTCTATGTTGTCTTTTTTTTCTCTTACTTACCCTAAGACTCGTCTCGTGTGTTACCATCATGTTTTGTACTCTACGAAATAAAGAGGCAAGCCGTTATACCTTTATGACTACCTCTGCAAACCAATGTTTAAAGACCTCTCTATAGCCTTTTGCAGTGTGTGTGAGTGTGTGCGTGCGTGCGTGCGTGTGTGTGTGTGTGTGTGTGTGCGTTTGTGTGTGTGTGTCTATCTATCTTTATTTATATATATATATTTGACTTTCTTTCTATCCATCTATCTATCTACCTACCTAGATAGCCCAAGGGGCTAACGCCGACTTGGGCCCATGACCGCATCCACCCTTTGCTTCCAGCCACGAAGGTCCCTCATGGTGAGTCTCCAGGCAGGCCCTTGGTCCATCTCTAACTCCTCGCTGCAGGTCTCGTCGAGCTGCCCAAGCCATGACCTCCAGATAGGCGGGGTCATCCACGGGGAAATGAGAAAGTTGCCCAGATAGCCTGAG
>NC_061838.1:140839-143339 GCF_019202785.1 Penaeus chinensis
GATTCGGCAGTCTGAACTTTCACATTCAGTCGACCATACACCTTTTAACTGACCAATGTGGTCTTTCCAATTAAGTCTACTATCAAAGCTCATCCAGTGTAAGGTCTTAATTGTAATCAAAGTCATCTCCTGTGGCAAAGTAAATAGGTTGCAGCTCAGCCGCTTCCTTGGTGGTCAGGAATGCGGGATGGTAATTGTCTGAGCTGCTTGTATGGGAGAACTGCCTGGCGAGTGCATTAGCAATGTCTCTAGGTGAATCGAAATGAGTACCCCCGTGGATGATGTTATTCATTTTGAAAGATGTTTTTTTCTTATTTATTTTATTGACAGTGGACCAAACCTTTAATATTTTTAAATTGCTCCCCAGGAGTCTCTTTTGGCTTGTATTGTTATTCTACAAGCCCTACCTCTTGCTTGTTTGTAGTTGCAAAAGTTCTCGTTATTGATGTTATTTTTGAAAAGCCTAAAGCTGTCTGTCGAAGTTTTAGGAATGGATAGCAATGCTGCTTCTAATATCGAATTCTGAATATTGTTTACTGTCTCATCAATGGTTTCTCTAACAAATTCGAGCTTGACGCTCCTTGTGAAGGCGACCCAGTCTGCTCTTTTTACGTTAAATTTAGGTGCTATCGGTATTATCGTCGGACTACCATCGTTCAGAAGGACCAGATCAGAATCACTAATCAACTTAACTACTTGCTTACCTCTACCATCCACCCTCAGGAAACCCCATAACATATGGTGAGCATTAAAATCACCTAAAATTATTTTATTTTGTGACAGACTATCCTGAAGAGCAAAAAGCTCATCATAGATTATCACATTATCAGGTGGAAAATAAATTGAATATATAGTCAGATGCGTGACATTAATTCTTACTTTGCATGCGACAAACTCCAAAGTAGAATCAATAGTCACTTCAGTAAAAGGGAGGCTTTGGTGGATGTACATGGCGACTCCGCCTCCACCCCTACCCTCACGGTCCTCAACGAAACGACCTCGTCAGGGACGAGGTGTGTTAAGTACGTTTCATGGAGAGCTATAATATCGGGGTTTGGAAGTGCCTTGTCTGCCAGTTTTAATTTTCTTTGTATGGGTTGGAGGCGCCTCCTCTCCCTCGCTTCCCGGGGACGTCTCTCGGGATGGTATGGAGACAGAAGCCTCCATGTCCTGCACCTCCTAGCGAGGGAGACGACTAACAAATTGCGATCTGCTTCTCTCTCGAGAACCAGAATATAAATTTCGTCAATTAATATAGTTTAATGTTTAATTCTTTAACGGTTTATTTTAGCTTAGCAATTTCTTTATCCTTAGCTGCAAGCTGTTGACTAACATTACTTGCACTAGGGGAGATATTAGTTACTGCTGCAGTGTGTCAAACTTTCCACTTTCCTCTTAGCTTCAGTATAACTAACTTTCCTCATATATGCTAATGTCTCAGTCTCCTTCAGGTCGCTGCACTCAGCAGAGCCTGACTGATGGGGACCTCCACAGTTAGCACATTTGGAAATCTGACTAGTACATGTGATGTCATGGGCTACAGCACATTTTCGGCAAACAAATTTTATGAGGTGTGTCCGAATCATTGGCTTTTGTATGTAAGGTCTTACTTGGACACGTTCATATCCAACACTGAAATACTCAGGGATTTTATTTAAAGCAAAGGTAAAAAAACACAGTCCAGTTTTCGTTTGCACATTCCCATCCTTCTTGGTCATACAGTGAACGTCCACTACGTCTTGGTCCTTCATGCTCTCGAGAATTTCACTTTCTTTGACCGTCCTCAAATCCCTGTGAAAGATTACTCCCTTACAGGTATTTAGACCAGTAGGAATAGTTACTTTAACTCTGAGATCGTGAATTTGCGTCAGCTTAACTAAATCCTTAATCTGGGAGTTATATTGTACTTTAACAGGGAGGCTTCCATCTCGACGTCCACTTGACCATCAAGGACCGATTGATTTTCATTCACGCATTTTACCTTCGCGAACCTTGCATTCTCGATGGGGATTTTGAAAAGTGGTCTACGTGTGTCATTAGTAGAGGTTCAGTTGTTCATAGTCGAATTGGTCATAGAGTCATAGACCCCTTGGCTCGAAGTCATATTCCTGAAGGGATAAAAAAAACTCTTGGTATCAACCTATCAGAATTAGCTAAGAGATTACGGCAGTTTTCCGTCCTCTACCCCTCCCCCCAGTGAAAGCCTGATTGCGTTCACCAGTACCACAGAGGGATCGAGTTATGTGGAGGACGCCTCCTTACTGCCGAACTTGCCTAAGAGAAGGACGGTAATTCTATGTCCACCCCCCAAGCGAATACGGGAATTTACAAGGAACTCCGGTAGGCTCAGGAAAGTCACATGAAGGTGAAAATAATTTAGAATAAAAGAAAAAGTGCGCCCAAAAGACGCCTCAGACTACTGGGCCTCCCTACCCAGGGGTCAAAGCCCACAAGGGCTACCCTAGTGTAGAAGAGAGCTGCGTGTCTGAGGAGGGGTGCT
>NC_061838.1:148339-165839 GCF_019202785.1 Penaeus chinensis
ATATATTTACACATGTAAATAAACGCACACATAACCATATAAAGAGCCACACTGAAAAAATCGAAAATTATACCACCAAAGGCGTCAGTGTAGGTCAAAACAGAGGTGACGAGATCCTTCACGCTGGTCTGAGCGCTCCCTTGAGACCTTGATCATTGAATGACTAGGCAGAGGTACTGAAGTAGGTCAAAGTTGCTTTCTTCAGTAACAGTGTGATCTTTGACCACTGACATGATGACTTTGACCATTGACCATTGAGTGCAAATACATGGTATTTGCACTCTCTGCTCTTGCTTACAATTCACATCCACAACCTGATAACCGTGGCTTCACGTATATATAGGCAATCAAGGTGACGTTCCCTCCAAAGGTGAACAACGCGCCGGCCGGTGACTCGAACTATCGAACTTAGATTGTTATGACAGTCGTTGAGTCAAGTAAAAGGTCCCATGAAGGTCTCACAGTGTAGTCGTTAATTGGACACATGGTCTTGCCAAGTGTAACTCATGAACTGGCGTAGGGACTTGTTACAAAAGGCATCGAGACACGACTCCAAGTCACTAGATAATGTCCAGGTTTCGCTTCCATAGAGCAAAACTAGCAGTATCAAGCCCTTGAAGACATGAGTTTATGGCTCCTGCTGCCAGACCAATCTGTCCATTGCCTTCCTGGTCTGACAGCCCAGAGGCTCTCTGTGACTTCAACGTCCTCACTGCAAGCATGTATCGAATGAAAAGGTTCCCCTAACAGGCCCCCAAATTCCTGGATCTTGGTCTTTGTCCAGGCGACCTCTAGATCTTCATTGCTGATTGCATCAAGAGCCGCCACCAGTAATTCCAGACTTAGATATGATAGCAATATCGTCAAAAAAAGGTCTGTGACCTTGATATTGCCCAGTGTTGCTCCGCAGTGACTTTGAATAGTAGCTCATTATCCCATTATCCAGTTCATGCAAGTGCTGAAAAGTATTGGTGCAAGACCTTCCCTCACTCCTGAATTAACAGGGAAGGCCCCCAATACACTACAACCCTTTCAGTACCAGTCTATAGGCTTGCTACAAATCCAGTAATCTGTGTTAGAATTCCCCTAAGTCTCAGGGTTCGCCATGCACCAAGTAAAGCACCTTCTTGAGGTCGATGTAGGCTGCAAGCAGCTACAACCAAACTTACGACGACATTCCACAATGACTCGAAATGCTAGGATGCAGTCTGTTGTGGACTTGCCAGAATTGAATCCAGACTGCTCTGGTGCATTAGAAGAAGGTGGGCGAAAAACTTGCCTAGTATACTGAGCAGTGTGATGCCACAGTAGTTGCTACAATCCCCCTTCCCCTTCCAGGGATAACAACACCCATCAACAGGTCAGGGGGAATGGAACCAGACTGTTAGATTGCAGCTAGGACAGTATGCAAGCCCCACGCCATAGGTTCACCCCCAGCCTTTAGCTGTTCACCAGGGATATCACATATGCCTGCAGCTTTCCCACCCTTCTGATTAGAGATTGCTGTTTAACCTAGGTTAGGGTAGGAGGTTCCTCATTGATGGGAGAGTCTGGCTCAGGAATTGCAATGCCACTTGCAGCCAGACTAGCTCAAGATACTCAGCCCAACATTCACGAACCCCAACATGATCTGAAATGATCATCCACTGAGCAGACTGCAATCATATGCGAGGAAAATTAAGTTTTCACAGAGTTTAGTAGGCAGGCAAAGGTCATTTCTAAAGGAAATGGCCTTCAATCTCCTCAAGACTCCTGATGAACTGATTTTTGTCCCTTCTCAGCAGTGTCCGAGCCCTGCATACCAAGGAACGGCGCCAATCCCGATTGCCTCAGGCGTTTGCCAATGGAGTGCGCTGCATCGAGTGTTTCATGCTTAAAGTAATCCCATTGATTTACAGGGTCCGTCAGGTTTTCGAGCACTGTGAACCGATCAGAGACTGCTGTGGCAATCCTCCATACACTCTCCTCCTCCCTCAGTCTGTCCAAGTGAAGCACCTTGCAGTGGTCACTGGACAGACGGGGTTCTGAAGAGGACCCGTAAGGCACATTATCATTCAATAGTCATTCATTAATTCATTCCATCCTTGTCTGACTGGATGTCCTTCCTAACCAACAGTGGTCCAACCACGGCGGCGACTTCCCCTCCGACGCCTGTGTTTGTCTCTCAAGGCGATACGTTGTTGTCTCACCGTGAGACCGAGCTAGAGCCGGCAGTCGAAGCGCCGGGAAGTTGTAACTGTCGCGGCGGGTAAATGAATTAATTTCATTAATACTGTATAATCAACCATTCCTTGATTATGAAATTTCAAGGAATTCATCTATATTTTCATGTACTTCTTCGTCTCCTATTTCAAGACACGATCATCACATATATATGTGTGTGTGTGTGTGTGTGTGTGTGTGTATAATGACATCCATTTATATATACACATAATACACACACACACACATATATATATATACATATATATACATACAAACACTCACACACAAACACACATATATAAGTATATATGTATATATACACACACATGTATGTATATATATGAATATATATGAATATATATACAAATATATGTATGTATATACATATATATGTATATATATATATATATATATGTGTGTGTGTGTGTTGAAGGTTCAGTGTACCTATATCAACTAGTGATATAAAACGACACAGAGAACGACTAAAGTTTATGTACATCAACATTTATACACAAATGTATACAAATGTGTGTATATATACACATATATGTGTGTATGTGCGCGCGCGTGTGTGTGTTTGTGTGTTTGCAAATGCACCCACGCATACACACATACATACATTATATATATGGAATCTATCTAACTTTGTTCTCTTCATTATGTCCTGTTCTAATTTATATAAAAAAATTATATCTAAATAATTCTACGAATCAACAACTTTTCCTAATTTATAACTCACCCCCTTCAGTGCAATTAAGAATGGACTTTTTATTAAATTTCCTCACATATTGCCAGTTTTCAGAAAGTCAACCTTGGCGTTTCTGGTGAATTAGGTTGCCTATTATATGAAATAGAATGACCACGACCCTCTCCCCCTGCCGACGGATTACATGTATATACAATCATGTACGTACTCACTAGCGCCTATATATATTGTCTTACAAGTTACTCAACAGTCTGAAGTAATATGCAGTAATCTCAATTTTGACTACTATTATACATAAGACTGGTAATAGATATGTGATAATGATACCAAACTGGTAACAATTTCATTAGCGTTATAATACAACAAAAGAGGTCAGTGACTGGAATATTAACAATAACTTTGGTAAATGAGTCACGACGCTTGCAATGCTATTAATAATGTTACAAATAAAGTCTCCTAACTGTAATCGCTAAAATATTGAAACGTATTTAGAACGGCACCTGCAGAAACATTGAGGTCAGACATTTCAGGAGGCGCATTTCCCTGCTCATTGGGGCCGGGCAGAACTCTGTCGGACTTCCCTTAGGCCGAAATTGTTGATCGTTTTGACAAAATGTTGGTTCGACAGCGCTCCCTGTACGAAATACCGAGGATGTTATGATAGGGGATTAATGCATTTTGAACGAATGTCAATGGTATAAAATGGTAACAGATAAAAGATGTCTTCTGCGTTTTTCCTCATTCTAAGTACAGTTGCAAGCATGTTGGAAGCAAGTGATCGGAGGCGTGATAAGAATCCCGCCAGACGGACAGACGGAACGCGGGACACGCTCCCCGACCGATAACACCATTACCATTTTCCAAGAACATTTATAGGATACCAGTGACGTAGATACCCATAGCCACGCGTCATCCGAAATCGACACGAATGGATATATAAGGTCGGTGCTGACGCTTCTGCTCACAACTCCACTGGTCTTTGCACCACAAGCTCCAAACAACATTTGCTCCTCATCCCTAGCAAACGCAGCAGACATGGCGAGCCACAGCCAACTGAAGACGAGTGCCACGTTCCTGAGCTGCGCAGTCCTGTTGTTCCTGGCCTCGCTGTCTTGCTCGCTGCCTGTGGACTCCACGTCCTCGGATCAGGCAGTCATCGTCAACGGCACGCAAGTCGCCATTGCAGCCATGGCCGACGTCTTCGTGTACTGCAGGGCACACGTGTCTACCACGGACGCCTTGCACCACTACAGGCTGGAGTGGCACGACTCTCAAGCACCAGTTCCCTCGTGGAATAGCAATGTGGGCGTCTTTTCTCTGGGCAGCGGCACCCACGTGCCTCACTCCTACCTCGTCTTCCACAACTTTATCGGCGCCAACAACGCTGGGACTTACACCTGCAAACTGTTCAAGGGAAACGACCTCGTCAGCTCCTCCGCCGTCTCCGTCTCTGCGTCTTCTGTTTCTTAGGGTTAAAAGAGACGTACTAATTTGAATCTCAATACCTAAGCTACGGATATTTATTTTATGTATAGATTTGGTAATACTCTTACATTAAAAAACCTACTGCCTCCTGTAGTTTATCATGATAACCCTTTCATTGCATTATACACACAAACACAAATAAGGGGATCCCGAATTGTTTACAAACAGATGCACATTTCTTTGTATGTATGCAACCTTTAGAGTGCAGTGTGTCAGTGTTATATGTCTTGTTATAACTACCTCGCCTCTTACCTATTTATTTATTTTCACCTAACTTCAGAACAAGTGATAATGCGAATACATGCACAAAATATTCATTTTGTAATTAAACATACCTAATCCTTCATAATGCATAAGAAAGGGATCGACATGCACAGTGATGCATTTAACTGTAATTGAGTAAATAATGTACAAATGCACAATATTTGTAACTGGTAGAACAAAATGATACCACGTAAGAAGAAAATATGAACGAAGAAACACGACACTAATTTCTCTCCCTTTTTCCAATATGCCGTCGGTGTGCCACGGGCAGCCCTGTAGTGGCCGATCCTCTGTGATGTGTTATACCTTCGGATGATCGGATTTCGCTCTTTCATCTCAGTTCCTTCTGAAATAAAATAATTCAGGAATTCACATGAAACACACCACAATGCGATACAGATTGCCTCGTTATCATTTCCTTATCAAGAGGTGTGAGGTTCTTACTGCCACCAGGATCTTCACTAGTCGAGTCTTATCAGCATTTGCGAAAAACAAACGGCTGGACTCGCCTGATTAAAATTAAAGAAACTGGTGAGAGAGAAATCTTTCTTTGCTTTCGTGAGTGTTTCCACATGTGCCTG
Organism: Penaeus chinensis; assembly: GCF_019202785.1. NCBI lineage: Eukaryota > Metazoa > Arthropoda > Malacostraca > Decapoda > Penaeidae > Penaeus > Penaeus chinensis. The sequence goes on from NC_061838.1 coordinate 153,581, forward strand.
TGTGTCGATGTGTGCCTGTGTTATTTCTGCGGGCATTATCCATAAGGAGAATGTTACAAAACTAATAGCAAATAAAATAACGCGACTGTTGAATAATATCACGATCATGCAAGCAATGATATCGGGTGATCAATGCGTGGCCTTCAGAGTCAGATATTAGGGTCATTGGAGGTGCTTGCGGTCTGTAACAAGTGCAAACTATCACCAGCCAAGTGAAATTTCAGTATCTAAGTGTTACGAAGATTGGATTCGCCTAACTCATGAATGATGCTAGTTTATTTGTGAGGTTTTCAAGCTCTCCCCACCATACCCATCACCTACCCCCCCCCCCTCATTCCTTGCCCCGATCCTTCTATCCCTCTCGTCCCCTTATACGCACCCTCTTCCTGTCCCCTCGCTTTTTCTCTTCTCTCTCTACTACCACGGTAGCTTCTCCCTCTTCTCCTCGTTTTCTTTGCTTGTTCTGCTTTTTATCTCTATCCCTACTCTATCCTGCCTCCATCCTATCCCTATCCTGCCCTGTATCCTCCCGCATTTCCACTCTTACCCCTCTTATTCGCACTCTCTTCTTGTTCCTTCGCTTTTTCACCTCCTTCTGCTTCTACGCTTTGTCCTACCTTCTATCCTATCCTCTCCCGCTCTCATCCTATCCCTATCCTACCCAGCATTCTGCCGAAATCCACAGGGCGAGTCAAGCACAGCCGGACTACTTCCCTCTGCCAGCCTCATTTTTACGCTTTCTTATTTCTGTACCACGCTGGCTCTTCTTTTTACATGTATTTTACTTTTATTTACACACCTTTTTGTACATTTTAAAATAAACTTTGAGATGCTTCGTTATCCGTGCATAGCTTACAAAGATTCTGATGATGTGCGGATAACAGACATCCACATCAGCTGTGACTGCATCTTTTTTTTCACGTTTTTTTTTTCTTTCTTTTTTTCTTGTATTTTAAGCTCCGCTTTATTTTTTAATGGTTTCTTTTTACGTATTCATCCTTTTGATTTCTATGACTACCCTTTGGATTTACCTGTCTAGATTTTACACCGTGGATGCCGAAACAAAGTTGTACTGCCCCTTTTACTTGCCCAGGTGTAATTATGCTGAACGTCCCATTTTACTATTTTACATATACTGTGAACCATGTGTGCTCCTTTGACTTTTTCTTTTTACCTTCTCTGAACTTTACTTACTTTTATCTTGTCCTTTTACTTGTTACTTTTATTCATGCTCATACCTTTTACTTGTCTTTTACTTGAGCTTTTACTTTTTCCCTCATTTTACCCTTGTACTTGTTCTATCTTAGATGTTAGTTCTTTTTATTGTTTTACAGCCCTTCTGGCTTGCTTTCAGTTTTTCTTAAGTCCTTCTGGCGTATTTTTATTCATTCTTAAGCCCTTCTGGCAATTGTATTTTATGCATTAATTTGATTTACTTTGGTGCCTTCTGCACGGTTCTTTTTGTTCATTTTAGATTTTGTATCTTTATCATGCATCTTCGTATTGGTCACGCTCCTGGTAGGCTTGCATCTCCGGGGATAATTGGCTTGTGAGCTCGTGTGGGTTCTGAGCCTTCAGCTCGGTCCCCTCACCCCCTTTTTCGAGGAACGAACGGGGCCCCCTCATTTTCCTTGGCCCCTTAGCCTGAAGCCTCCCGCCTCATGGGTGGCCTGTTTTGGGTTCCTCTCTCAAATAACCTTACATATCATAAACCTAACCATGTACTTCAGACGGCAAACATCCTCGCCCTTCCTTCGGAGCGCGTGTCGGACACTCGTGTTGGACTCGACGCCGCGCCCAAATTCTGAGACGAAGCTGCTTTCCTCCTTAGCTGTGTCTTCAGCTGAGACTGCCAGTGCTTACTAAGTCCGGGTACTAACTCCGATTTGATGTATTGTGTTCTTGCAGCATTTTTTATCCTTGTGATTTCTTGAATGCTTAGCTGTAAAAATAACTGTAAATTGATTAATCGTTCTGTATTTCTATATATATCTAAATGCACAACAGTATCACTGATTTTAGTTCGCATTATTCAGTCTGACGTCACCGAAAACGTCCCCGACTCATGTCTCCACAATCGGCTTCATGCACCTGCAACCTGCAGGGCGCCTGGCGTCACGGCACTTCGCTGAACGGCTCGGGGGGAGCCCGGACCGATGCCCCGCGGGTGTGACGTCAGCAGCTCCTTCCTGTAGCATTATCTTACTGCTGGGAGGTATGATTCTGTAAGAGCAGCCTGATTTGGACTGCGCAAGTCAAGCGAAGTTAGTCCACAAGGTAGCCAACCCGCTCTTATCACCCCTTATCTGAGCATCTTCTGAAATATACAAGCCAGTAAACTTAGACTGAACCAGAGCGGGATCCGAGCACTTAACCCAATGCCGCCGAGGAAAATGAATAAAGAATGTGGAAAATGCTGTGCTCATTTTTTATGATTTTGTAAAATGTCTCTGCACATAGATGGCTCTGCTAGTGCTTAGCCACAAAGGAGTCAATTAGTAGACCTTGTGATCTTACCTGATTTCACCTCTCCTTGAATTGGAGGGAAAAATGTATTTTTTACTAGTGCTATGAATATCAATGGTGTTATTTTTATCATAAACATTAAAATTACTATAATGTTATAAACATTAGTAACAGCAAAATAAAATAACGAAAAATATTTTCGTAAATCAAAGAAAATGGTAAATGGGCGAGACAGGCAGTACTCGTAACTGGCTCATTGGTGACTTAGTAAAAGTGTAGCCATCTATGTTAAAAAACAATTAAAGAAGTAAACTCACAGTAGGCATGGCATACACGTACACGTCATGCCCATCGGCATTGGGTTAAAGGGCGGGCATACTATTATGTTCGGTCCAGGGATTCCTTTACAGAGCGGGATACTTCTTCACCAGCTCACCAAGGGCACCGAGATGAAAATCCCCGTCTAAAGCGCCACCGCTGTGTTGGTCTTTCGCCCCAGATGGAGAGGGAAAGATGATGCTAAAACAATAACTGCACTATAATTACTAGGAAGCGTATTACTTGACTGTCTATGCGGTGATTATCATATCATATATATATTACATATTACAGCCAGCAATGATGCCTCGCTAATGTTTGAAATAGTATCCAGACAAACAGTCATTTGATCAAGGAATGCAAAGACGCCTACTCCTACACTGAAGACAGCCTCAACTATTTACGCCCTGGTGGGCAAAGTGAGAGCCAGAGAACAATTATGGAAAACCGTCCACAAATATTATGATAGCAAAAAGGCAGAAATAATAATGGATGAAATGAACAAGAAACTTAGCTTCACTGGCAAGGATGTGTCATGGTCGTCAATCAGTAATATTTTACTGAATTTCTGTTACAGTTTTTGCTTTCTTACAATTAAAATTGGGAGGAAGCAAAAGTTGTAATTGAAATTTAGTAAAATATTACTAATTGACGACCATGACACATCCTTGCCAGTAAAGCTAAGTATCACTCCATAATTACGTCTCTTGTTACTAATTGTGCTACATGCTAGTTGAAAGAACATTGACGGATTTTCTATTTGTGCTGAAATATGGGGTATCGGGATAACTGGCACGGTTGTATGATGTACAATAACTGATAAAATGGGTACATTGGCTTTTCTGAAATCGTTGCTCTCAAACGTCCCTCCGGTGCGCTCGCCTCCCGGCCGGAGGAGGCCGCCCCGCCGCTCCTGCAGGAAGGAGTTCGCCACATTTTCACTAATGCCCTTCTGATGAAGGCGAAGTACTTATATATATGATGTTAACCTGTAAGTACATAAGCCCTGCCCATTGGGCACTTCGTAGCGCTACGAAGCGCACAATTTCAACGGAACGGCCTGTAGTGTTATACAGTATCTTTTGTGTGGCGCACAAACACTACGGTCCCGGGAGGTGGTTCGCCCAGCAGACGATGCGTACTTTGTTTACAGACAGCTAATGGACAATGCCAAGGAATATTGGATTGAATATGGATTCTGCCATATGAACTTTTAAGATCAATTGAAACCTAGTGGATACTTTTAACTGGCATTTGACTAAGCAAAGGTTGTTAAATGTAAAGAAACATAAGAGCATGATTCCTGACTTGTAAGCCTAGCTGCTGGATTATTAAATATATGATGATATGAAAATATTTGTCACAAAACTCATTCATTTGCATGTGCATGACCATCCGTTTACGAAATTTAACATTCACTCTTGGTATCAGGGGTAAGCAATAGGAAAAGTTCGAATAATTATGATGTAAAAATCCTCAAAAGTGATACCTAAGGCATGAGGGCTTAATGAAGTATCTTTCAAAGATAGCGCCTAGTATTCAACCTTATCACTGCCTATCACTGACGTCACGAAAGGATTGACACTGTAGAAAGATGTGCGGTCGGAGATTTTATGCTTAATGCTTTTGTCATGTAATTACTTAAAGCATTTTCATGGGACCAAAAAGGAAATGGGCGTTCCTGCCACTGCCTCGCAAGGCTTCCCCAAGGTGTTGCACTGGCGAGGTCAAAGGTCACAAAGCATCCCTCCCTCGTACGCCACGGGCGTGGAAGGAGCGCGGATGTCGAGTTCTTCCGAAGGCCCTCGCAGGTACATCGCTGCGGCGGGCGGCTGCCACGCCCCGCGGGCGCAGAGTCTTGTCCCAGTGCTTAAGCAGGAGCATACCGTCCACCTTTATGAGGCAGGATGAGATGGAGAGGCTTAATGAATTGATAATGGTACTGGAGGCTCTCTAATTGTTCAGGCACAAGATCACTTTAAGTGCATTCTTTATACATTCCATGCTATCAAATAAACAAATTGAGCATGACACAATTATTAGGGTCTCTTATTGGAAGAGAAGCTCCCAATTCATTATTTTGCAAATAAACCAGTGGATACAAGCATTTATTCTATATTTACTTCTTAAAGGACAGAGATGAGATGACGGTAACGGAACATACCACTAACCTGATAGCACACACACACATACATATAAATATATATATATATATATATACACTTTATGCAAGCATGTATATATATGCATGTAACGTTTCTTATATTACAAAATCCATTCACACAAGTCAGCATAGAGATGAGGCAGTAAATATGAATAGGTTACTGAAACAAATTAAAGGTTAGGGACCTATTAATTTAGAATGATTGTGACGCCAACAGCCATATCAATAACAGTAACAAGTACTTAAAGCAATGATAAATCTTGAATATCCTAATTTTGTATAATTTTATAGCAGATCTAGTAGCATCAACAACAATAACATTGGTACTAGAATGACAAAAATCGATTACCATAACAACAAAAGTCAATGATTGCGATGCTGGCAAATTACTTAGGTAACTGAGTCACAGTAATTAAAATGTTGGTAATTATATTAACAAAAAGCCGTCCTAACTGTAATTACAGCAATTACAGCAGTTATACTATCATCTTAAATTATAACAGTAAAGATGGAGTTACTATGATGAACGCAATCTTCGGCTCTGTTTGTCCAGCCGCGGATTTCTCTGTCGGCGGACGCCGTTGGGGTGGAAGTCGATCGGTCGCCCAGCGTCACGACAACATGTCTATATTCGATAGTTTACCCTGCGCGAAATATGCAGGATGTTATATAAATGTTCTAGAGATTTACTTATCTCTAAAATAAGGTAACCGCTAACCGGGGAAAGCCTTCTTTGATCTGTATTGTTTTGTGTCTTTACCCTGGCTTGTTGTACACAACTTCACGTCTTTTAATGGCTCACGTAAGTGCAGTTGCGTACGTATTGGAAGTGATCGGAGGCGTGATAAGAATCCCGCCAGACGGACAGTCGGAACGCGGGACACGCCCCCCGACCGATAACACCATTACCATTTTCCAAGAACGTTTATAGGATACCAGTGACGTAGATGCCCATAGCCACACGTCATTCGAAATCGACACGAATGGATATATAAGGTCGGTGCTGACGCTTCTGCTCACAACTCTACTGGTCTTTGCACCACAAGCTCCAAACAACACTTGCTCCTCATCCCTAGCAAACGCAGCAGCCATGGCGAGCCACAGCCAACAGAAGACGAGTGCCACGTTCCTGAGCTGCGCAGTCCTGTTGTTCCTAGTCTCGCTGTCTTGCTCGCTGCCTGTGGACTCCACGTCCTCGGATCAGGCAGTCATCGTCAACGGCACCCAAGTCGCCATTGTAGCCATGGCCGACGTCTTCGTGTACTGCAGGGCACACGTGTCCACCACGGACGACCTGCACCACTACAGGCTGGAGTGGCACGACTCTCAAGCACCAGTTCCCTCGTGGAATAGCAATGTGGGCGTCTTTTCTCTGGGCAGCGGCACCCACGTGCCTCACTCCTACCTCGTCTTCCACAACTTTATCGGCACCAACAACGCTGGGACTTACACCTGCAAACTGTTCAAAGGAAACGAGCTCGTCAGCTCCTCTGCCGTCACCGTCTCGGCCCGATAGTCATTAGACATCGGTTTACTGAATCTCATGAGCCTATTTACTGACAGCTATCTATATCATATTTATCTATCTACAATTTATGTTTACTTATTTATTTAAGTAGTCTAAGCCTTACATAAAATGCCATTAAATATAATAATTTAGCGAGCCTATAACTTCCCTTCCACTCTCTACCTCTAATTTCTAGATATATATGCTCACGCATTATATACACACACACACACATCACATCTTCATTTCATGCAAACTTACCTTGTTACTGATTAATTGTCATATGGAGTCATACAATATAGAAATAGGAAGGTTTACAGTATTATCAACCATTTAATTACACTCAACCAGATTATAAACGAATCATCAGATACAATAGATGTAATGACGCGCCCTCGCCTCTCACAAATCCTTTTCCGTTAAAGTGTTGATTATCATTTCACACAAGGAGAGCGAAGATAAGCTATTTGACCCTATCTTTTTGATGCCATAAGAGGCTCACGCAGTCACGTATCCCGGAGATGTGTGCGACATCAGGAGATAACAGGAGAATCAGACCGGTGATTTGTATGATTTCGATAATTACTTTATATCAGAAGGGGCATAATCCTTCTCATTCATACCGTTTTCTATAGTTGTCGCATTGGGCACCATTCACAGAAATAGTGATAACTATACCATCGCGCATACCTTACAAATTTTATATGAATCTGAGCAAGCCTTTGTGTTCTGAAGTTTTATATTCTTGATAATGTGGCAACAGTAATTATGATAATAAGGATAAGAGCAGCAACATGTCACTCGCTATTCCTTGTCATTAGAAGTGCAGTGCAACACCATGTCTTAAACATGCTATGGCGTCTTTCAAATAGAGACATAATATTGATACTTGATGTTATACCGTTACGTTTTGGCTCGAATTCTCTTGAGTATTTTGGCTGTATACGAAGCGTCAGGAACACCATTCAAGAGTTCTGAAGACCTTCAACAGACGTCGCTGACACCCAGATCGGGCGCGGACCTGGCAAACTTTTTTTTTTTTTTTTTTTTCTACTTCGTGTCGTCGCTTATCATAAATTTGGGCAAAAACAAGTGCACATTCTATGATAAATAACTCAGAATCAAATATATTTTCTATACATGATACCATAATAATGATATATTGTGCTACTACTCCTAAGATGGCAATTATGTTAAATCAAAAACAGTAAGATAACAATTAACATACAGACATACAAAAAGAACGCGCAAACAATATATGAATACGCACATGCATACAGAACGCACGCACTCATGAACACATATCTGGTAGAGTAGCGGCTATCAGTGAATGGACTTAGGTGATAAGAAGTACGAAATTCAGATTTCTTATCCAAGGTATATTTATAGAAGCTAAAGCCATAATAACATTAATTACTTGCAGTTTCCGTCAGTGACAAGATCGACTTACAGACAATTGGTCAAATACTCAAGCATAAATGAGATTTATACACCATACAGGGAGACTCACATTCTCAAAAGTGCACGCACACACACACACACACACAGAGGCGAGCGCGCGCGAGCGTTCACACAAGAAGCGCACTTTCAACCAAGGAACCTCGCGAGAGAAAGAGAATTTTCACGCTCGTGGAGGCGAATGAAAATACGAAAGACAAAGCATTATTGATAGAAAAGCATTCCAAAATTGCATTGGCAATTCTGGAATGAATAACCAGAGTTATTGAGACTAATATCGGAATTAAGACTAAAACAGCAGTGGCAGGAAATTGTTATGGCAATTAATAAAACAGTAACAATCGAGATTCTCTCGGATATCTCGGGCGTCATGCTTCTGAAAACTGACGACTAAAGTATAAAAAAAAAAAAAAAAAAAAAAATTAGTTTGTGTGTGTGTGGTCTCTACATATATCAGAAGTACATTATAAATAGTACCCGAAACAAAACAAAAATATATACACATATATTCATACATGTTTGTGTGTGTAAATGTCCACATAGCGAAGCATTACCTGTAGGGAAGATATGATTTGCGATAAGGATGATCTTTGGAGACACGGGACATGCCCAGCCCAGATAACGCAAACAAACGTATTTTTAAAGACCGTTCTTCCCAGAACGTTTACAGGATCCATGTGACGTTTGTGGCCACGCCAAAACGTCATGTACAGTCAACATAATATATATAATGAGAGGCAACTGAACTTCAGTCCATTGCTCCAGTACATCTAGCTGCAGCAACTGATGGTCTACAGAAAGCAACACTTGCAATCCATTTCAAAGCACAACAGCCATGGCGAGCCACAGCCAACAGAAGACGAGTGCCGCGTTCCTGAGCTGCGCAGTCCTGTTGTTCCTGGCCTCGCTGTCTTGCTCGCTGCCTGTGGACTCCACGTCCTCGGATCAGGCAGTCATCGTCAACGGCACCCAAGTCGCAATTGTAGCCATGGCCGACGTCTTCGTGTACTGCAGGGCACACGTGTCCACCACGGACGACCTGCACCACTACAGGCTGGAGTGGCACGACTCTCAAGCACTAGTTCCCTCGTGGAATAGCAATGTAGGCGTCTTTTCTCTGGGCAGCGGCACCCACGTGCCTCAATCCTACCTCGTCTTCCACAACTTTATCGGCGCCAACAACGCTGGGACTTACACCTGCAAACTGTTCAAGGGAAACGACCTCGTCAGCTCCTCCGCCGTCACCGTCTCGGCCCGATAGTCATTAGACATCGGTTTACTGAATCTCATGAGCATATTTATTGACAGCTATTTATGTCATATTCATCTTTCTCTACAGAAAACCTAACCTAACCTAACCAAACCTAACCTAACCTTACCTAACCTAACCTAACCTAAACCTAACCTAACCTAAGCTAACCCAACCTTCCCCTTATCAGATAACCTTGGTATTATTCAAAACAAATCCTCGCTTTTGTTAAGGGGAAACTCGTACATTCTGCACAGGTTTCTCTATTCGTCCTTCATATCAAGATTCACTACACTGCCATATAACCTCTCAATAGTGAATTGAGAGAGGCCTATGTTCTGCAGTGGAATGAATGGCTGTATATAAAATATATATATATATATATTTATATGTGTGTGTGTATATATTTACATATATATGTGTGTATATATTTATATGTAAATATATTTATCTACATATATAAATATATATACATATATATATATTATATAAATAAATAAATAAATAAATAAATTAGTAAATAAAGATGTAAAATCTAGATTTATTGAAATTGTGTTTTTCTACCACAGTGTCACACGGAAGAGTGTTTTACCACCACCATATATGTGTATATATACATATTTATATATATATACATGTTCATATATATATATATTTGTATATTTATACATATTTATATATATACATATATATGTGTAGATACACACACACACACACATTCATATGTTTCATAAGCACAAACACGGTAACGTGTACACAAAGATGAAAAGGAAAACAACCACAGTAAAATAAATGAAGAGAAATCGTAACGTTTCGAAATCATCACGAGTTCCTCTTCATACGAATAAACCGAAATTGATCATATGCGTGTGTGAATATATTTATATATGTGTGTGTATCTATAAATATACATGTATATACAGATATATATGTATATATATACATATATATGTATATATACGCATATATATACATATTTATATATAAATAAATAAATATATAAAAATACATATATGTGTATATGTACATGTATATATATAATATGCACATATATATACATACATACATATACATTTATATATACATATATATATATTAATGTGTGTACAATCGGTAAAAAAGTATCTTTACTCAAGTGTAGATGAAACTGAAACGATCAATAGGAGTCGATTTGGTCCTTCGCAGTGTGTTCGAATAGTATTTCGGAGTTGAAATGGCAAGTTGCTCGCATCATACCAATATTAGCAATGGATACTTTTTAGACCATTTGTAGCGTCATTATTACGCTTTACTCTGAGGGACTATCAAGTTCTGAAACATCAAGATTAGGTATTTCGAAGAGTGTCAGAAATCGTTGGGCAGTTGGAGTGGATGCACAGCAGCAGAGTCGGGGAGCCGACGAATGTCAGGCCCGGCAGATTTACGGCGTAGGCCTATGCGGAAATCCTGGACGAGATGTTTCTACCATCGGTGAGGGCCATGTTCTTGACCGAGCCGGAGCCATTTTTCCTCGTCCAGGATAACAGCCCCATCCACACGAGAAGTGTCGTGAAGGCGTGATTTCGGCAACACCCCGAGATGGTGCCACTTCCACCCAAATCCCCAAATCTGTCTCACTGATAAAGCTTTGGCAGCCATGAGCAGAGACTTTCCCCAAGATCATACCCGTAATCGCCATATCGTCGTTGCCAAAGCAATTGCGCTCTGCAGACGGATACCAGTTAACGGCGGCGTTCGGGGCATTTATGTCACATATTTTTGCCAGCGTTCGTCAAGCTGGTGGCGGTAACACGAATATTAATAGTATTGTGCATTTTAAAACCCTATTTTTTAAATGTAGCCAAGTGAACAAAAATTTAGAAAAATGAATCATTCTAAGGGTGTTTCAAGCTATAACCAGATCTATATTGATGTAATTAGTAGAAAAAGTTCCTTGGAGGGGGGTGACAAATCCCCCCCCCCCTGCCCCATTCTCATAAATGACGGCCCTCTCAGGGAGACCGATATATATATATATGTGTGTGTGTGTGTGTGTCTGTGTGTGTTTGTACATATATACATACATACACACACGCAGAGACATAAATACACACACACACAAACATACACATATATAAATATATATATGCATGTATACATATATATATAAATATATATATATATATATATATATATATATACAGGGATATATATATATATATATATATATATATATATATATAAATTCACACACATACACACACACATATATATATAAATCAATATATATATATATATATATATATATACACGAAAGTAAATGCTGTAACAATACCTGATCCATTCCCTTTGCCTACGATTGATGACGTTTTTGATAAAGTAGGTAGTGAAAAATTCATATATATGCTTGTGTGTGTGTGTGTATTATACATATTTATGTAAGTATGTATAGATATTTATATATTTAAATGTTTGTATATATATGTATATTCTCATATATATATATATATATATATATATTTGTATGTGTGTGTGCGTGTCTGTGTCTGCGTATGTATATATATATATATGTATATATGTATATGTGTGTATATATGGATATATATATATATATACACATATGCATATATATGTATACCTATATTTAAATATATATATATATATTTATTTACATATATATCTATACTGATTATAATCATGATAATTATATATTTACATCTATACATATACATACATGTACATACACACACAGACATACATATATACATATATACATATATATATACATATATGCATATGTATATATTCATGCATATATACGTATGTATGCATATATTTCTGCATGCTCTTGTTTCCCCTTCTCCCGCCACAGGCTCTCCCCTTTACGGCGACGGAATTAATTTTCTAGCGCCGAAAATCTCTGACGTCAGGGACGGCGTGCCCGGGGGCGAAATTTTTTTTCCCAAACGATTTGGAGTGTGGGGGCGGGGCTTAAGTCACGCGTGTGTAGAAAAAACGAATTTTATGGGTAACTTCATGATATTTTATTAACAATCACACACGCTCTCTCTCTCTCTCTCTCTCTCTCTCTCTCTCTCTCTCTCTCTCTCTCTCTCTC
>NC_061838.1:170839-225839 GCF_019202785.1 Penaeus chinensis
GTGGCCATGTAATCGCTGTGTGCCCTAAATTAGCTGCTAAAAATGTTGCTAAGGGAGTGACTTCGCTTACTGTTGATTTAGTGGAGGAGACTGATGTTAATACCTTCAATGATGTTAAGTCTGATATTTTTGAGCCGTTTATTTTCACGGAATCAGTTGCAAGTGACATGTCCTCAGATAAGAGTTACCATGTTCGGATTTTGAGGGATACCGCTTCTTCCCAGAGTGTATTAGTTAAGGCGTCTATGCCTTTCGTGGAGAATTCATACACTGGGGAATTCGTAGTCATTCGGGGTTTTGGAGGGACCGTCACTCTCCCGTTAACGCGGATATTTTTGCGATCAGACTTGGTTGATAGACACATCACAGTTGGAGTTCACGACTATCCTCTACCTGTGAGCGGAGCAACTTTGTTGCTAGGGAATGACGTAGCTGGCGAATGCGTTGTACCTGACCCGATTGTACGCCCTGTACCGTCCGGAGTGAACCCCACAGAATCCCTCGAGAATGAGTATCCATATCTTTTTCCCTCGTGCGCAGTGACTAGAAGCGTGTCTAAAAGCATTGATGAGGAAATCTCTCTGACTGATGTACCTAATTTTGATAACTTGACAATTAGTTACTTATTTAATGATAAAAAGGGTAATGAGAAAAAGCTTAATTCTGTGAAAGAGGTTAGTATTAAAAGTTTACCAATAACTCGTAACATGCTAATTGATGCACAGCTTAAGGATAAAGAGCTATGCAAATATTTCAGTCTTGTTGACGATTCACAGCCACTCGATAGTATGTACTACTTAAATTCTGGTGTATTAATGCGGAAGTACAGACCTGTTGATGTTCCGGCATCAGACACCTTTACGGAAATTCATCAAGTAGTTGTTCCTTTTCCTTATAGACAAGATGTCATAAGTCTTGCTCATGATACAGGAGGCCACTTGGGAGTTTCCAAAACCTACTATAAAATTCTCAAACACTTTTACTGGCCAAAAATGAAGAAGGATGTGTCATCATATTGTAAAACGTGTCATTATTGCCAGGTTGCAGGGAAACCTAACGAAGTAATTCCCCATGCTCCGCTTCACCCCATTCCAGTAGTTGCTCAACCTTTTAACCACATCATAATTGACTGTGTCGGACCATTACCGAAAACCAAATGCGGTAATCAGTACTTACTGACGATCATGTGTGCTACAACCCGTTACCCAGAGGCTATCCCACTTCGGAATCTGACCGCGAAAAGTGTGGTTAAAGTTCTAACCAATTTTTTTACTCAGTTTGGGATCCCGAATAAAGTACAGTCTGATCAAGGTGCAAACTTTACATCCGGTCTCTTTCAACAAGTCATGAATGAATTATCAATTAAGCAATATTTGTCCACTGCTTATCACCCTGAATCACAAGGAGCCTTGGAGAGGTTTCATCAAACATTCAAATGTATGTTGAGGAAATATTGTGTAGAGGTGGAGAAAGACTGGGATGAAGGTGTTCATATGTTATTGTTTGCTCTCAGGGAAAGTAAACAAGAGTCTCTCGGGTTTTCTCCATTTGAACTGGTGTATGGCCATGAAGTTCGAGGTCCATTAAAGCTGTTAAAAGAAAGTTGGGTATCAGAGGAACATATGATGCCATTATCAAAATATGTCCATACTTTTAAAGAGAGATTACTGCATGTTCGTGATTTTGCCATGAAAAATCTATTGAACGCTCAAGGCGTCATGAAAGAACAATATGACAAGAAGGTTGAAATAAGAGAATTTGAACCAGGACAGTTAGTGTTACTGTTTCTCCCTCTTTCGAAAAATGCTTTACAATCTAAGTATTTTGGTCCCTATCGCATTAAAGAAAGAAAAGGGGATGTAAATTACGTTATAGAGACACCAGACCGTAGAAGGCAGGAACGTTTAGTACATGTAAATCTAATTAAGCCTTATCACAACAGAGAAGCAGTGGTAGAGCACAAAGTGTTAGTTGTAATCTCAGAAGCAGAAGAGTTTTGTATAGATGACCCAGTAAAGCTGAACAACAGTTACATTTTGACTAATCTTAACTCAAAATTTCAGCATCTGTCATCTCGTCAATCTGAAGAGTTGGTGCTTCTCTTTAAGGAATTCCGGTGTGTGTGTAGTAATGTCCCAAGACCCTGCAGAGGTGTGCAACACGATATAGTACTGATCGAGAACTCTGCGCCCATAAAGCAGTCTCATTATCGGCTGAGCCCCGAGAAGCGAAAGAAACTTCGGGAGGAGCTGGACTTCCTTCTTGCCAACGGACTTGCGAAGTCAAGCGACAGCAAGTGGGCGTCGCCTTGCCAGCTCGTCCCCAAAGCCGATGGTGGATTGCGTCTCTGCACGGACTACCGCAAAATCAACAAAGTGACTCGCTCCGATTCCTTTCCTCTACCGCGCTTGGATGATGTCATCGATGGTATCGGCAGAGCTCAGTTCGTTACAAAAATCGACTTGCTGAAGGGATACTACCAGGTGGAGCTGACGGAGAACGCGAGAAGAATAGCCGCTTTTGTCACCCCCGACGGTCTCTTCGAATACAAGGTCATGCAGTTTGGGTTGAGGAACGCCCCAGCAACTTTTCAGAGGTTGATTAATGGTGTCATTCAAGACTTGGAAGGTGTTCAAGCATACCTGGACGACCTCGTCATCACGTCGGATAAATGGAAAGAACACCTCGAGCGACTTCGTGCTTTACTCGCACGGCTCGCTGAGGCTGAGCTGACGATTAACCTTGCGAAGAGCGAGTTCGGGCACGCCAAAGTCATTTTCCTGGGTCACGTGGTTGGGGGAGGGACAGTGGCACCCGTCACTGCCAAAGTTGAGGCGATCTTGCAGTACCCGACCCCGACAGACCGCAAGTATCTGCAACGTTATCTTGGAATGGCTGGTTACTACAGGAGGTTCTGTCCGAATTTCGCTCACGTATCTGCCCCCTCAAACAGACTTGATTAGCCCTAAGAAGCAATTTACTTGGACGTCAGAATGTCAAGAATCTTTTGAGAAAATGCGAGCCATGCTTACGTCTCCTCCAGTTCTGACGTCTCCTGATTTTGAGAAACCATTCTGCCTGCACATCGACGCGAGTGACAATGGAGCGGGTGCTGTGTTGCTACAGGCTGGCCCAGACGATGTACTTATGCCTGTCTGTTACTATTCGTCCAAGTTTAAAAAGTACCAGAAAAGTTATTCGACTATTGAAAAGGAACTTCTCTCATTGTTAATGGCGCTAGAAAAGTTTCAAGTTTACTTGAATAGTGCAAAACACCCAGTAATTGTCTACAGTGATCATAATCCTTTGAAGTTCTTAGATAAAATAAAAAAACGAAATTAGAGGTTAATGAGATGGTCTTTAATGATACAGCAATTCCATCTAGAAATAAAACATATTAAAGGGAAGGATAACGTCTTAGCTGATAGTCTTTCCAGAGTATAGTGAACTAAGTTGAAATTTACCTATAAATTTCCTTTAAAGGTGTAGGTGTTATAGATGGACTAATTAATACTAATTTGTTGCACTGATACGTTTATCATATATATATATATATATATTTCATTTTGGTATTCCTCATATAATTTAAGTATCTAATAGGTGTTGAGGCGACCTGGCATACTACTTTAACTAGCAACTAGTAAAAGGTTTCGGAATCCGAATCGACCTGTGTTCCGGTGGCTGACTCGAGCTCACTCCTTGGCTGACTCCGACCGCACCGCCACCTGGCTTTCAGTCAGCCACTCCGCTATATTGTACAGCTCGAGATTTGCGTTCTCTGCCCATGGTCACTCTCGGCTAAGTATTTCATATTGATGTATTTTTCTAGGATGTTTAGGTTAGGAGTAGGATTTGTGTTATTTATATATAATAATGTATTATTAATGTACGTAACTAAATAGTGAATATAGTTACTTTGTTCATCCGTGTGTTTTCTTTTTACCCGGACAAAAGTTTGAACTTGCTATGGGCACCAGATAATACCCTAGACTTAAAATGTGCCATAACAATAGCGACAACAACAATAATAATAATAATGATAATAATAATAATGACAATAATAATAATAATGATAATAATAATAATAAAATTATAAATAATAATAATAATAACAATAATAATAATAATACAAGTGATTATGATAATAATATATATCATGATAATGATAATGATAACAACAACAACAATAATAGTAGTAATAATAATAGTAATAATGATGATGATGATGATAATAATAATAATAATAATAATAATAATAGTAATAACAATAATGATGATGATATTGATGATGATGACAGTAATAGTGATATTAGTAATGATAATAATAATGATAATAAAATAAATGAATAACAATCATACCAATGATAATGATAATAATAATAATAATATTAATAATGATAATAATAATAATAATAATAATAATGATAATGATAATAACATTAACAATAATGATAATAATAACAGTAATAATAATGATTATAATAGTAATAGTAATACGAATAAAAATAAAGTTAACAACAATGATAATGGTTATTATAATATTATTAATACCAATAACAACAATACCGATAATGATATTAAGAATACTGGTAATAATGATACTCATAATGATGATATTAATGATAATGATAATAATCGTTGTAATGATAATGATGATAACAATTATGGTAATGATAATGATAATAGTAATAATGGTTATGAAACTAATTATAATAATGATAATGATAAATACAGTGATGATGATGGTGATGAGGATACTGCTGATAATAATAATAATACAAATAGTAATAATAGTAATAATGATGATAATACTACTAATAATAAAAACACTAATAATGAGAATTATATTAATAATAATAATAATGATAATAATAATAATAATAATAATAATAATAATGATAATAATAATAATAATAACAATATTAATAATAATAGTAATGATAATGATTATAATAATAATGTTCATCATCATCAGAATGATAATAAAAATAGAAATAACATCAATAATGGTGATAGTAGGAACAATTATAATAATAATAATGATAATGATATTGATAATAGTATTACTAATAGTAATAACAGTAATGATAATGACAAAGGATATAGTAGAAATAGTAATGATAATGATAATAATAACAATGATGATGATAATGATAATAATGTAAAGAATAACCATAACTAGTAATAATAGTAATAATGATGGTGTTAAGCAATAATACTAAAGGCTGTCTTATTTAAAAGGGATCGACATGCACAGTGATGCATTTAACTGTAATTGAGAAAAAAATGTACAAATGCACAATATTTGTAACTGGTAGAACAAAATGATACCACGTAAGAAGAAAATATGAACGAAGAAACACGACACTAATTTCTCTCCCTTTTTCCAATATGCCGTCGGTGTGCCACGGGCAGCCCTGTAGTGGCCGATCCTCTGTGATGTGTTATACCTTCGGATGATCGGATTTCGCTCTTTCATCTCAGTTCCTTCTGAAATAAAATAATTCAGGAATTCACATGAAACACACCACAATGCGATACAGATTGCCTCGTTATCATTTCCTTATCAAGAGGTGTGAGGTTCTTACTGCCACCAGGATCTTCACTAGTCGAGTCTTATCAGCATTTGCGAAAAACAAACGGCTGGACTCGCCTGATTAAAATTAAAGAAACTGGCGAGAGAGAAATCTTTCTTTGCTTTTGTGAGTGTTTTCACATGTGCCTGTGTGTCGATGTGTGCCTGTGTGTTATTTCTGCGGGCATTATCCATAAGGAGAATGTTACAAAACTAATAACAAAAAAAAATAAATAAAATAACGCGACTGTTGAATAATATCACGATCATGCAAGCAATGATATCGGGTGATCAACGCGTGTCCTTCAGAGTCAGATATCAGGGTCATTGGAGGTGCTTGCGGTCTGTAACAAGTGCAAACTATCACCAGCCAAGTGAAATTTCAGTATCTAAGTGTTCCGAAGATTGGATTCGCCTAACTCATGAATGATACTAGTCTATCATAAACCTAACCATGTACTTCAGACGGCAAACATCCTCGCCCTTCCTTCGGAGCGCGTGTCGGACACTCGTGTTGGACTCGACGCCGCGCCCAAATTCTGAGACGAAGCTGCTTTCCTCCTTAGCTGTGTCTTCAGCTGAGACTGCCAGTGCTTACTAATTCCGGGTACTAACTCCGATTTGATGTATTGTGTTCTTGCAGCATTTTTTATCCTTGTGATTTCTTGAATGATTAGCTGTAAAAATAACTGTAAATTGATTAATCGTTCTGTATTTCTATATATATCTAAATGCACAACAGTATCACTGATTTTAGTTCGCATTATTCAGTCTGACGTCACCGAAAACGTCCCCGACTCATGTCTCCACAATCGGCTTCATGCACCTGCAACCTGCAGGGCGCCTGGCGTCACGGCACTTCGCTGAACGGCTCGGGGGGAGCCCGGACCGATGCCCCGCGGGTGTGACGTCAGCAGCTCCTTCCGGAATGGTCGGACGGAAAGGGTGCTTGGGCGGGAATCTTCCTGTAGCATTATCTTACTGCTGGGAGGTATGATTCTGTAAGAGCAGCCTGAGTTGGACTGCGCAAGTCAAGCGAGGTTAGTCCACAAGGTAGCCAACCCGCTCTTATCACCCCTTATCTGAGCATCTTCTGAAATATACAAGCCAGTAAACTTAGACTGAACCAGAGCGGGATCCGAGCACTTAACCCAATGCCGCCGGGGAAAATGAATAAAGAATGTGGAAAATGCTGTGCTTATTTTTTTTATGATTTTGTGAAATGTCTCTGCACATAGATGGCTCTGCTAGTGCTTAGCCACAAAGGAGTCAATTAGTAGACCTTGTGATCTTACCTGATTTCACCTCTCCTTGGAGGGAAAAATGTATTTTTTACTAGTGCTATGAATATCGATGGTGTTATTTTTATCATAAACATTAGAATTACTATAATGTTATAAACATTAGTAACAGCAAAATAAAATAACGTAAAATATTTTCGCAAATCAAAGAAAAGGGTAAATGTGCGAGACAAGCAGTACTCGTAATTGGCTCATTGGTGACTTAGTACAAGTGTAGCCATCCATGTTAAAAACAATTAAACAAGTAAACTCACAGTAGGCATAGCATACACGTACACGTCATGCCCATAGGCATTTGGTTAAAGGGCGGGCATACTATTCTGTTCGGTCCAGGGATCCCTTTACAGAGCGGGATACTTCATCAGCTCACCAAGGTCACCGAGATGAAAATCCCCGTCTAAAGCGCCACCGCTGTGTTGGTCTTTCGCCCCAGATGGAGAGGGAAAGATGATGCTAAAACAATAACTGCACTATAATTACTAGGAAGCGTATTACTTGACTGTCTATGCGGTGATTATTATATCATGTATACAATACATATTACAGCCAGCAATGATGCCTCGCTAATGTTTGAAATAGTATCCAGACAAACAGTCATTTGATCAAGGAATGCAAAGACGCCTACTTCTACACTGAAGACAGCCTCAACTATTTACGCCCTGGTGGGCAAAGTGAGATCCAGAGAACAATTATGGAAAACCGTCCACAAATATCATGATAGCAAAAAGGCAGAAATGATAATGGATGAAATGAACAAGAAACTTAGCTTTACTGGCAAGGATGTGTCATGGTCGTCAATCAGTAATATTTTACTGAATTTCAGTTACAGTTTTTGCTATCTTACAATTAAAATTGGGAGGAAGCAAAAACTGTAACTGAAATTTAGTAAAATATTACTAATTGACGACCATGACACATCCTTGCCAGTAAAGCTAAGTATCACTCCATAATTACGTCTCTTGTTACTAATTGTGCTACATGCTAGTTGAAAGAACATTGACAGATTTTCTATTTGTGCTGAAATATGGGGTATCGGGATAACTGGCACGGTTGTATGATGTACAATAACTGATAAAATGGGTACATTGGCTTTTCTGAAATCGTTGCTCTCAAACGTCCCTCCGGTGCGCTCGCCTCCCGGCCGGAGGAGGCCGCCCCGCCGCTCCTGCAGGAAGGAGTTCGCCACATTTTCACTAATGCCCTTCTGATGAAGGGGAAGTACTTATATATATGATGTTAACCTGCAAGTACATAAGCCCTGCCCATTGGGCACTTCGTAGCGCTACGAAGCGCACAATTTCAACGGAGCGGCCTGTAGTGTTATACAGTATCTTTTGTGTGGCGCACAAACACTACGGTCCCGGGAGGTGGTTCGCCCAGCAGACGATGCGTACTTTGTTTACAGACACAGCTAATGGACAATGCCAAGGAATATTGGATTGAATATGGATTCTGCCATATGAACTTTTAAGATCAATTGAAACCTAGTAGATACTTTTAACTGGCATTTGACTAAGCAAAGGTTGTTAAATGTAAAGAAACATAAGAGCATGATTCCTGACTTGTAAGCCTAGCTGCTGGATTATTAAATATATGATGATATGAAAATATTTGTCACAAAACTCATGCATTTGCATGTGCATGACCATCCGTTTACGAAATTTAACATTCACTCTTGGTATCAGGGGTAAGCAATAGGAAAAGTCCGAATAATTATGATGCGGTGTGTGTGTTAATGGACAATAAATCGCCTCCATATTAAAATTACATTTCCTTCAATTATGATGTAAAAATCCTCAAAAGTGATACCTAAGGCATGAGGGCTTAATGAAGTATCTTTCAAAGATAGCGCCTAGTATTCAACCTTATCACTGCCTATCACTGACGTCACGAAAGGATTAACACTGTAGAAGGATGTGCGGTCGGAGATTTTATGCTTAATGCTTTTCTTTATACATTCCATGCTATCAAATAAACAAATTGAGCATGACACAATTATTAGGGTCTCTTACTGGAAGAGAAGCTCCCAATTCATTATTTTGCAAATAAACCAGTGGATACTAGCATTTATTCTATATTTACTTCTTAAATGACAGAGATGAGATGACGGTAACGGAACATACCACTAACCTGATAGCACACACACATACATATAAATATATATATATATATATATATATACACTTTATGCATGTATATATATGTATGTAACGTTTCTTATATTACAAAATCCATTCACACAAGGCAGCATAGAGATGAGGCAGTAAATATGAATAGGTTACTAAAACAAATTAAAGGTTAGGGACCTATTAATTTAGAATGATTGTGACGCCAACAGCCATATCAATAACAGTAACAAGTACTTAAAGCAATGATAAATCTTGAATATCCTAATTTTGTATAATTTTATAGCAGATCTAGTAGCATCAACAACAATAACATTGGTACTAGAATGACAAAAATCGATTACCATAACAACAAAAGTCAATGATTGCGATGCTGGCAAATTACTTAGGTAACTGAGTCACAGCAATTAAAATGTTGGTAATTATATTAACAAAAAGCCGTCCTAACTGTAATTACAGCAATTACAGCAGTTATACTATCATCTTAAATTATAACAGTAAAGATGGAGTTACTATGAGGAACGCAATCTCCGGCTCTGTTTGTCTAGCCGCGGATTTCTCTGTCGGCGGACGCCGTTGCGGTAGAAGTCGATCGGTCGCCCAGCGTCACGACAAAATGTCTATATTCGATAGTTTACCCTGCGCAAAATATGCAGGATGTTTTATAAATGTTCTAGAGATTTACTTATCTCCAAAATCAGGTAACCGCTAACCGGGGAAAGCCTTCTTTGATCTGTATTGTTTTGTGTCCTTACCCTGGCTTGTTGTACACAACTTCACGTCTTTTCACTGGCTCACGTAAGTGCAGTTGCGTATGTATTGGAAGTGATCGGAGGCGTGATAAGAATCCCGCCAGACGGACAGTCGGAACGCGGGACACGCCCCCCGACCGATAACACCATTACCATTTTCCAAGAACGTTTATAGGATACCAGTGACGTAGATGCCCATAGCCACACGTCATCCGAAATCGACACGAATGGATATATAAGGTCGGTGCTGACGCTTCTGCTCACAACTCTACTGGTCTTTGCACCACAAGCTCCAAACAACACTTGCTCCTCATCCCTAGCAAACGCAGCAGCCATGGCGAGCCACAGCCAACAGAAGACGAGTGCCACGTTCCTGAGCTGCGCAGTCCTGTTGTCCCTGGCCTCGCTGTCTTGCTCGCTGCCTGTGGACTCCACGTCCTCGGATCAGGCAGTCATCGTCAACGGCACCCAAGTCGCCATTGCAGCCATGGCCGACGTCTTCGTGTACTGCAGGGCACACGTGTCCACCACGGACGACCTGCACCACTACAGGCTGGAGTGGCACGACTCTCAAGCACCAGTTCCCTCGTGGAATAGCAATGTGGGCGTCTTTTCTCTGGGCAGCGGCACCCACGTGCCTCACTCCTACCTCGTCTTCCACAACTTTGTCGGCACCAACAACGCTGGGACTTACACCTGCAAACTGTTCAAAGGAAACGAGCTCGTCAGCTCCTCCGCCGTCACCGTCTCGGCCCGATAGTCATTAGACATCGGTTTACTGAATCTCATGAGCCTATTTACAGACAGCTATTTATATCATATTTATCTTTTTCTACAATTTATGTTTACTTATTTATTTAAGTAGTCTAAGCCTTACATAAAATGCCATTAAATATAATCATTTAGCGAGCCTATAACTTCCTTTCCACTCTCTACCTCTAATTTCTAGATATATATGCTCACGCATTATACACACACATACACACACATACACACACACATATATATACATATATACATATACACAATAGTCGATGTAACACCTGACCAGGAAACAGAGGCATAAATGAAAGAAAAAACGGTTAATTGTCACATCTTCATTTCATGCAAACTTACCTTGTTACTGATTAATTGTCATATGGATTCATACAATATAGAAATAGGAAAGTTTACAGTATTATCAACCATTTAATTACACTCAACCAGGTTATAAACGAATCATCAGATACAATAGATGTAATGACGCGCCCTCGCCTCTCATAAATCCTTTTCCGTTAAAGTGTTGATTATCATTTCACACAAGGAGAGCGAAGATAAGCTATTTGACCCTATCTTTTTGATGCCATAAGAGGCTCACGCAGTCACGTATCCCGGAGATGTGTGCGACATCAGGAGATAACAGGAGAATCAGACCGGTGATTTGTATGATTTCGATAATTACTTTATATCAGAAGGGGCATAATCCTTCTCATTCATACCGTTTTCTATAGTTGTCGCATTGGGCACCATTCACAGAAATAGTGATAACTATACCATCGCGCATACCTTACAAATTTTATATGAATCTGAGCAAGCCTTTGTGTTCTGAAGTTTTATATTTTTGATAATGTTGCAACAGTAATTATGATAATAAGGATAAGAGCAGCAACATGTCACTCGCTATTCCTTGTCATTAGAAGTGCAGTGCAACACCATGTCTTAAACATGCTATGGCGTCTTTCAAGTAGAGACATAATATTGATACTGGATGTTATAACGTTACGTTTTGGCTCGAATTCGTTTGAGTATTTTGGCTGATTACGAAGCGTCAGGAACACCATTCAAGAGTTCTGGAGACCTTCAACAGACGTCGCTGACACCCAGATCGGGCGCGGACCTGGCAAACTTTTTTTTTTTTTTTTTCTACTTCGTGTCGTCGCTTATCATAAATTTGGGCAAAAAGAAGTGCACATTCTATAATAAATAACTCCGAATCAAATATATTTTCTATACATGATACCATAATAATGATATATTGTGCTACTACTCCTAAGATGGCAATTATGTTAAATCAAAAACAGTAAGATAACAATTAACATACAGACATACAAAAAGAACGCGCAAACAATATATGAATACGCACATGCATACAGAACGCACGCACTCATGAACACATATCTGGTAGAGTAGCGGCTATCAGTGAATGGACTTAGGTGATAAGAAGTACGAATTTCAGATTTCTTATCCAAGGTATATTTATAGAAGCTAAAGCCATAATAACATTAATTACTTGCAGTTTCCGTCAGTGACAAGATCGACTTACAGACAATTGGTCAAATACTCAAGCATAAATGAGATTTATACAACATACAGGGAGACTCACATTCTCAAAAGTGCACGCACACACACACAGAGGCGAGCGCGCGCGAGCGTTTACACAAGAAGCGCACTTTCAACCAAGGAACCTCGCGAGAGAAAGAGAATTTTCACAAATCCGGCTCGTGGAGGCGAATGAAAATACAAAAGACAAAGCATTATTGATAGAAAAGCATTCCAAAATTGCATTGGCAATTCTGGAATGAATAACCAGAGTTATTGAGACTAATATCGGAATTAAGACTAAAACAGCAGTGGCAGGAAATTGCTATGGCAAATAATAAAACAGTAACAATCGAGATTCTCTCGGATATCTCGGGCGTCATACTTCTGAAAACTAACGACATAAGTATAAACAAAAAATTGGTTTGTGTGTGTGTGGTTTCTTCATATATCAGAAGTACATTATAAATAGTACCTGAAACAAAACAAAAATATATACACATATATTCATACATGTTTACAGGGAAGGGAAGATATGATTTGCGATAAGGATGATCTTTGGAGACACGGGACATGCCCAGCCCAGATAACGCAAACAAACGTATTTTTAAAGACCGTTCTTCCCAGAACGTTTACAGGATCCATGTGACGTTTGTGGTCACGCCAAAACGTCATGTACAGTCAACATAATATATATAATGAGAGGCAACTGAACTTCAGTCCATTGCTCCAGTACATCTAGCTGCAGCAACTGGTGCTCTACAGAAAGCAACACTTGCAATCCATTCCCAAAGCACAACAGCCATGGCGAGCCACAGCCAACTGAAGACGAGTGCCACGTTCCTGAGCTGCGCAGTCCTGTTGTTCCTGGTCTCGCTGTCTTGCTCGCTGCCTGTGGACTCCACGTCCTCGGATCAGGCAGTCATCGTCAACGGCACCCAAGTCGCCATTGCAGCCATGGCCGACGTCTTCGTGTACTGCAGGGCACACGTGTCTACCACGGACGACTTGCACCACTACAGGCTGGAGTGGCACGACTCTCAAGCACCAGTTCCCTCGTGGAATAGCAATGTGGGCGTCTTTTCTCTGGGCAGCGGCACCCACGTGCCTCACTCCTACCTCGTCTTCCACAACTTTATCGGCGCCAACAACGCTGGGACTTACACCTGCAAACTGTTCAAAGGAAACGACCTCGTCAGCTCCTCCGCCGTCACCGTCTCGGCCCGATAGTCATTAGACATCGGTTTACTGAATCTCATGAGCATATTTACTGACAGCTATTTATATCATATTCATCTTTCTCTACAACTTGTTTACTTATTCATTTGTTAAGTATTCTAAGCCTTACACAAAACGACATTGAATATAATCATTTAGCGAGCATATAACTTCTCTACCACTCCCTACCTTTAATTTCTAGATATTTATGCTCACGCATTATTCACATACACACACGCACATATATATACATATACACAATAGTCGATGCAATACCCAACCAGGACACAGAGGCATAAAAGAAAGAAAAAAACAGGGTTAATTGTAACATTTTAGACGTAGAAGTTGTGCTGCTTAAAGCTTCTTGTCGTATACACGTCGAGTGAGGTCCAAGCTCACATAAAGTTCGAATCTCGAGACAAGATACACATCCTTTTCTTTGATATTTCGAATCTAAAAGATTAAATCAGCGGTATAGAATGAATCTGAAGATAATCAACGCACTGGTTAATACCACGCCATATGATTCGGACACGTTGGATATACTTACTATGTTGTTTCAGCGACTTTTATCATTAAATTCAAATAGAGAACATGTATTTGAAATTCTGTTAGAATGACACAGAAACGTTTTATGCATCTTTGTATTATGAATTACATCGACAGATTCCAACTATGGGCGCTTGAAGGTCAAACATGTCCGATGATGTATCAAGGGATGCTACAATAAAGTGCTTATGTATATGCATATACATAATCGATGGAACTTCCGACCGGGAAACAACGACGTAAAAGAAAGAGATAAGGCTGGGTTAATATTCTAATGTTTATTTCATGCAGGCACTCTGGGTGTAAAATCCGTCACACTTGATCAATGTTCACTTTATCATGCTCATACATGTACATTTTTATATGTGCAAAATTTGAAGTCACTGATAAGTCACTGAAACGGCATGACTGACTTATTCTTATAGACTCGAAATATCAAAGAAATGGTTGTGCATCTTGTCTTGTTGGTATATTACAGGAACTAAAACAATTAGCCTGGTGTGTGATATTCTGACATGTGACTTCATACAATAAACATAGGAAGGTTTACAGTATCATAAAACACTGAATAAAACTCGACCAAATTACGAATGAATAATCAGTAGCAATATATGTGCAATACTAAAAGACACCTGAGCAAAGGGTGGACCTGAGGCCTTAACGAAGTCCAACGTCAACACAAGAAGTGGAGCCATCCTTAGGAATCTCAACAGCTAGGATTTAGAGGAGCAGCTGCATTCTAGCCTTGCTGCGAAAAAATGTCAACACCAATTTTATGTGGTTTCTACTTTCTACTTTCTACTTTTTTTCCTTTTTTTTAATAAAAAAGAGAGCTGTGACTAGATTATTCCATATACATTTTGTATACCCAAATGTGTTACTGTGAATATCTATTTAAGCACACTTCATATTCTCGTTAATGCTCGTAATACCTTAACGTTGCTCTGGCAACACTGAGAACAATCTCGACATGGCGTCACAGACATTAGCTGACCGCTCCGGGAAGCGAGCCCGGAGCCATGATCAATGTTGTCGATAAAGTGACGCTAGAGCTTCCCAGCACGGTCAGCTACAAACGTCAAAGACGCAATGGAAACTGTCAGATTTTCTTACTGCATGGAATTACAAATAATAATGGCAAAAAGAGTACACTTTTTTTAGGAGACAAAAGACTTTCTCGGTGAAGGAAGTCACTCATATATCTAACACCATTTCCATACTTACGATGTCAGTAAGCTATCGTCTGAGAGCTGTGGCAGCAAGAGGACGCAGTCGTTCCGCACTGCATCGGGCGCCCAGTCAGTTCCAGTCAGATGGATTTTCCAGCTGGAGTCATCGGAAGTTCAGGATGCGATTACGGTATTTCGACGTGAAGGGCCATGGAGAACCCCACGCCAGGGTCATGGAAGGAGCGCGGACATCGAGGACCCTCTGGTGGATCGAGACTATGATTTCAACTTTGCAAAGGCATCAGTTTCTGCTGTGGCGCGTTTTGCGAATGCGGTGGAGGCTTTAATGAATGATTAATCTTGTTTCAGGAACAGGATTACTTTGTTTACATTTTATTCCGTTAATTCATGATATTTTGTTTAAGGAGTCACCATGAAGCTCCTTTCTGTTTTATCTTTTGATATGTCATCAAGGAAATAAATCAATTGAAAAGGCCTGAAAGGTTTGACAGACGAAAATCTTGCTGTCATGGTAGGCATGTAATAAAGGTCTCGGATCATGGAAAACAGAAAACACCTCGATATAACAACGAAAACAAAAGGACTATAATATTGATAATATTCGTTGTTCCAACACGAACTCAAATCACGATACTTACAGCTATGTAATAGTTGTAATAATCAAATAGTCAATGTGTAGTGACCCATACCTAGCCAGACAGCACCGGGGCGCTGAGAATACTAGTCTCCCCTGAAGAGCCTAGTTACCCGCGAAGAATCACGTGGAGGATGTTACCTCTTCTTTTTATTAAATTGTCTATGTAATTTTATGTGTTTTTGGATAAAATTTTACTTTATATGTAATTTTATTTTTATTTTATTTTTTTTAAGGGAACCATAGCCATTTTCTTTTACTCTTTTTTATACGCACTCTTTTAAAAGCTGGGGTAAGAGCTTGCCTACCTCTTAACTCAGATTAAAGATTTAACCAATAAATAATTTTTATAGGGAGTAAGGGCTTGTAACCCCAAGCTTACAGTCAAGCAAACCTCTTTTCTTCTGCGGACACGTGCCACGCCATCTAGGGAGGGGAAAGTTAGCTCGTTCCCGGGGCTAGTTACTAGCCTACTAATTAAATCCTTGCTGGGGGTCGGCTATATATAGCCCGGGAACTGAGCAGTAGGGGCAGGGGCCGCTAACGTCCTCGAGAGCGGCCGATGTATACCCGGTGGGAGCTATGGACGTTGGTTGCTTGTCATTTCCCCTGCGGTCGTAAGGACGAGGTGGCTAAAGGCAGTGGGGTATTTAAGTTTTCAACTTTTATAATAGAAACAGAGTGCATCTTATTATTTTTTTTAAGGTTCTGGTTCCTAGCGTCCATTTTTAGTGTTTTACGTCATTTTGGTGTTTTATGTCATTTGGTGCTTTACCAGTTTTTTTTTTTTTTTTACATGTTTTAATGTTTAGTGTTTAAATGTTTGTTTTACCCGTTTTACACTTTTATGTTTTGTTTTAAATAAATGTTTTAGAATTCGAGAGTTCAATTCCTCTTTTACTTTAACCCTTTTAAGAGACAAATGATACCATAGCTTGGCTACCTGTGGCAAGCAATTGACAACCTTTTATCAGCCCTTAAGGCTGACACGCACTCCCCTCGGAATTTAACACGTTTACCAGACCAACTCTTGTGGATTGGGTCATTTTTCCTTTTCTTCCATACATACTTTCCTTTTTATCAATTTACACTCTTCTACACGTCTTCTCCTTTCGATACATGTATTGTTCCTGGACGTACTAACCAGGTGGTGGCAGCGCTAATGACCTAATTAGCAAGAGTAATTAGAGTATTATATAAATCAATCACTACAAATGCAGTAACAACTACAGTAACAATTTTAGTAATATGGATAATAATAGTAATGCGATTAGAAATTCTTATTAGAGTACTTCCTTATTCTATTTTCTCAAAGCTGAAATGAGTATAGTAAAAAAACATCCGTGTACGAAACGACAGGGAATCGGCATTATGTCCAACAAACGTCATTGATGACCAGGTTTAGAGCAACATTGAGAGTTGTGTGGGTATATGTGTGTTTCCAATCCCGTGGAATAGTGCTCGAAATATCAAACATTCTTGAAGACCGTACAGTTGCAAGCATGTTGGGAGCAAGTGATCGGAGGCGCGATAAGAATCCCGCCAGACGGACAGACGGAACGCGGGACACGCCCCCCGACCGATAACACCATTACCATTTTCCAAGAACGTTTACAGGATACCAGTGACGTAGATGCCCATAGCCACGCGTCATCCGAAATCGACACGAATGGATATATAAGGTCGGTGCTGACGCTTCTGCTCACAACTCCACTGGTCTTTGCACCACGTACTCCAAACAACACTTGCTCCTCATCCCTAGCAAACGCAGTAGCCATGGCGAGCCACAGCCAACTGAAGACGAGTGCCACGTTCCTGAGCTGCGCAGTCCTGTTGTTCCTGGCCTCGCTGTCTTGCTCGCTGCCTGTGGACTCCACGTCCTCGGATCAGGCAGTCATCGTCAACGGCACGCAAGTCGCCATTGCAGCCATGGCCGACGTCTTCGTGTACTGCAGGGCACACGTGTCTACCACGGACGCCTTGCACCACTACAGGCTGGAGTGGCACGACTCTCAAGCACCAGTTCCCTCGTGGAATAGCAATGTAGGCGTCTTTTCTCTGGGCAGCGGCACCCACGTGCCTCACTCCTACCTCGTCTTCCACAACTTTGTCGGCACCAACAACGCTGGGACTTACACCTGCAAACTGTTCAAAGGAAACGACTTTGTCAGCTCCTCCGCCGTCACCGTCTCGGCCCGATAGTCATTAGACATCGGTTTACTGAATCTCATGAGCATATATATTGACAGCTATTTATATCATATTTATTTTTTTCTACAATTTATGTTTACTTATTTATTTAAGTAGTCTAAGCCTTACATAGAATGCCATTAAATATAATCATTTAGCGAGCCTATAACTTCTCTCCCACTCTCTACCTCTAATTTCTAGATATTTATGCTCACGCATTATTCACACAAACGCACATATATATACATACACAATAGTCGATGTAACACCCGACCAGGAAACAGAGGCATAAAAGAAAGAAGAACCAGGGTTAATTGTAATATCTTCATTTCATGCAAACTTACCTTGTTACTGATTAGTTGTCATATGAATTCATACAATATAGAAATAGGAAGGTTTACAGTATTATCAATCATTTAATTAAACTCAACCAGATTATGAACGAATCATCAGATACAATAGATGTAATGACGCGCCCTCGCCTCTCATAAATCCTTTTCCGTTAAAGTGTTGATTATCATTTCACACAAGGAGAGCGAAGATAAACTATTTGACCCTATCTTTTTGATGCCATAAAAGGCTCACGCAGTCACGTATCCCGGAGATGTGTGCGACATCAGATGACAGGGGAATCAGACCGGTGATTTGTTTGATTTCGATAATTACTTTATATCAGAAGGGGCATAATCCTTCTCATCCATACCGTTTTCTATATTTGTCGCATTGGGCACCATTCACAGAAATAGTGATAACTATGGTTTTCTGAAACTGATTAAAATGATGACTCCAACAGCAATAGAATTCGTAAGGAGCGATGAGAACCGTAATGTTGAAGATGATGGTCATGATGGTAAAATAGCCATGGTGATACCAATAGCAATGGCAGCACTAGTTGGTCTATTAAAGGAGTTCCGAAGTCTCGATTCCTGTTCAAAAACACATTAATAAATACAACCATCCCTGAACTCAATGGCAGGCCCCCTTAACAAGCAGAACTGGAACGGGGTTTTAAAGAAATACTCTCAAGCCAAGAGGACATGCATTCCAATCAGCATCTTCAAAGCTAAATCTCAGTCTATCACATTTTCACAATTAGATATGTTGTCTAAAAACAACATATCAACGCATACGAGAAATAGCTGAAAGATCAGGCTGGACTCCTGATTTGCGTCAGTACAAGAACATCAGGGAAGAAATGATAACAAAATGTAAACACAAAAAAAATTCAGTGAAAGATGGGCACATCTAACAATAACCATATCCAGTAAGTTCTGGCAAAACATCAAAGCATACATGGGAAGAGAAAACCTTCCACTGCAAATTCACCAACATTTTCAATGATTCACTCCTCTGAATACCTTCCAAGAAAGTTGAAACAGGCCATCATAACCTTTATTCCAAGTATAGTAGAAAACTTCAGACCAATCTCCCTTCTAGAAGTCCCAGGGAAAGTTTTCGGGAAAATAATCAATAAAAAAAACTTCTGGAACATCTCAGTGACACAGTATCGACTCAGATGTAGAAGCACTTACATAGCAATTGCACTTGCTTGTAAAAATAGCCCAAGCACTAGCCACAGGAAAACAGCGCGACATCATACTCAGGGATATGTCAAAAGAATTTAACCTAGTTTGGCAGGATGGCTTGCGACTACTAGTTTACACGATTACTAAATGCCGATCTCCCTGATCCACTCTGCAAACTACTTTCGATAAAACTTGGAAACACTGTAGGGAATCCATTCGACCTGAAGAGCGGGTCCACCCTCTTCATCATGCATAATTCGTACATTCCACCACCACAACCAAATTCAAATTACATATGTTATGCTGACGATATCATTCAGATCGTAAGTCACCCAAACAAATCAAGTTTCTGGGTTGTTCAAACACAAAGAGCGATCCTACCAATCAACAGAATTCAGTATCAATGGTAATACAGACAAACCTCAAGCTTCCAAATGATAGCAGCAAAAATCAACCTCACGCCAATAATAATCAGTCGTAAAACTGGGTTGCCCGACTTGGGGTTAACTCTTATAGTGTATTTTTTTTTTTTTTTTTTTCAAGTTAATTCAGCTTAACAGTCCAATTAATTCATTTAAAACGATACCAGATGTTTGTTGCTTTTTTGAAAAAAGGAGGAGGAGGTGGAAGAGGGTAATATGGAAGATGTGGAGGAAGAAGAAGAGAACAAGAAGGCAAAGGAAGAGGAGGAGGAGGAGGAAGGAGATATGGAGGAAGAAGAGAAAAAGAAGGCGAAAGAAGAAGTGGAGGAGGAAGAGGAAGGTGATATGGAGAAAGAAGAGGAGGAGGAGGAAGAGAAAATAAGGCTTTTTTTATTAAATGTCCCCCAGCTCTTGGACTATAACTTTCTTGCAGAGAAAAGGCGAAAATTAAATTCTGGGAATATTCGGGAATTATTCAGGGGAGAGAAAATGGTTAATTATATAACAATATTACATTCTAGTAATACATTGCCACATGTACATGTTAATACACTTCATTCAAAAAGGCCTAAAGTATAAATAACAAAAAAAGATTAACCTTTGCAGTGCAATCTGCTTGTACTAACAACCAAATCACCCACCCAGGAAAAAAGGTGAATCCCCTAATTTAATCCTTCGTCTTCCTTAGTCTCTCCCTACCTCCTTGCTCTGTTGTCGTAGATTTCTTCCAGACTCGCCCTTCAGTCTATCTTCCTTGGCTTAGGATAGCTAATGTATGTGCTTCTGATGCAGATATAATCGAAGCGGATTAAATACCTTTGTATTGTTTCTGCATTTGTCACGATGAACACGTATACACACACATTTATGCATATTCGTATATACATTTGTGTATATGTATATATATACACATTCGTGCATATATATACATATGTACATATATGTTCATATATACATACATACATACATATATGTCTATATATCATATATATGTATATATATGTATATATTGCGTGTGTGTGTGTGTGTGTGTGTATGTGGATTAAACTGTTCGCGGAGTCACTGCCATTATCACTATCATAACCACAATGATCGCCAGAATAGTTCTTGCCATAAAAAGCAATGTCATCCAGCCTTTTAAACTAATAAATGGTCTCGAACATATCAATCTTCCCACCAAAAAGATAAAGGATCACCTAAGTGCCCATATGAACTTGCTGTCTGCAACACAAAGGGGCTGTCAACTAGTCTCATTATTTTAACTTATAAATGAGATTTTTCGACATTGATAATGTCATTATTTGATGGTCTGATCATAACCGATATAAGCGGAGAAAGCGATACAATGATCTGGGGCTAGCTTGTCTGCACAAAGCAAGTGCACTTTCCTTCACTTTCCCACCCAACAGCTGCTGGGATGCCCTTGATAAAACCCGGCCATTGAAGAAACGTTCTGGTATAAGAACTCCTTACACCTTTCGATAAGGTAATGATACCGACAGATAATCTCAATCTCGTTATAGCACATACACACACTTACACACACTTACATATACACATATATGTATGCACTTATGCACACACACACATATACATAGCATGTAGTCATCGTGGATAAAGGGTTATTGAAACAAATTATGCCAATGAATTATTTTAGAAATTATAATAGTTACGAAATAATAAAGATAAAATAAATAACCATTAAATAACTGGATATGAACCTGAGATTCAATGAGAGCGTTTATTTCAACCCTAAGAAACAGAGACGGTGACGGTTTAAGTTAGGTTAGGTTAGGTTAGGTTAGGTTAGGTTAGGTTAGGTTAGGTTTGGTTTGGTTAGGTTAGGTTAGGTTAAGTTTTCTGTAGAGAAAGATGAATATGATATAAATAGCTGTCAATAAATATGCTCATGAGATTCAGTAAACCGATGTCTAATGACTATCGGGCCGAGACGGTGACGGCGGAGGAGCTGACAAAGTCGTTTCCTTTGAACAGTTTGCAGGTGTAAGTCCCAGCGTTGTTGGCGCCGATAAAGTTGTGGAAGACGAGGTAGGAGTGAGGCACGTGGGTGCCGCTGCCCAGAGAAAAGACGCCCACATTGCTATTCCACGAGGGAACTGGTGCTTGAGAGTCGTGCCACTCCAGCCTGTAGTGGTGCAAGTCGTCCGTGGTGGACACGTGTGCCCTGCAGTACACGAAGACGTCGGCCATGGCTGCAATGGCGACTTGGGTGCCGTTGACGATGACTGCCTGATCCGAGGACGTGGAGTCCACAGGCAGCGAGCAAGACAGCGAGACTAGGAACAACAGGACTGCGCAGCTCAGGAACGTGGCACTCGTCTTCAGTTGGCTGTGGCTCGCCATGGCTGTTGTGCTTTGGGAATGGATTGCAAGTGTTGCTTTCTGTAGACCACCAGTTGCTGCAGCTAGATGTACTGGAGCAATGGACTGAAGTTCAGTTGCCTCTCATTATATATATTATGTTGACTGTTCATGACGTTTTGGCGGGGCCACAAACGTCACATGGATCCTTTAAACGTTCTGGGAAAAACGGTCTTTAAAAATACGTTTGTTTGCGTTATCTGGGCTGGGCATGTCCCGTGTCTCCAAATATCATCCTTATCGCAAATCATATCTTCCCTACAGGTAATGCTTCGCTATGTGGACATTTACACACACAAACATGTATGAATATATGTGTATATATTTTTGTTTTGTTTCAGGTACTATTCATAATGTACTTCTGATATATGAAGAAATCACACACACAAACCAATTTTTTGTTTATACTTATGTCGTCAGTTTTCAGAAGTATGACGCCCGAGATATCCGAGAGAATCTCGATTGTTACTGTTTTATTATTTGCCATAGCAATTTCCTGCCACTGCTGTTTTAGTCTTAATTCCGATATTAGTCTCAATAACTCTGCAATTTTGGAATGCTTTTCTATCAATAATTCTTTGTCTTTTGTATTTTCATTCGCCTCCACGAGCCGGATTTGTGAAAATTCTCTTTCTCTCACGAGGTTCCTTGGTTGAAAGTGCGCTTCTTGTGTAAACGCTCGCGCGCGCTCGCCTCTGTGTGTGTGTGTGCGTGCACTTTTGAGAATGTGAGTCTCCCTGTATGTTGTATAAATCTCATTTATGCTTGAGTATTTGACCAATTGTCTGTAAGTCGATCTTGTCACTGACGGAAACTGCAAGTAATTAATGTTATTATGGCTTTAGCTTCTATAA
This sequence comes from Penaeus chinensis, assembly GCF_019202785.1. Lineage (NCBI taxonomy): Eukaryota > Metazoa > Arthropoda > Malacostraca > Decapoda > Penaeidae > Penaeus > Penaeus chinensis. Next base: position 193,857 of record NC_061838.1, read on the forward strand.
ATATACCTTGGATAAGAAATCTGAATTCCGTACTTCTTATCACCTAAGTCCATTCACTGATAGCCGCTACTCTACCAGATATGTGTTCATGAGTGAGTGCGTTCTGTATGCATGTGCGTATTCATATATTGTTTGCACGTTCATTTTGTATGTCTGTATGTTATTTGTTATTTTACTGTTTTTGATTTAACATAATTGCCATCTTAGGAGTAGTAGCACAATATATCATTATTATGGTATCATGTATAGAAAATATATTTGATTCTGAGTTATTTATAATAGAATGTGCACTTCTTTTTGCCCAAATTTATGATAAGCGACGACACGAAGTAGAAAAAAAAAAAAAACACGTTTGCCCGATCTGGGTGTCAGCGACGTCTGTTGAAGGTCTCCAGAACTCTTGAATGGTGTTCCTGACGCTTCGTAATCAGCCAAAATACTCAAGAAAATTCGAGCCAAAACGTAACGGTATAACATCAAGTATCAATATTATGTCTCTATTTGAAAGACGCCATAGCATGTTTAAGACATGGTGTTGCACTGCACTTCTAATGACAAGGAATAGCGAGTGACATGTTGCTGCTCTTATCCTTATTATCATAATTACTGTTGCCACATTATCAAGAATATAAAACTTCAGAACACAAAGGCTTGCTCAGATTCATATAAAATTTGTAAGGTATGCGCGATGGTATAGTTATCACTATTTCTGTGAATGGTGCCCAATGCGACAACTATAGAAAACGGTATGAATGAGAAGGATTATGCCCCTTCTGATATAAAGTAATTATCGAAATCATACAAATCACCGGTCTGATTCTCCTGTTATCTCCTGATGTCGCACACATCTCCGGGATACGTGACTGCGTGAGCCTCTTATGGCATCAAAAAGATAGGGTCAAATAGCTTATCTTCGCTCTCCTTGTGTGAAATGATAATCAACACTTTAACGGAAAAGGATTTATGAGAGGCGAGGGCGCGTCATTACATCTATTGTATCTGATGATTCGTTTATAACCTGGTTGAGTGTAATTAAATGGTTGATAATACTGTAAACTTTCCTATTTCTATATTGTATGAATCCATATGACAATTAATCAGTAACAAGGTAAGTTTGCATGAAATGAAGATGTGACAATTAACCGTTTTTTCTTTCATTTATGGCTCTGTTTCCTGGTCAGGTGTTACGTCGACTATTGTGTATATGTATATATGTATATATATGTGTGTGTGTATGTGTGTGTATGTGTGTGTATGTGTGTGTATAATGCGTGAGCATATATATCTAGAAATTAGAGGTAGAGAGTGGAAGGGAAGTTATAGGCTCGCTAAATGATTATATTTAATGGCATTTTATGTAAGGCTTAGACTACTTAAATAAATAAGTAAACATAAATTGTAGAAAAAGATAAATATGATATAAATAGCTGTCAGTAAATAGGCTCATGAGATTCAGTAAACCGATGTCTAATGACTATCGGGCCGAGACGGTGACGGCGGAGGAGCTGACGAGCTCGTTTCCTTTGAACAGTTTGCAGGTGTAAGTCCCAGCGTTGTTGGTGCCGATAAAGTTGTGGAAGACGAGGTAGGAGTGAGGCACGTGGGTGCCGCTGCCCAGAGAAAAGACGCCCACATTGCTATTCCACGAGGGAACTGGTGCTTGAGAGTCGTGCCACTCCAGCCTGTAGTGGTGCAGGTCGTCCGTGGTGGACACGTGTGCCCTGCAGTACACGAAGACGTCGGCCATGGCTGCAATGGCGACTTGGGTGCCGTTGACGATGACTGCCTGATCCGAGGACGTGGAGTCCACAGGCAGCGAGCAAGACAGCGAGGCCAGGAACAACAGGACTGCGCAGCTCAGGAACGTGGCACTCGTCTTCTGTTGGCTGTGGCTCGCCATGGCTGCTGCGTTTGCTAGGGATGAGGAGCAAGTGTTGTTTGGAGCTTGTGGTGCAAAGACCAGTAGAGTTGTGAGCAGAAGCGTCAGCACCGACCTTATATATCCATTCGTGTCGATTTCGGATGACGTGTGGCTATGGGCATCTACGTCACTGGTATCCTATAAACGTTCTTGGAAAATGGTAATGGTGTTATCGGTCGGGGGGCGTGTCCCGCGTTCCGTCTGTCCGTCTGGCGGGATTCTTATCACGCCTCCGATCACTTCCAATACGTACGCAACTGCACTTACGTGAGCCATTAAAAGACGTGAAGTTGTGTACAACAAGCCAGGGTAAAGACACAAAACAATACAGATCAAAGAAGGCTTTCCCCGGTTAGCGGTTACCTTATTTTAGAGATAAGTAAATCTCTAGAACATTTATATAACATCCTGCATATTTCGCGCAGGGTAAACTATCGAATATAGACATGTTGTCGTGACGCTGGGCGACCGATCGACTTCCACCCCAACGGCGTCCGCCGACAGAGAAATCCGCGGCTGGACAAACAGAGCCGAAGATTGCGTTCATCATAGTAACTCCATCTTTACTGTTATAATTTAAGATGATAGTATAACTGCTGTAATTGCTGTAATTACAGTTAGGACGGCTTTTTGTTAATATAATTACCAACATTTTAATTACTGTGACTCAGTTACCTAAGTAATTTGCCAGCATCGCAATCATTGACTTTTGTTGTTATGGTAATCGATTTTTGTCATTCTAGTACCAATGTTATTGTTATTGATGCTACTGACTCTGCTATAAAATTACACAAAATTGGGATATTCAAGATTTATCATTGCTTTAAGTACTTGTTACTGTTATTGATATGGCTGTTGGCGTCACAATCATTCTAAATTAATAGGTCCCTAACCTTTAATTTGTTTCAGTAACCTATTCATATTTACTGCCTCATCTCTATGCTGACTTGTGTGAATGGATTTTGTAATATAAGAAACGTTACATGCATATATATACATGCTTGCATAAAGTGTATATGTATATATATATATATATATTTATATGTATGTGTGTGTGTGCTATCAGGTTAGTGGTATGTTCCGTTACCGTCATCTCATCTCTGTCCTTTAAGAAGTAAATATAGAATAAATGCTAGTATCCACTGGTTTATTTGCAAAATAATGAATTGGGAGCTTCTCTTCCAATAAGAGACCCTAATAATTGTGTCATGCTCAATTTGTTTATTTGATAGCATGGAATGTATAAAGAATGCACTTAAAGTGATCTTGTGCCTGAACAATTAGAGAGCCTCCAGTACCATTATCAATTCATTAAGCCTCTCCATCTCATCCTGCCTCATAAAGGTGGACGGTATGCTCCTGCTTAAGCACTGGGACAAGACTCTGCGCCCGCGGGGCGTGGCAGCCGCCCGCCGCAGCGATGTAGTGCGAGGGCCTTCGGAAGAACTCGACGTCCGCGTTCCTTCCACGCCCGTGGCGTACGAGGGAGGGATGCTTTGTGACCTTTGACCTCGCCAGTGCAACACCTTGGGGAAGCCTTGCGAGGCAGTGGCAGGAACGCCCATTTCCTTTTTGGTCCCATGAAAATACTTTAAGTAATTACATGACAAAAGCATTAAGCATAAAATCTCCGACCGCACATCCTTCTACAGTGTCAATCCTTTCGTGACGTCAGTGATAGGCAGTGATAAGGTTGAATACTAGGCGCTATCTTTGAAAGATACTTCATTAAGCCCTCATGCCTTAGGTATCACTTTTGAGGATTTTTACATCATAATTATTCGAACTTTTCCTATTGCTTACCCCTGATACCAAGAGTGAATGTTAAATTTCGTAAACGGATGGTCATGCACATGCAAATGCATGAGTTTTGTGACAAATATTTTCATATTATCATATATTTAATAATCCAGCAGCTAGGCTTACAAGTCAGGAATCATGCTCTTATGTTTCTTTACATTTAACAACCTTTGCTTAGTCAAATGCCAGTTAAAAGTATCCACTAGGTTTCAATTGATCTTAAAAGTTCATATGGCAGAATCCATATTCAATCCAATATTCCTTGGCATTGTCCATTAGCTGTGTCTGTAAACAAAGTACGCATCGTCTGCTGGGCGAACCACCTCCCGGGACCGTAGTGTTTGTGCGCCACACAAAAGATACTGTATAACACTACAGGCCGCTCCGTTGAAATTGTGCGCTTCGTAGCGCTACGAAGTGCCCAATGGGCAGGGCTTATGTACTTGCAGGTTAACATCATATATATAAGTACTTCCCCTTCATCAGAAGGGCATTAGTGAAAATGTGGCGAACTCCTTCCTGCAGGAGCGGCGGGGCGGCCTCCTCCGGCCGGGAGGCGAGCGCACCGGAGGGACGTTTGAGAGCAACGATTTCAGAAAAGCCAATGTACCCATTTTATCAGTTATTGTACATCATACAACCGTGCCAGTTATCCCGATACCCCATATTTCAGCAGAAATGGAAAATCCGTCAATGTTCTTTCAACTAGCATGTAGCACAATTAGTAACAAGAAACGTAATTATGGAGTGATACTTAGCTTTACTGGCAAGGATGTGTCATGGTCGTCAATTAGTAATATTTTACTAAATTTCAGTTACAGTTTTTGCTTCCTCCCAATTTTAATTGTGAGGAAGCAAAAACTGTAACAGAAATTTAGTAAAATATTACTAATTGACGACCATGACACATCCTTGCCAGTAAAGCTAACTAAGTTTCTTGTTCATTTCATCCATTATTATTTCTGCCTTTTTGCTATCATGATATTTGTGGACGGTTTTCCATAATTGTTCTCTGGCTCTCACTTTGCCCACCAGGGCGTAAATAGTTGAGGCTGTCTTCAGTGTAGGAGTAGGCGTCTTTGCATTCCTTGATCAAATGACTGTTTGTCTGGATACTATTTTAAACATTAGCGAGGCATCATTGCTGGCTGTAATATGTAATATATACATGATATAATAATCACCGCTTAGACAGTCAAGTAATACGCTTCCTAGTAATTATAGTGCACTTATTGTTTTAGCATCATCTTTCCTTCTCCATCTGGGGCGAAAGACCAACACAGCGGTGGCGCTTTAGACGGGGATTTTCATCTCGGTGCCCTTGGTGAGCTGATGAAGTATCCCGGTCTGTAAAGGGATCCCTGGACCGAACAGAATAGTATGCCCGCCCTTTAACCCAATGCCTATGGGCATGACGTGTACGTGTATGCTATGCCTACTGTGAGTTTACTTGTTTAATTGTTTTTAACATAGATGGCTACACTTGTACTAAGTCACCAATGAGCCAGTTACGAGTACTGCCTGTCTCGCACATTTACCTTTTTCTTTGATTTACGAAAATCTTTTACGTTATTTTATTTTGCTGTTACTAATGTTTATAGCATTTTTATAGTGAAATCAGGTAAGATCACAAGGTCTACTAATTGACCTTGTAACAAGAGGCTAAGCACTAGCAGAGCCATCTATGTGCAGACATTTCACAAAATCATAAAAAATGAGCACAGCATTTTCCACATTCTTTATTCATTTTCCCCGGCGGCATTGGGTTAAGTGCTCGGATCCCGGTCTGGTTCAGTCTAAGTTTACTGGCTTGTATCTTTCAGAAGATGCTCCGATAAGGGGTGATAAGAGCGGGTTGGCTACCTTGTGGACTAACCTCGCTTGACTTGCGCAGTCCAACTCAGGCTGCTCTTACAGAATCATACCTCCCAGCAGTAAGATAATGCTACAGGAAGATTCCCGCCCAAGCACCCTTTCCGTCCGACCATTCCGGAAGGAGCTGCTGACGTCACACCCGCGGGGCATCGGTCCGGGCTCCCCCCGAGCCGTTCAGCGAAGTGCCGTGACGCCAGGCGCCCTGCAGGTTGCAGGTGCATGAAGCCGATTGTGGAGACATGAGTCGGGGACGTTTTCGGTGACGTCAGACTGAATAATGCGAACTAAAATCAGTGATACTGTTGTGCATTTAGATATATATAGAAATACAGAACGATTAATCAATTTACAGTTATTTTTACAGCTAATCATTCAAGAAATCACAAGGATAAAAAATGCTGCAAGAACACAATACATCAAATCGGAGTTAGTACCCGGAATTAGTAAGCACTGGCAGTCTCAGCTGAAGACACAGCTAAGGAGGAAAGCAGCTTCGTCTCAGAATTTGGGCGCGGCGTCGAGTCCAACACGAGTGTCCGACACGCGCTCCGAAGGAAGGGCGAGGATGTTTGCCGTCTGAAGTACATGGTTAGGTTTATGATAGACTAGTATCATTCATGAGTTAGGCGAATCCAATCTTCGTAACACTTAGATACTGAAATTTCACTTGGCTGGTGATAGTTTGCACTTGTTACAGACCGCAAGCACCTCCAATGACCCTGATATCTGACTCTGAAGGACACGCGTTGATCACCCGATATCATTGCTTGCATGATCGTGATATTATTCAACAGTCGCGTTATTTTTTTTTTTTTTTTTTTTTTTGTTATTAGTTTTGTAACATTCTCCTTATGGATAATGCCCGCAGAAATAACACACAGGCACACATCGACACACAGGCACATGTGGAAACACTCACAAAAGCAAAGAAAGATTTCTCTCTCGCCAGTTTCTTTAATTTTAATCAGGCGAGTCCAGCCGTTTGTTTTTCGCAAATGCTGATAAGACTCGACTAGTGAAGATCCTGGTGGCAGTAAGAACCTCACACCTCTTGATAAGGAAATGATAACGAGGCAATCTGTATCGCATTGTGGTGTGTTTCATGTGAATTCCTGAATTATTTTATTTCAGAAGGAACTGAGATGAAAGAGCGAAATCCGATCATCCGAAGGTATAACACATCACAGAGGATCGGCCACTACAGGGCTGCCCGTGGCACACCGACGGCATATTGGAAAAAGGGAGAGAAATTAGTGTCGTGTTTCTTCGTTCATATTTTCTTCTTACGTGGTATCATTTTGTTCTACCAGTTACAAATATTGTGCATTTGTACATTTTTTTCTCAATTACAGTTAAATGCATCACTGTGCATGTCGATCCCTTTTAAATAAGACAGCCTTTAGTATTATTGCTTAACACCATCATTATTACTATTATTACTAGTTATGGTTATTCTTTACATTATTATCATTATCATCATCATTGTTATTATTATCATTATCATTACTATTTCTACTATATCCTTTGTCATTATCATTACTGTTATTACTATTAGTAATACTATTATCAATATCATTATCATTATTATTATTATAATTGTTCCTACTATCACCATTATTGATGTTATTTCTATTTTTATTATCATTCTGATGATGATGAACATTATTATTATAATCATTATCATTACTATTATTATTAATATTGTTATTATTATTATTATTATCATTATTATTATTATTATTATTATTATTATTATCATTATTATTATTATTAATATAATTCTCATTATTAGTGTTTTTATTATTAGTAGTATTATCATCATTATTACTATTATTACTATTTGTATTATTATTATTATCAGCAGTATCCTCATCCCCATCATCATCACTGTATTTATCATTATCATTATTATAATTAGTTTCATAACCATTATTACTATTATCATTATCATTACCATAATTGTTATCATCATTATCATTACAACGATTATTATCATTATCATTAATATCATCATTATGAGTATCATTATTACCAGTATTCTTAATATCATTATCGGTATTGTTGTTATTGGTATTAATAATATTATAATAACCATTATCATTGTTGTTAACTTCATTTTTATTCGTATTACTATTACTATTATAATCATTATTATTACTGTTATTATTATCATTATTGTTAATGTTATTATCATTATCATTATTATTATTATTAATATTATCATTATTAATATTATTATCATTATCATTATCATTGCTATTATTGTTATTCATTTATTTTATTATCATTATTATTATCATTACTAATATCACTATTACTGTCATTATCATCAGTATTATCATCATTATTGTTATTACTATTATTATTATTATTATTATTATTATATTTATTATTATCATCATCATCATCATCATTATTACTATTATCAAAACTACTATTATTATTGTTGTTGTTATCATTATCATTATCATTATATAAATTATTATCATAATCACTTGTATTATTGTTATTATTGTTATTATTATTATTATTTATATTTGTATTATTATTATTATCATTATTATTATTATTGTCATTATTATTATTATCATTATTATTAATATTGTTGTTGTTGTTGCTATTATTATCATTATTATCATCTTGTGTCGATGAGACCGTCACAAGTGACCATTACGGCACTATAACTACCCTCATGGATGCTGGCCCAGCCGAAATCCTAAAACCGAATCCAAGATGGAAAACAGACAAGGCCAACTGGCAGGCGTTTCAAAACACCTTGGCCCTCTGTCTGAGATGCAACGATCCCCCACAAAGCGAAAATGTGAAAGTGCTCGAAGCTAGCCTGCTAAACGCCATTAATGAAGCAGCCTCACAGACCATACCTAAAACTCGGCCTGGGTCCAGAAGTCACAAAGACGCCTGGTACTTTAATGACGAGATCAGGGAGGTCAACCACAGGGTGAACATGTGCCGAAAACTATTCCGAAGGCAAAGAACCCCTGACAACTTATCCCTCCTAAGGGAAGCTGTCACGGATGCCAAGGAAACTGCCAACAGAGACAGGCAGGAAAAGTGGCTGGAATGGTGTGAGTCCTTCGACCACCAAACCACCCTTTCAGAGCTGTGGCAACGGGTCAAGCGAGCTACCAGCCGCTCAGCCCCGAGGTGCACCCATCACGACCCCCAAGCAGAGGCTAACAGACTGGCGCACGAGTTCTCTGCGAGAACGAGCAGCAACAGTCTGCCAGCCGAGCTGAGGGCAAGACAAGAGCATCTACAGCCAGACAGACATGCTCAGATCAGAGAAAGGGCAGCCGAACCCGATAACTCAGACGTTATCTTTTCTCTGAGGGAAGCCTATAAAACCAGTTCCAACACAGCCACGGGCTCTGATGGGATCTCGTACCCCATTATCTCCCACCTAGGACTAGCAGGTGAGCGTGCACTCTTGCAACTCATCAACAAGTCCTGGGAAACTTCCACTCTACCCCAGAGTTGGAAGAGGGCTACCATAGTTCCCGTCCCAAAACCAAAGGAGCCGGGGAAGTACCGCTCCATCTCTCTGCTCAGCTGCCTGGCCAAGACGGCTGAGAGGATGGTACTAAACCGGCTTCAATGGAAAACGGGACCCCCGCACGAACACCTTCACGGGTTCACAAGGGGCATGGGCACAGCACACAGCATAGCCACGCTCTTAAGCACAATCAGCAAGGGCCCAGCTGTGGTGGTATTCCTTGACCTGGAGAAGGCTTTTGAACTGGCAAGTCCGCTTGCCATTCAGGAAAGCCTGATTCAGAAGGGAATCAGAGGAAAGCTCTTGGCTTGGATGGGTGACTACTTCAGGAACAGGACTGCCAATGTCAAATTCCAGGGTCACCTATTGCAGCACATGCCACTCGAAAATGGAACGCCACAGGGTGGGGTTCTCAGTCCAGCCCTACTTAACACTTTAATGTCCTGCATCCTCAACATAAACCTCTCATTGGGGTGCCAGATCATCTCGTATGCAGACGATCTCGCTATCACCTCCATTGGACCACGCAGCCAGAATAAAGCCCAGCGTTGTCTGGACCTCGTGTCAGAGGAGTGTTGTAGGACAGGACTAAAGATCTCTGCAGCCAAATCCAAAGCCATGGCTCTGAGACAGAGAGTTCGAGGCACAAGACTGAAAAGCCAGGGAGTGGAATTAGAATGGGTCAAGGACTACCTATACCTTGGGGTAAGGATAGACCGGACCCTCTCCTTCCATAAGGAGGTCCAGTACCTGGTTGACCGAACCAAAGCAAGACTGTCCGTCATGAGAGCAATGACTGGGAGACGCATAGGGGCCAGACACAAACTACTAAGATCATTCTATGTACATGCTGTCCGGCCCATTGTGGACTATGCCTCAGTCGCTCTGATTGCTGCAAAGAAAAAGCACACAGACAAATTAGAAACAGTCCAAAATGAAGCTGCCAGGATCATTCTGGGTGCCCTGAGGTGGACGAAGGTCCTCAACCTCCTGATGGAGGCAAACCTTCTCCCCCTGGACTCACGAATCGATCTAACGGCAACACAACTCCTGGCTGTCTCATACAGCCAGGGTGTTGATACGCCATCAGCTCAAAGAACAGCTTCTTGCTAAGGGCATGGACTCCCCCCCCCCCCCCCCCCCGACTTTGCCGAAGCCCCGCCGTGGGCACTGAGCCTGATAGAGTTCAACATTATGAGCCTGTCAATGAAAAAGAGCCTATACCCCATGCCTAGCCTAAAGGCAGAAGCCCACAGGGTCATTGCAGCCATCACTCCTCCGGGTAGTAGAACATACTACACGGATGGATCGGTCGATCCCTTGAGCCACACTGCAGGCGCCGGCTTTGCAGCAAGAGATGCCACGCGATCCATGAGGGTAACAGACAACGCCTCCTCGCTACAGGCAGAGGCAGTTGCAATCATGGGAGCCCTAGGCCACGCGTCCCTAAGGGAAGGACAAGTGGTCATACACACAGACTCCAGGGCAGCCATTGACTGTCTTCAGCACAGCTCACCCACAAAAAACATCTACCAACTGACCACGATTCTCACAATGGCACAGAGAATTCTTGCTCAGGGTAAAAGAATTATCATCAACTGGGTCCCAAGCCACATCGGCATCAGAGGGAACGAGCTTGCTGACAGACTAGCCGTCGCTGGCAGGGTTATGCCCCCAAATCCCATGACGATAAAACCGAGCCGAAAATTACTTATGGAGAAGTGTGCCTTGGTCGGTCGTACCTTCCTACGGCAGCTCCACAGAGAGGAAACGAGAACCTCCCCCTCGGCCAGCTGGTACTCAGACGCCACAGGCTATGAACCACTGGCACTCTCTGAAGTAAGCAACAGAGGTACCGAAGTCATTCTTCACATAATGCGCCTAGGTTACCACTGTGCATGGTAGATTATCCCAACAATCGAACGCGATGAATGGTGCTGCAAGCACTGCGGCGAGCCGAACGCCACACTAGTCCACTACCTAGAAAATTGTGACCATACACAATTCCTGAGACATGGACCGCCCACAACAGCCGCCGTGCTGGTAAAGAGGCTATGCGAAATGCTTACACCATGGCGGCAATACCGCCGCCACGGTAAGCACCGAGTGTCAGACAACTCAATGAGACAGCCGTAAAAAGCTGACACAGGCCGGGCCATATCTAGAAGGCCCGGGCGAAGCTAGAACTTCGCAAACCAAACCACCACCACATTATCATTATTGTGTTGTTTTGTTATTAGTATTAGTATTATCATTATTATTATTGTTATTAATATTGTTATTATTATAATTATCACTATTATTGTTATAACTATTAGTATTAGCATTATTGGCATTATTATAATTATCTTATTAGCCTTATTACAATTACTATTAGTACTATTACCATCATTATTATTAGCTTTATCACTATTTTTTAAATCATTATTGTTATTATTATCATTATTATTATTTGTTATTATTATCATTATTATTACTATTATCATTATTATTATCATCATCATCAATACTATCATTGTTATAATCATCATCCTCACCATTATTATTATCATCACCATCACCACCCTCCTCCTCATCATCATCATCATCACCATCATCATCATCATCATCATCATCATCATCATCATCATCATCATCATCATCATCATCATCATCATCATCATCATCATCATTATCATTATAAATATATTTATTATTATCATTTAATTATTACATTATCATTATCATCATTATCACTATTATCATTATCATCATTATCACTATTATCATTATCAATATCATTATAATATTTTCAATTTTATTATTATCTTTGTTATTATCATTATCATTATTATTATTATTATTATTGTTATTATTATTATCATCATTATTATTATTGTTATTATTATTATTACTATTATTATTGTTGTTATTATTAGTATTATTAGTATTATTTTTATTATTATTATTATTGCTATCATTATTACTATTGTCATTACAATTATCATTATTGATATTGTTATCATTACCATTATAAATATCATCATTATCATTATCATTCTGTCATTATCATTATTATTATGAATATTTTCATTATTATCATTATCATCATTATTACTATTGTCATTATTATTATTATCATTCATGTTATCATTATTACCATTATATCATTATCATTTTCTTGAGGTAAAACAGATAATGGCTTTAACGTATTTCTAAGATGAAGTTGGCTTAGGATATTGAATCTCTTGACTGACATGTATGTCCTCCTGTAGAATGTCTGTCTCTACCACTTTGCTGACAGGTCGCCGGCGTATTAAAAGAAAAAGAAAAAGAGAGTATGTGTGAGTGTGTTTGCATATCTGTCTATCCATCTATCTATCTATCTATCTATCTTTATATATATATATATATGTGTGTGTGTGTGTGTATATATGTGTGTGTGTGTATGTGTGTGTGTGTATTTATATATATATATACATATATTTTTACATAAAAATAAAACAATAATAGTACTAATAGTAAGAACAGCAGTAGTAAGAATAACAGAAGTACTGCTAGAAGGCGAGGAATACATTATCCGCCATAGGGACGGTCATCTAGATACGACGCCAAGTATGCAGAGAATGTTGAGATAACGGCGGGAATGACTTGATGGCGATTTGAGAAAAAGAAAGATGAAGATAGAAAGAGAGGAAGGGGAAGACAATTATCGTGGCTACATAAAAAGTGGAAATATAATGTTCTTGAACGATCATCCTGTTTCTATTCCCCACTTAAAAACGAGGAGATGAAGTGCAACCAATCTACTATATCGAAGCTCAGCGACTGAGGGCCTAATCTGGGGATTAATGAATCCCCAGATTAGATGCGGACTGCGGATTAGACTGCGGGATCTACACGCACTCCGAGAAACGGCCATCTCAGCGCCATCAAGAAGGCGCTGCTAGTCACGTACCCCGGGCACGCCGTCCCTGACGTCAGAGATTTTCGGCGCTAGAAAATTAATTCCGTCGCCGTAAAGGGGAGAGCCTGTGGCGGGAGAAGGGGAAACAAGAGCATGCAGAAATATATGCATACATACGTATATATGCATGAATATATACATATGCATATATGTATATATATATGTATATATATGTATGAACCGCGTTCATGTTGACAAATGTATAAAAGGTATGAATGAGAATGAATATCTTCACAATACAAGAAATGTATTTGACCGGTTTCGACTTTGTCTTCGTCAGAAATACATACAATAAGGGAAATACAGAGTATATATATATCAGACATGAGTATCTGCTAATCGTCTGGGAAATGTTACACGACGGTAATACGAGAAAATCATTAGAAGAAGGTGCAGGGTTTGCTTTTGTGAGAATATTCTCCGCCTTCTTTCTGAGGTTTAGAAGGAAGCCTCTGGGGTATTTATGATTCATAAAAGAAGTAATTACAAAGGCAACCTCATCCTCAAGAAATTCGGGGTTGCAGATCCTAAGAGCTCTGAGGAAGAAGCCGATTACAACGCCAGATTTTGTTCCGGTTATAAAAATAAAAAGCTTGCCAGTTTTGATGTAAAATCCCTCTTCACCAATGTACCCACAGATGAAGCAATCCGAGCGGTCGAGAGGGTCACCAGCTCCATGACAGACGCAGAACTTCCACTGCCGAGACATAACTTCGTTCGCCTGGTGAAGTTATGCGTGGACTTCGGCTACTTTAAATTTGCTGGGGAAGAATACCAGCAGATAAGTGGTCTTGCCATGGGCTCCCCCCTGAGTGCAGTCATGGCCTGCCTGTTCATGGAGACGCTGGAGAGGGATAATTATATGGATATAATCGGCAGGCATTCAACTTGGCTTCGATACGTAGTTGATGTCCTTGTTATTGTCCCCAGAAGGTCGTGCTTACAACATATACTGACGCGACTTAACTCTGTCCACGAGAAAATCCAGTTCACCGTGGAAGAGGGAGAGGATCAGAAATTACCTTTCTTGGACACTCTGATCCATAGGGGTGACAACGGCCTACGTTTCTCTGTATACAGGAAGCCGACAAACAAAAATGATCTGAGGATCTGCAGCCCCGAATTTCTTGAGGATGAGGTTGCCTTTGTAATTAATTTTTTTATGAATCATAAATACCCCAGAGGTTTCCTTCTAAACCTCAGAAAGAAGGCGGAGAATATTCTCACAAAAGCAAACCCTGCACCTTCTTCTAATGATTTTCTCGTATTACCGTCGTGTAACATTTCCCAGACGATTAGCAGATACTTTGGCAATAATGTGAAAATCGCCAGCACATCCGGGAAAAAGATACATGACATGATACGAGACAAGAAGCAGCTCAGAAGCAACCCTAACAGTGCTGTATATCTCATACCCTGCAGCAGTTGTGATACAGCTTACTATGGTGAAACAGGCCGAGGTTTCAGCACCAGGGTCAGCGAACATCGAGCTGACATCCGTCACCATAGAACTTCCAACGCCATGGTGGTACATGTAGATGAAGCTGGACATCGACCCAATTGGAAGGAAGCAAAAATAGTCCATGGAGGACTGTATATACAGAAAAGGAAGGTCATGGAAGCTGCTTACATCGCGACGGAGAAAAACATCAACGCAGCGTCGGGTAGATTCAAACTATCCAACGTCGCAGCTGCAATTATACGATCAACAAGTGGGAGGTCACAGTCGTCAGGTAGTTCATCAGCTCATGTCTGATATATATATATATATATACTCTGTATTTCCCTTATTGTATGTATTTCTGACGAAGACAAAGTCGAAACCGGTCAAATACATCTCTTGTATTGTGAAGATATTCATTCTCATTCATACCTTATATATATATATATATATATATATATATATATATATGTATATATGTATATATGTATGTGCGTGTGTGTGTATGTGTCTGTGTGTGTATGTATATGTATGTATATGTATAGATGTAAATATATCATGATTATAATTAGTATAGATATATATGAAAATAAATATATATATTTAGATATATATATACATATATATATGCATGTGTATATATATATCCATATATACACACATATACATATATACATATATATATATATATATATATATATATATATATACATACGCAGACACAGACACACACACACACATACAAATATATATATATATATATATATATATATATATATATATGAATATATACATATATAGACAAACATTTAAATATATACATATCTATACATACTTACATAAATATGTATAATACACACACACACACACACAAGCATATATATGAATTTTTCACTACCTACTTTATCAAAAACGTCATCAATCGTAGGCAAAGGGAATGGATCAGGTATTGTTACAGCATTTACTTTCGTATATATATATATATATATATATATATCTGTTTATATATATATGTGTGTGTGTGTATGTGTGTATTTATATATATATATATAACTGTATATATATATTTATATATACATGTATACATGCATATATATATATATATTTATATATGTGTGTGTGTGTGTATTTATGTCTCTGCGTGTGTGTATGTATGTATATATGTACACACACACAGACACACACACACACACACACATATATATATATATATATATATATATATATGTACATACATTTAATTACACATAGATGTATATGTACATACACTCGCTAAAAAAAAAAAATAATAATAAATAAAAAAAATCTACTCTTTCTGACATAACAATATGGTACGACGACGAAAACGTATAGATGTAAATATATCATAAAAGTGATGTGAGCTCGACCTGATATCGGTCTCCCTGAGAAGGGCGTCATTTAGGAGAATGGGGCAGGGGGGGGATTTGTCACCCCCCTCCAAGGAACTTTTTCTACTAATTACATCAATATAGATCTGGTTATAGCTTGAAACACCCTTAGAATGATTCATTTTTCTAAATGTTTGTTCCCTTAACTTGGCTACATTTAAAAAATAGGGTTTTAAAATGCACAATACTATTAATATTCGTGTTACCGCAACCAGCTTGAAGAACGCTGGCAAAAATATGTGACATTAATGCCCCGAACGCCGCCGTTAACTGGTATCCGTCTGCAGAGCGCAATTGCTTTGGCAACGACGATATGGCGATTACGGGTATGATCTTGGGGAAAGTCTCTGCTCATGGCTGCCAAAGCTTTATCAGTGAGACAGATTTGGGGATTTGGGTGGAAGTGGCACCATCTCGGGGTGTTGCCGAAATCACGCCTTCACGACACTTCTCGTGTGGATGGGGCTGTTATCCTGGACGAGGAAAAATGGCTCCGGCTCGGTCAAGAACATGGCCCTCACCGATGGTAGAAACATCTCGTCCAGGATTTCCGCATAGGCCTACGCCGTAAATCTGCCGGGCCTGACATTCGTCGGCTCCCCGACTCTGCTGCTGTGCATCCACTCCAACTGCCCAACGATTTCTGACACTCTTCAAAATACCTAATCTCGATGTTTCAGAACTTGATAGTCCCTCAGAGTAAAGCGTAATAATGACGCTACAAATGGTCTAAAAAGTATCCATTACTAATATTGGTATGATGCGAGCAACTTGCCATTTCAACTCCGAAATACTATTCGAACACTGCGAAGGACCAAATCGACTCCTATTGATCGTTTCAGTTTCATCTACACTTGAGTAAACATACTTTTTTACCGATTGTACACACATTAATATATACATATATATATATATATATATATATATATATATATATATATATATATATATATATATGTATATATATAAATGTATATGTATGTATGTATATATATGTGCATATTATATATATATATATATATATATATATATATATATATATATATATATATATATATATATACATGTATATATACACATATATATTTTTTTATCTATTTATTTATTTATATATAAATATGTATATATATATGCGTATATATACATATATATACATATATATCTGTATATATATATGTATATATATAGATACACACACACATATATATATTCACACACGCATATGATCCATTTCGGTTTATTCGTCTGAAGAGGAACTCGTGAAGATTTCGAAACGTTACGATTTCTCTTCATTTTTTTTTTTTTTTTTTATCTTTGTGGACACGTTACTGTGTTTGTGCTTGTGACACATATGAATGTGTGTGTGTGTGTGTGTGTGTGTCGGTGTGTGTGTGTGTCTACACATATATAAGTGTATATATATAAATATGTATATATATACAAATATATATATATATATGAACATGTATATATATATATATATATATATATATATGTATATATACACATATATGTATGTACGTATGTACACACACAAACACACACACACACTCACGTATATATATTCATATATATATATATAGAGACATATATATATATATATATATATATATACACACACACATATATATATATTTATATACAAACACATATACATACACATATATATGAATGGTAAAACACTCTTCCGTGTGACACTGTGGTAGAAAAACACAATTTCAATAAATCTAGATTTTACATTATATATATATATATATATATATATATATATTTACTTATTTATTTATTTATTTATTTATATATATAATATATATATATATATATATATATATATTTATATATGTAGATATATATATTTACATAGAAATATATACACACATATATATGTAAATATATATACACACACACACACACACATATGAATATATATATATATATATATATATATTTATATGCAGCCATTCATTCCATTGCAGAACATAGGCCTCTCTCAATTCACTATTGAGAGGTTATATGGCAGTGTAGTGAATCTTGATATGAAGGACGAATAGAGAAACCTGTGAAGAATGTACGAGTTTCCCCTTAACAAAAGCGAGGATTTGTTTTGAATAATATCAAGGTTATCTGATAGGGGGAAGACACCGCCCGCTCTTGACGGGAATACCCTCATCTTACAAGCATGCTTGCTGACGAGGTTATATATCGGTCTCGAACGGCCGGGTCCAGAGGGGAAGAACTCTCTCAGCCGTGAGACCCGGCATTGGGGTAGAAAGGGTTCTTTTCTGCGGTCGCAAGGATACGATGTTTCAAGATCTACCCCGTGTATTTTTACTATTGGGCATTTCGTGACCTTATTTTAGTATTTTCGAATTCGTTTTATTTTTGCTTAGTATTTTTTGGTGAATTCTTATATTGGTAGATTTAGTAAGTTTTGTTCGTTTTTAGTAGATTTGATTTTGATTTGTGATTCTTATCGCTGTTTTTACTCGTTTTAATAAATTAATTAGTAAAATATTTTTTTGTTGTTGTTTATAGGAGATGCCATTATATATCCCCTCAACTTTTGTTGATCACTACTGAACGTAAATTTAAATAAAGCAGACATGACCGAATTCTTGCATTTAAAGGTTAATTAATATACTAAAGATAAGAACCTGAGTACCGACTATGCTTGTAAGGCATAAAAAGAGAAGAACTTAAGGGAACGTAAGTGAAAAAGTGCCCTACGATGAATTCTTTTCGTGTAAATGGTGAGATTGCTTTTCTAGATTTTTAGATGGGCAAAAGTTCAAATTCCATAAATCTGCACCTTCTATCGGCTTAAGGTCAACGCGCCCTGCATTCCGGGCAGAGACACGCTAACTGCAGTGTTGGCTCTTTAACTGGTAACTTCTATACACTAAGAAAGGGAAAGAGAGATAGAGAGATAGAGAGATAGAGAGAGGAAAGGAAAGAGAAAGAGAGAGAGAGAGAGAAAGGAGAAAGTAGAAGAGAGCGAGACAGAGAGAGTAATAATAATTTAGTTTTATTCTATTTGTCACAATGGATATTCTTGTTGTGACATTCTATCTATCTAACATTACTTCTAAATTGCCTTCTGTTTGCAAAGCGGTGTGGGACGATTGGTAAACGAGATCGCTACCGCTGCAGAAAGAGAAAGGAGAGAGAGAGAGAGGGGGGGGGGGGGGAGGGGGCAGATATATAGACGGCGTAATTGATTATTTAAGACGTCATTGATAAGAGACACTTTAAAGTGAGATCAGAGAAGAATGTAATATTTTGATAATTAGGAGAAAGATAACGGAAGAGATTCTAAGTGATCAAAAAACAAAAACACAGGTCAGGACGATTGGTAGACGAGACTCTACCGCTGCAGAGAGAGAGAGAGAGAGAGAGAGAGAGAGAGAGAGAGAGAGAGAGAGAGAGAGAGAGAGAAAGAGAGAGAGAGAGAGAGAGAGAGAGAGAGAGATGGATAGAGAGAGAGAGAAAGAGAAAGAGAGAGAAAGAGAAAGAGAAAGAAAGAGAGAGAGAGAGAGAGAGATAGAGAAAAAGAGAGAAAAGAGAGGAAAGAGAGAGAGAGGGAGAGAGAGAGAAAGAGAGGGAGATAGATAGATAGATAGATAGATAGATAGATAGATAGATAGATAGATAGATAGATAGATAGAGAGGGAGAGAGAGAGAGGAGAGAGAGAGAAAGAGAGGGAGAGAGAGAGAGAGAGAGAGAGAAAGGTGCAGGACTCCTCTTCCCTCACTGAGGTGAATCAGCATTTGGGTGGCTGTTTCAGAGGGAAGAGGAATGCACTTTGAAAAGGCACAGGTCCTCTCATCCCTCACTGAGGTGAAAAAAAACCTTTGGGTGGTTGTTTCAGAGGGACGAAAGGAACCGCCTGGTAAAAGTGCAAGAGCTCCCTTCCCTCACTGAGGTGAAACAGCCTTTGGGTGGCTGTTTCAGAGGGAAGAAGGATTCACTTTGAAAAGGTACAGGTCCTCTTCTCCCTCACTGAGGTGAAACAACCTTTGGGTGGTTGTTTCAGAGGGATGAAAGGAACCTCCTGGAAAAACTGCAAGAGCTCCCTCCCTCACTGAGGAGAAGCAACCTTTGGGTGGCTGCTTCAGAGGGATGAGCAAAAGGGTTCCAAACAATGATGTCCTTTGGTGGAAGGGCATCCCCTCTGGTCTCTCCCCAGGGGTTTACACCTATCTACGCATTTGCCGTGCGTGGCATCCTTGTGGGTTATGGAGATGGGAGTCCTGGAGGTTGAGCGATGCCGTGAATGAGTACGCCCTGCGGCTAGCAACACGCCTCTTTGGTCCTCTATTCCAGCAAGACCTGATCCTGGCCCGGTCACGGTCAATTTGCTGGTCTCCCTCGGTAGGCTAGGGTCAAGCAGTCATGCCGCCATTGGCACTCACAATGGTCCGTGAGCACCGTTACAATGGCTATTGGCTGCGTCTATCCTCTGATCACTCCTGTAGTTGTAAGACACTGGCTCTAACACCCAGCTTCCCCTTGTTGGACTCCGTGGTGGGTGGGGGTGTGAGAGGATGAGCACATTCCCATCACATGGAAAAATCCAACCAAAACCCCCCACAGACAGAAGTTAAAGTTGACGAACCTCTCAAGGCCCAGACCACGGCAGCCACCATGAAGCCATGTGTGCCTTCTGGTGGCAAAAGAAAACCCCACGCACAGGATGACACTGTCACACCTGCTGCCAAGATGGAATAGACAGAAAACCCATCCAAATCCAACAGATGGACTCTCGTGCTGGCCTCTCCAGGCCAGCAGCCAAGCCAGGGAGGCCTCTCCTCAGACTTAGATGGGAGAGCAGGCTAACCAGCCGAATCAACTGCTGCCCCCACAAGCAAGCCCCATAGCCGAAAGGGTGGGCCGAAACGTCCGAGGCAGGAGACAGACTCTGATGGAGAGTCTGGACCCCCTAAACATTTCCCCTAATTCAAAGTGCCAGCTAAACCCGAAGGCTTCGACAATGCCTACCAATTGGTCAGGGCATTGAAGTTGCAGCAAAAAATCCGGCTGTCGATCCGGGTTGCCCGAGATCAGGGCATGATCATAATGACCAAAGATCACTAAATCCTGAAGAAAAGAGAGTCAAGATGGTGCTACTTGGCTTCTCAGTTTCCTACGATGTGGTACTGATCACACCACATCCATAGGTGGAGGCTTTCCGAATGTGGAAGAGGAAATTTCAACCAGGCCTGGTGACCATGAAAGGTGCCCCAACCACTACCCTTGATTTGGGTAACTGGGGCACCTACAACCTTCGAACGTATGTGCCTGAACCACTTCGGTGTTTCAAGTGTCAGAAATACGGTCACCACCAGGCTAACTGCACAGCTAAGCCTAAATGTGGTTTCTGTAGCAAGGCACACAACACAGAGGTATGCCTTAAGGCATACAAAGAAGAAAAGAGGGACACAACAGCCAAATGTCTCAACTGGGCCAAGAGGCATCATGCCTGGAACCTGGCTTGTTCTGTCAGGAAAGAGGCGGCCCTCAGGTGACAAGAGGTTGCTAAAAAGCGACTAGACTTTGTTCCTGCCCCCCCCCCCCCCCCCCCCGGCACCTATGTCAGGGGAAAGAACAAAAGTGAAAAGGCCTCCCGACCTCTTAAGAGGAAGGAAGCCGCCCCCCAGCCGACACCGGATGTCTCCAACAAAAAGGAGTTTCCGGCCATGCCAAAAGTGCAGAAAAAGAACCAAAGGAATAAAGGTTCTAAGAGCGCTACAAAACCCTCCCCAAGAGATGATCATCTCTTTGATGAGGAAGATATGACTCTCCTGTTGACTGCTGTAGTCACCGCAGTAGCAATAGCCCTGGGGAGGACGAGTGAAGAGGCCGAGAAGGCAGTCACAGTCGCCATTACGGCAATGACCCAGACTGTCGCAGTCCTGAAGGGAAGAAAGCTAGAGAGAGCCAAACCAGCCCCACCCTGACTCCAGGACGAGACTCCCCTCCCCACACCAACCCAGGCCATGCCTTCGCAGGCAGAGCCGAAACAGGCTGAATCTGTGCAGCCAGAGCCAGAGCACGCTGATCTTGCCCAGGCAAGGCCAGCAAAAAAACCCACACAGAAAAGGCCTGAGAGAAAAGCCAAACTAAATAAAGTCAGAGCTACCAAAGGCTCTCCACCCCCCTATGGACCCAACAGACGAAGACTCCAAGCAGTAATGCGATCGAGGAACATTGACATTGTCATGCTCAAGGAGACATTAACAGTGGACACTGTTCACTTTTCAGGGTATCATGTCTTCATGCTGCCACAAACACCTGGCAAGAGAGGCTTGATCACCCTTGTCAGAGTAACAATCCCCTGCTCCGCAAAAGCCGATGCACCGCACTGTGGAGACGATGCTGAATCTCTTGCTGTCGAGATTCATCTGGTCGGGGGGCCCCTCAAACTGTACAACATGTACAGCCGGCCAGGTTGTAGAAGCTTAGATATCAGCCAGGTCCGTGCTTCTCAAGGAGACATTAACAGTGGACATTGTTCACTTTTCAGGGTATCATGTCTTCATGCTGCCACAAACACCTGGCAAGAGAGGCTTGATCACCCTTGTCAGAGTAACAATCCCCTGCTCCGCAAAAGCCGATGCACCGCACTGTGGAGACGATGTTGAATCTCTTGCTGTCGAGATTCATCTGGTCGGGGGGCCCCTCAAACTGTACAACATGTACAGCCGGCCAGGTTGTAGAAGCTTAGATATCAGCCAGGTCCGTGCTTCTGCTGCACACGACCGAGTGATCATAGGGGGAGACTTCAATGCACACCATCCCATCCTGGCTCCCTGCTAGGTACCGGATGCGGCTGGCTGTCACATAGCTAACGTGCTTGAGACATTCCCTGAGATCGCTCGCCTCAATACCCAAGAGCCAATGCATGTCAGAGGAGGGGTCCAAGAACTCACCTTGGACACTGCAACTCTGGTGAAGAGGATAAGCTGGTGTGTCGATGAGACTGTCACAAGTGACCATAACGGCACTGTAACTACCATCATGGATGCTGGCCCAAATGCAATGACCGAATCCAAGATGGAAAACAGACAAGGACAACTGGCAGGCGTTTCATAACGCCTTGGCCCACTGTCTGAGATGCAATGAACCCCCACAAAGTGAAAATGTGGAAGTGCTTGAAACCAGCCTTACAAACGCCATTAATCAAGCAGCCTCACTGACCATACCCAAAACTCGGCCTGGGTCCAGGAGTCACAAAGACGCCTGGTACTTTAACACTGACATTGGGGAGGTCAACCACAGAGTAAACATGTGCCGAAAACTATTCCGAAGGCAAAGAACCCCTGACAACCTATCCCTCCTAAGGGAGGCTCTCAGGGATGCCAAGGAAACTGCCAACAGAATCATGCAGGAAAAGTGGCTGGAATGGTGCGAGTCCTTCGACCACCAAACTACTCTTTCAGAGCTATGGCAACGGGTCAGGCGAGCTACCAGCCGCTCAGCCCCGAGGTGCACACATCATGACCACACATCATGTGACACATCATGTGCACACATCATGTGACTGGCGCACAAGTTCTCTGCGAGAACAAGCAGCAACAGTCTGCCAGCAGAGCTCAGGGCAAGACAAGAGCACCTACAGCCAGACAGACTTGTTCAGATCAGAGAAAGGGCAGCCAAACCCAATAACTCAGATGTTATCTTTTCTCTGAGGAAACTAAGAAAAGCCTATAAATCCAGTTCTAACACAGCCCCAGGTTCTGATGGGATCTCGTACCCCATTATCTCCCACCTAGGACTAGCAGGTAAGCTTGCACTCTTGCAACTCATCAACAAGTCCTGGGAATCTTTCACTCTACCCCAGAGTTGGAAGAGGGCTACCATAGGTCCCATCCCAAAACCAAAGGAGCCAGGGAAGTACCGCCCCATCTTTCTCCTCAGCTGTCTGGCCAAGACGGCCGAGAGGATGGTACTAAACCGGCTGCAATGGAAAATGGGACACCCATATGAACACCTCCACAGGTTCACCAGGGGCATAAGCACAACGCAAAGCATAGCCACGTTCTTAGGTACAGCTGTGGTAGTATTCCTTGACCTGGAGAAGGTTTTTGAATTAGCAAGTCCTCTTGCCATTCAGGAGACTGATCCAGAAGGTTTGGCTTGGATAGGTGACGACTTCAGGAACAGGACTGCCAGAGTCAAATTCTAGGGTCACCTATTACAGCACATGCCACAGGGTGAGGTTCTCAGTCCAGCCCATCTCGTATGCAGACGATTTTGCTATCACCTCCACTGGACCATACTGCCTGAATAAAGCCCAGCATTGTCTGGACCTTGTGTCCGAGGAGTGTTGTAGGACAGGACTAAAGAGCTCTGCAGCCAAATCCAAAGCCATGGCTCTGAGACAAAGAGTTCAAGGCACAAGTCTGAAAATCCAGGGAGTGGAATTGGAATGGGTCCAGGACTTCCAATACCTACAGGCTCCCAGGAACACAAGCCTAAGGCAAAAATTAGTCAGATACCAAGAACAAGACAACGAGCTCTTTGCAAACAACTCCTGGCTGTCTCACACAGCCAGGGTGTTGATACGCTGTCAGCTCAAAGAACAGCTTCTTGCATGGACCCCAGGCCCCGATGAGATTCGATATAAGATGATAAAGCATCTTAATCATGCCAGAAGTGTACAATGAGATTTGTAAGTGCCAGACTTTTCCTAACTAATGGCACTTCGCCCACATCACTCCCATATTGAAAGGAGGGGGAAATCCCGGATCCTCCATTTCTTACCGCCCAATTGTGTTAACAAGTTGCAAGGTCATGCACCGAATTGTTAACAGTAGGCTATTGCATTTTAAAATTCCAGATGTTTACCAATTAACGCCAAACTCTTGATCAACTAGGAAAACTGGACAGTCATATTCAAAGGGCAATTACAAAAAAAAAAAAAAAAAAAAAAAATATTTGCAGTATTCTTAAACATTGGAGAAAAAAACCTGTGACATGGCATGGCAATATGGCTTACTCAGAAAACTTGATGCTTTTGGATTATGTGGAAACTTGCCTTGTTTTATTCAAAATTTCATTTCTGACAAATTTTGTTCTCAAATTATTTTCTAACAATGTCACTTATTCGGACATTTTTGTCCAGGCAAACAGGATCTTGTCACCATTATTACTGATTAAGGACCTCTTAACAGCTCCCCCTCGGAATCTTAAATACTCACTGTACACTGATGATTATACATTATGGCATTCCACCTGTAATGTAGAATTTTCGGCAAATCGCATCCAACTGGCACTGGATATGATTCATAATGGGGTCTTCCAGTGGGGTTTTAAGTTTTCCACAAGAAAGAGTATTGGGGTCATTTTTTCACAAAAGAGGAAGCCGAACATCAGACTAACTCTATACAATCACCCAATACTAATTCTAAATACTGCAAAATTTCTTGGTCTACTGTTTTACCATAAACGAAATTGGAAAGACCACATAGGTCAATTAAAGAATAAATGTCAAAGAGCTCTAAATTTGTTTAAGAGCATTCCTGAAAATGAATGGGGAGCTAATAGAAAATCTTTACAAATTATTAGGTCTAAAGTAGATTATGGGTCAATCGTGTATGCCTCGAAAGCGAGCTCAAATCTGAAATTTTTGGATGTTGTTCAGAATTCTTGCTTCTTGTGTCTCTTGGAGCCCTGAAATGCCCTCGGATCGAGCGAGCGTCTTGAGGTGGAGGAAGGAGTACCTCCCCTCCGACTCAGACGCGGCTAGCAGACGCTGATCTATGCCGCCAAAATAGCTAGAGAGCCAAGGCACCCTAACGCTAAATGCCGCTTTACTTTACATTCAAATATAGCACCATGGGAAACTCCCATACTTACCATCGTGGATGTCTGGCTTTCATCAGCTAGGGCCATGGTACCGGAGGCGGAGGTACGCCAGAGGTTTAGGGAGATCCTTGTCAAACATCTTTCCTTTTTTCGTGTATATATCGACGGCTCCAAGACAAATGAGTGTGTGGGTGGTCAATTGAATGTCTGCTGAGTTTCAGACTGCCAAATCATACATCGATCTTACTTTGAGAAGTTTTTGCAATTGATAAAGCTTTGGATTTTGCATTATCGACAACCCACGATAGTATAGTAGTTTTTTCCGATTCATTAAGTTCACTTAAAGCCATTAAATCCTTAGAAACCACAAAAAGTGAAATGCTGTGTCATATAATTTGCAAGCTACATAGTGCCAATAAATAAATTAAGCTAATATAGTCACTTTGTTATCTATGGCAATGAACAGGTTGACAAATAAGCCGGGTCATCAGGTGGTTTGCACCTTAGCCTAGTCCGTATAGATCTCAGTTGTCTGTGTCTTTTATAAAAGCAAAAATACATCTACTGTGGCAAACTGAGTGGACCGGCTTCCAATTGACTAACAAAGTCAAACAAAACATCGAACAGTGGAACACTGCCCACAGGAAAGTAAGAAGGGAGGAGGTGGTGTTGGCCCATCTTAGGGTCAGTGCCACTAAAGTAAACCACCTCACTCTCTATATAAGAAATAATTTCCTTCCACGGTGCCCCCAATGCAACACCATTAATAGTATGCACCCAATATACAAATAATATAAATATTTCAGAATAAAAGATATAGAATTTACATTATCAAATATACTGTCAGATGATGAAAGAATCCCCAGCAAAGTAATCACTTTTTCGACAAAACTTTATGACTTCATCTTATTTAGATTGAGATAAAAAGCTGAATCCATTGGCTTAATGATCTTGGCTGGCTGCCTTAACATGGTCATATGACACTGGTCGATAGCCAAGAAATCCAACAAGCAAGCAAGCAAGCCGAACTCTCTCTTGGGTTGTTATGCTCGTCTGATCAGCAATGGTTCACGGTGCGCACGGCCTCACAGGACGCCTCCTTGGTGTTGTGTTTATTGAATCTACGATAGAGAGAGAAGTATATTTTCATTGTTTATAGGAAGCCAGGTAGAATGTGATGTGCATTGTAAATTTTGAGAATATACAAACTGAGGGATCTCGTGTTTTGGTTTCGTTTGATCTTCAGTTTCGTTCTTATATTTTTTATTGCTTTATTTCTTGTAATTGCGTTTAAAGAAGTATGGATACTCTAATAAACATGATAAATATGAAAGAAAAGGCATAATGAAGTTAAAATAATCAGACAATATGAACAAAGAAAATGTTATAAGTAAAGAGAACACTTGCTGCCATACCATATAAGAAACCTCCTGTACGAAGCTCATATTCTGCAAGACTCACGTTGTAGTTTTGTTGCAAAGTAGATGTTATAGTAAATGGATAAGTGGCTATCTACTATGTTAGTCTGGTGTCTTATCTCTTTGGGGAGTGACTGTGTAGGTGTGAGTGCCCACAGGTATGGCTGGGTGATGAAGACTGAAGTCGGAGTTCTACGGGGGAGCCGGTAGGCTCCCTAGTCGGCGAAGGACTGGAGAGTCCTTGTGTGCTGCTGCTATGCTCTTGGTCTGCTGGAGGATCAGGGAATCGTGGTGATCTCGCTAGCTGCCTGCGCGGCTTAAGTAGGCGAGTGCTGTGTAAGCGCGCAGGGAACGAGGGGAGCCCGCTGTCCAATGAGCGCGGACAAGGCGGCAGACCTGGGCATGCCCAACCTGGTCAGTACGCTAAGCTTCAGGTTGCGGGGTCATGCTACTACAGGTACTCCCCCTCCAGAGAGTGAGCTAAGCGAACGAGCGATATACTGGAACGTGTCACTCCGGAGGTCACCAGTATAGTAAATGGATATATGGCCATCTACTATGTTAGTCTGGTGTTTTATCTCTTTAGGGAGTGACTGTGTGGGTGTGAGTGCCCACAGGTTTGGCTGGGTGATGAAGGCTGAAGTTGGAGTTCTACGGAGAGCCGGTAGGCTCCCCAGTCGGCTAAGGACTGGGCAGTCCTTGTGTGCTGCTGCTATGCTCTTGGTCTGCTGGAGGATCGGGAAATGGTGACCTCGCTAAAAAAAGCAAAAGTTTAAAAGAAAAGACCCGTTACCGGGGGGAAAGAAGGCGGGAGAGGGGAAGGATAAAGGGGGGGATCGAAAAGATGATTTAGTAAGAGAGAAAAGAGTCGGGGCTTAACCCAACATGCGGGGTAAAAGTTGGGGGGCATAGCTGACCGGGAGGCAGAAAGGAGGACAAAGGCTGGAGAGGGAGGCCCCGCGCCATCTGTGCGCGCGTGGCCCTGGCATGGCGGGATTCGCCTTGCATGAGCGAACTCATGGGACGGCGAGTCCACATGCCCGGGCTGCGGCGCGCACTCGGCTAACGGGGAGGTTGGGAGCAGAGAGGGCGGCCTGCCAGGCGCCATCGGGGCCCCACCGTGCACGGACTTCTCGCCCATGGCAACGGTGGCGCCCTCGGCTAACCAGGAGACTGCGAGGGTGAAATACGAGTGAGATCGCTAATCAGAGGCTATCTCCCACGCCCGCGTCGAGCAGAGATTTCTCCCTGTCGGCGGCAGGACTTCCAGGGAGACGTGCTCTGGCGATCTCACCACGCTTGGATTGTCAACACTGGCCATGACATCTCCTCCCCCACTCGCGCGTTGCCACTCCTTATGGCAAAGGAGCCACGGTCATGGCAGGGTGCAGGCGGCAGATGTCACGTATCGGGAATCCGGAACCAGTGAGATGAAGGTAAGGATTAGGATGAGGGGCACTTGCGCTATGGGAGGATAATGAGATGTGGCGTGGGTGAGGTTGTGTGACACACGGAAGGAGGAAGGGGGAGAGGAAGGGAGTTAAAAACGGGATAGGGCTCTCTTAGGGAATATGTTTATTTGACAAAGTTAATAAAATCGTAATTTGAGTAAATCAACCACCCAAAACATTAAAAACTGAAAGAACACAAACGTTAAAACAAGAAACTAAAATAAAACGAAAGAACATTTAAAAAACAACGCAAACACGAACGTAAGAAAAATAAAAGCTTAAAAAAGTTTACGCGATAAATTCGGCGCTCGGCATCCGCGCTCACGAGACCCGGCAACAATCGCGCCGAGACGTGATTGGCCGGGCCGCGGCGAGCGAGGGCGCCGAGTTTATAGTAAAAACCGCCGAAGCTCACGCAACTTTACTTAACATTATAAAGTTAAAAAATATTAAAACGAACAAAACAAGAGAGGGAGGGAGGGTGAAAGGCAGGAAGGAAGTATGAGAAGGTTCACATAGGATAAGATGTTGCTGCCAAGCTCAAAAAACTGGCTCCTGTTCTTCGTCCCAGTCCAGCGCAAAGGAATCCCGGCCAAGGCCGCTCCTCCTTCCCCGGAGATAGACATTATTCCTGTCTATCCAGTCGGGCAGCCAAAGACGAAGTTTGTCGAGTTGTTTACAAACCCTCGCGCGCCACACAAGGTTCAGAGGGAGCACAGAAGCTCTCTCGTGGAGTTGTGATGACGACACAAACTCGTCCCAGCCCACACTGTAGACCCATCGGAGAGCTTTATTCTGAATGATCTGTAGCTTTCTTCTGTTTGTGTATGCTGCTAGTGTAAGTGTAAGTGGGGAGTATGTGAGAAGAGGGTGTATGATGGCTTTGAACAGGTGCAGCTTTGTGCGCGGGGCCGCACATCTAAATCGACGAAGCGACTGTAAGCCCTTTTTAGCCAATGCGGCTTTTTTCCAAATATGATAATGAAATCTTAGCATGTAGTCGAACGTTACACCGAGCACGATGCAAGAGCGTGTTATTTGAAGAGGTGCTTGTAGTCTGTCGAAAGAGTTTAGGTGTATTGGATCGTAAGGAGGATTGTGTTTAGGGTCAATAAAGAGAACTTTTGTTTTTGTCGCATTAGTTTTGATAAGCCATTTGTGCTCCCATCTCGAGACGGTGTCAAGCTCGTCGTTAATTCGTCGGACAACACCAGCGAGCGAATTATGTCTGGCTAAGTGAGTACAGTCGTCGGCGTAAAGGAGCGTCAATGAATCGGGAAATGTGGGGTCAGGGAGGTCGTTTGTGTATAATATGTATAGTGTTGGGCTGATTATGCTGCCTTGAGGTACACCTGCGTGCATTTGGATGGTGTTGGAAATTTTTCCTTTAAATTTGAGTTTTAGTTTACGGTCATCCAAGAAGCTGCATAGCAGCTTCTTGGTGCACGAAGGGAAATTAAATTTAGTGCACAGTTTGTACTTCAAGCCAGCATGCCAGACCGTGTCGAAGGCTCGCTCCACGTCCTTGGTTACGAGAACCGTCTTTAGTCTTCTGTCTTTGTTGTTAAGACAGTAATTGGTCAGTATAGTCAGTGCGTCATTAGTCGATCGGTGAGAGCGGAAGCCGAATTGTTTTGAGGAGAGTAAGTCATGATCGTCGAGATACCGCCTTAGTCGGGAGTTAATTATTTTTTCAAAAATTTTGCCTAATGTCTCTAGTAAACTAATTGGGCGGTAATTCTTGGGGTCGGTTAGGTCTTTGTTTGGCTTAGGGATGAGGGCCACTAAAGCAGTTTTGAAAGGTGAGGGATAGTAGCCAGAGGCCAAGGAAGTGTTATAAAGGTACGTCATAGCTCGTAAAATGTTGTCAGGAAGGTGTATGAGTACGTCACGTCCGATCTGAGAGGAGCCCGGAGCCTTTCGAGGAAACCTCATTATTATTTGTTTTACCTCCTCCAGCAAGATGGGTGCACGGAGTTCGCATGTGTCGTCCAGATTATCCAGGTGGATAATCTGCTCTGGTTCTGTTTCTATCCTGTGGTCTTGGCTCCAGGTGTTGATGGATTGAAAATGTTCATTAAAGAGAGGGTGGGGTTCATGTGGATAGAAAACAGTTTGCCAGTGATCATGAAAAATTTTGATAACCTCCACGGGATCTGAAATTTGGTTGTTGTCCTTGAGGAGGTGAGTGAAGGGGGGGAAATTGCTACCTTTTAATCGCTTAATTGATTGCCAAAATTCCCGTGGAGTGCGAACTCTCATAGATTCTGTTTGTTTAATTAAATTATGCCAATGAGTTTTGTGGTCATTATCAAAACTATTTATGACATGGTTTCTGAGGATAGTGAGGTCCCACCGAACTCGATGCAAGTGGTTTAAATTTTGAAGAAAACGGTTCCTGTAGCAGGTCAGGAGACGCTTGGTTCTCTCGCTTGGATAGAATGAAGTTCTGATTTTAAAGCGCTCTCGCGGAATAGCGCGGCGCATTGCTGCTGATATCCATGCGAAGAGATGATGCCAATGCCTATCTATTTCGAGAATATTTTCTCTTTCAAGGTTAAAGTTAAAATTTTGACTGGCAAGATAAGATTTAAAGTCGTCCCAGTCTGCTTTTTTATACCTGAAGGATGTTGTTTCTTTGTTTTGTATAGGTGTGGTAGAAAGTTTTATGATGATGGGTATGTGGTCAGAACCGAAGTTCGGGCCGGGTTGTGTGTGTGTGTGGTAGGGGAGAGCCGCTCTGTTCCCGAAAACGAGATCAGGGCGGCCCTTCCCTCTCGATGTGAATGAAGTGTAGAAGTCGGGTCCGATGTAGTGCAGTCTTTTTGTTTCGAAAATAGACAAGAGCTGTCTGCCGTGTGCGTTGCTGTTTGTGTGGTTAAGTGATGTGTGTGCTGCGTTAACATCCCCGGCAAAGAAGACTGGGAGATTATTATAATTAAATATTTTATTGAAATCGTGAATGGGCAAGTTTGTTTGAGGTCTGATATAGGCAGTGGCAATCATTATGGGGCCCTGCTGGGTGAATAGCTTAATAGCCATGAAGTCTGGATGAATGAATGGAGGCGAGATGAATTCGAAATGAAAGGTGGATTTTACGAGAATGCAGGACCCTACACACCAGCCGTTTCGTGATTGTCTTGACGTGTAGCCGAAGTGTTTGATAGCATAGGAGTTAGTGATAGAGGTAGAGTTTAAAAGAACAACGTCAGGACTTTCCCGATCTAGGAAGTCGTAAAAGAGGCGTCTTACGTTATAAAACGATCTTACGTTCGCTTGGACGATTGTCAGCATGCCACTCAGAGTAGGTCGGGATGACGGTGACCTACTTTTCGTGGCGTTTGCTGCTCACGGAAACGCGGCCGAGGACGAGCCCCAGACTGGGTCTCTTCGGGGTCCG